>NC_058081.1:28200486-28564673 GCF_014858855.1 Bufo gargarizans
CAGGCTTTAGGGGCCCATTTCTCAGCATGCGGCTCCCAGCCCTTTTGCACGGCACAAGTTATCAGATCCCAATACACACAGGGACTGACGGCGCTCCACTATCAGAGAGGAGTAATTCACACCCAGCTGAGACTGCTGGCTGGGTTTGATATAGACCAGTAAAGACCCAGCCTGGAACGTTGGGAGCATCCACCCACCCGGTACTTTGGCTACCAGTGAGAGGATCAGCTTACAGCTATACTAAAATAGCAACGTGTCAACCAGCACTAGCTGCCGCTGACACTTGAAAATACCGGCTCTTACTTCACCAAGGCCAGGAACCTTGGTGACACATACCGACCCTTGCGCCTTCCTACACTATGTAACCCTAATCCCAGCGTCTGGGGTATCCCTTGCCCTTTAGGAGGTTTCTACAAAATATGTTCCTATAGAGCAAGTAGTCGTGACGCCAGTTGCAGTTAAGCAACGAGAACATAGAGTCCCCTTTAAGGATGGTGGTGTTGGTACCCAGGATAGGAATGCCAGAGTGGTGTACTGTAGGTGGGCCTACAATGTCTCTGAAGGTGTTGTATGCACGTGTCATGGTGCTCCTGCCTGGATATCCTTGGATCCCAGATGTGGTTGGATGAAGCAGTGCAAAAGGAGTAGTTAACTTGGATGATGAAAGAATAATTGAGTTCAGACTTTGTAGTAAAGTTGAACACAGCTTTACTTGGCATAAACGGTAATACAATCAGTTTACAGACCTGGTCTTGGTTTCCAGCAGCTTTGGCATGAAGTTCTGGCAGGCAAACACTCTCAGCGCTGCTACATCAGAACTCCCTCAGCACTGCGATATTGTCTGGTTTAAATAGGAACTTTTCCTTTTAGCTTTCTGTTGTAGGCTGTAACTTAGCTTTCTGTAGTCTGGCTCTCACTGAAATCCTAGGAAACTTCTTCCTGGCTTCAGGCTTACCTTGGCTTGGCTTCTTAAGCAATGCAAGCCCAGGAGGTCACAGGCAAGGCATGTCCAGACAGAACAAGACCTGCTTTCTCTCTTAAGCAGGAGATAAGCTACACATACAACCTCACCCCCTGAGGGGTAGGTTTAAACTGACCTACACTAGCTAAGACTCCTCCCTCTCTTAGAGAGGGGAATAGAATGGAAGAAGGGTTCAACTCTATATGATACAGCTCTGCCAGCAATGCCGCCACCTTGTGGTAAACCAGGTAATTGCATGAACATAACCAGTTTCATAGGAATAAATACATACATTTTAAAGGATCTGGCAATAAGTATATATGAGATAACACAGGATGCACAATTAAAAATAGTGGAGGCCAGACAAAGGTGGTAATGCCACTCTGGGGCATTACAATTCTCTGTCATAACTCTGACATTTTTGGGCTTCAAAGATAATGTTGTGCACAACCCTGTGTACTGGTGTAGTAATCATGTATATGCTGGTTTTAATAAATTCAACAACCCAAAAAAATACATTAGAACCGCGTGGAGACAAAAATAAATGAACTGAAAAAATGGCGTGGTGTTAAACAGGCAGGAAGTGCTCAAACCCATATGCAGTTGTGCATGTGCATACAGGGGAGCAAATCCTGCACTTGTGGTCCGTTGCTAATGGCGATGCCCAGCAAAAATGCATACAGTGGAGGATGCCTGCAGCGGACCGCAAGTACCACAATAGACATCCTACACAAGATACTCATACTGATGTTAAAATTAATAGATTAGCCAACATATCCTACTGTGGAGGACATGTCTGAGCCCGAGCACCGCGCCAAGGTTTCTCAAGTAGCTCGGGACCTAACACTCACCTACCCGTGCCATATGGGCAATACTAGGAGCCAGAAGGTTTGACTCATAGCCAACTCACCAGTTACCTCCAGCATGTAGCCTTGCTTGCAATGGGAGGAGAGAGGAGTCTGAGAGTTCCACTCAAGACTGGCTGACTCCTCCCTTTGCAAGCATGGCTACATGCTGGAGGTAACTAGTGAGTTGGCTATGAGTCGGACCTTACTCTCCTGTAATTCGCCCACTGGCTCCTGGTAAAACCTGTAATCAGTTGTTATGGCAACCTGGAGTAGGACCTGCGAGCTTCTATTGGCTGATAAAGGACATGTGACCGTGTGTATGGCAGTTAGGATTTAAGTGAAAGGCTGGCATGCTTGTTTTGGATAATGCAGGTCATTTTTTGGGAACATCTTGGAAACGGTACGTCCTAGAGAGCTGAGACCCCTGCAAGGTTTCTTTCCAGGTAGCAAGGGATGTATATACCAAGTTTCATTGAAATGGATGGTTGCGTTTTTGAGTTTTTGCTGGGGCTCACCATTAGAAACGGGCCACAACTGCAGGACTTGCTCCCCTGTATACACATGCACAACTGCATATGGCTTTGAGCACTTCCTGCCTGTTTAACACCACACCATTTTTTCAGTTGGTTTGTATATATAGAGATGCCTGGAGGTGTATAAACTCCAATTTAAATGTGCCTGTTTTCCATCCACAGGCTACATTTAGGTGCACCTATGAGGCCTGGGTCATATCAGCCAGTCTTGAGTGGGACTCGCAGACTCCTCCCTCCTCCCATTGCAAGCATGGCTACATGCTGGAGGTAACTGGTGAGTTGGCTATGAGTTGGACCTTACGCTCCTGTAATTCGCCCACTGGCTCCTGGTACTGCCCATATGGCACAGGTAGGTTAGTGTTAGGTCCCCGAGCTACTTGAGAAACCTTGGCGCGGTGCTCAGGCATGTCCTCCACAGTAGGATATGTTGGCTAATCTATTAATTTTAACATCAGTTTGAGGGTTTAGTAAGACCGCAGAGTGCACCTGTCTTTGCAAATGTTATTATATTGACAAAAATATATGGAAATGGATTTAGGCCCAAATTCATTATCACCCACAGATAATTTAGTGCTCTTCCCTTTGTATTGTTGTGGTAATTGCGTACTGTATATGCTGGTTTTATTAAATTGAACTACCCCCCAAAAAAATGTGCAACCATGTTGAATTAGAAATAAACAGAAATGGATAATTGAGGCCTGATGCGTAATATAACGTTATCTCCAGTGTCGGACTGGGGCACCTAGGGCCCACCAGTAATATTTATTTTGGGGGCCCATCGTAAGGATACATTCACATATTACCTGCTCACACAGCAGCAAGATGCTATCAGATGATTGAATATGGGGGTCCCTGCAGCACCGTTGAGAAGGTAGGTCCTGGGGAAAAGAGGATACTGGCTAGCTTTCCTCTATACATCAAGTCATCTCAGCTCTGATCGTGTCTATAATAATAAACTGGGGAGTTTTTTTAATAACCTATCAAGTTTTTTTATATGAACATAAGCTGGTTGAGATGCTGTACATTGAATATATGTATGTAGTGCAGTAAGTCTACTGAGTTATGCGCCACTTGTTCAGGGGGTGGGAGACTAGGGACCCACCTTTCTCAAGCGCCCCCGGGGGATTCACCTGTACCCCTGTGGGCCAGTCCGGCCTGATTATCACTCACAGATAATTTGGTGCACTACCCTGTGTATTGGTGTACTGATCACCTATCTGCTGTTATAATAAATTAAACAACCCAAAATATTAATTGGAACCATGAGGAGAAAGAAACGGAAATGGATGACTGAGGAGTGATGCTTTATGTCAGGTAAACGCTCACAGATAATTTGGTGCTACCCAGTGTTTTGGTGTAGTCATCACCTATATGCTGATTTAATTAAATTGAACAAGCCATAAAAAAATGAAATTCCAGCTGTGTGAATAAACGTAAACGGACGATTAAGAGTCAAGCCTGATGCTTAATATCACATTATCAATCACAGATAATTTCATGCGCTACCCTGTGTTTTGATGTAGTGATCACCTATATTCCACCTCCCCCCCAACAACCCCATCTCCCCCCCAAAAAAATAAAAAAATAAAATTGGAACTCCACTCCATGGCTGACAACTTTCCCTGCCTGTCCCTATTCTACACACAAGTCTTCTTCTTTCTAATTCTAGCCTTTCCATTCACTGTCCTTGGCAGTAGAATACAACAAGCTTGATTTTTTTTATTACTGTCCCTGACTCCCTAAGATTACTTTTCTAGCAGACACTGTAAGACCCAACCAACCTCATTCACAGCCAAGCACAGAATGACGTTCTGCTCATTGTACTAGGGCTGCAGCACTGATTTGGCTCACCCAGGCTGTCTTTTTACTGGATTTTTTCGAAACAAACCGGAAAAGATTCGGATTATTCTGTCATCCAAAAAATTGTAACGGTCGGCCCGAACCTGGTTCATTATGAACTGGTTTGCATCATGGTTGAAGTTTCTAGTGTTGTATGGACACTATGTTATATACCCGTTACTAATACCCTACTAATAAATCAGCTCATTCAGAGAGAAGCATTTAAACTTTTACACAATGCTCACATGCTCAAGGCGTTTCATCAGGAGCATATTGGAGCAACAGTAGTGTTTGGACCCTGGCCGCCACCCACACTGTGCAGTCAGCTACACCCAGGACCGCAATGCTATAGTCCAATCTGAAACACAGCGCTGAGTATGGATTCTAAAATATGATAAAATGTGGAGCACTACCCAGTGCCCACCACTGATGTGAGGACAGTCAGACAAAATAGCATTTTACCTCCATCTAGCAGAGCAAGAGCGGCCAGCACTAAGAAAGGAGAAGATTTTCCAACAAATTGATACATGAACGAACCGAAGGGGGCACCAGCTGCAAAGAGAGGGAAATTTAAAGATGTCTAAAAGCTATGAACCAACTGATGAATCTTTATGATCATAGTACTTACCAAGAAGACCCAGTCCCAGGCCTCCTAGTGCGATGCCCATGGCCTTTCCTCTTTCATAGTCGTCAGGGTATACTTGTGCTGTTATTCCCAAACCTGTAGATACATGTATTCAGATCATTATATGCAGAGAATACACAGTGCAATCAGAGAAAATGGGCTGCGCTTGCTACTCCTCATTAATATTGGACTGTCCTGGGGGGGTCACAGTTAGCCCCTGAGCTTTGAAAATAAAATGGTCAGACTGTTTAGCTTGTAGGACTCCAACTTTCAGAACAACCATCATTTATCCATAAGAAGAGGCTATTGCTGTATCCAAAAATAGTCTGAACAGTATGTACAGTACTGTATGCTTTGGGGGAAGGGAAGTGGAAGCAACGCTCTACCCTACATCTGTGGGGGACTGGAGGTTAACCTTTGAGGAGGACTTTCCTGGAGGAAGTGGATAAGCGTATGTACCAACACAAACCTGGAGGTTGTTGTGCCTTTTCATAGGTAACTGCATTGATATTAATTCTAGTCAAGATGGATGTTCATTGCCTTTAAGAGCCATGCTCGACTATATTTACAATTTTGTATGTCTTGAGTAGGCCAAAGTAAGGTCACACAAAGGTTTCTACTTTTTAGTGTTATTCTTCTCATGAATGTACCAGTCTGAGAAGAATCCTCCTTGTCTACAATAAATTTATGACAGGGGATAAAGATAAGCTCTATGCAGCTGGTAATAATTACCTATACAATTAGGCATTTATTAATGAAGCAAAATATATAATATTCATTTATTTATTTAATGAGCCTTAGTTAGTTCTTAGCATAAGACAATCAGTAGGACATTTATATATATATATATATATATATATATATATAAAACTTTATATTATATTGTTATATGTTATGAAGACATGTGTGAGGAATATGGATTAATATTTACTGTCAGCCATGTCCTCACACACCCCCATTTGCTGACAGACAGCAGAGGTAGGGATTTCCCTGCTTCAAAGCCCCCAGCCCTGATTGCAATTTGATGCACCTCTTGGCATGACTCAGTGTACATGCAAAATAAGTTTACACCCCCCATGTGCTGACAGATTGCAGAGGTAAGGAACTCCACAGGAGGGCCCTGCTTCAAGGAAAAGTTCACACCTCCATGCACCAGTTTGGAGCCAGCTGAATCTTGCAGGAAACCCCCCCCCCCCAGCAGGGGGTATCTGCTCTTGCCTGGTTCAATGAGATTTCCTAGACATATTGGCACCTACCTCTCATAAGGAATTATGAATCACCTGGCCATCGCAGGCGCAAACCAGATACATATTTGTGTCATGGTGGCCACGAGGTACGGTCCCATGGTCTTTGTTTACTCGTACCCAGTTGGGGTAGGGAGATACCCATATCTCTCCATAGAAGCCACCTACCGGTACCAGGTTTGGGCTCTACTTGTAGCCGGAACCCAGGCAGGTCCATTAGTCCCAGAACCATCTCCCTGTGACCCTCTGGTCTGGAGCTATGACCCCTAAAGGGTTTTGTGGGTCATTCACCGTCAGCCCAGAAGAGGGGGAGTTGACCCCTCCCTGAGGCAGGGAGGGGATGGGCCAGCTACAGGTTAAAAGCCTGGTGCCAGCAAGTAGGCGGCGTCTTTTCTCTGAAGAGGGGTCACATCCTACACATGTGTTTAGAGGGACCCAGGAAATAGCAGGAGATCACAGACCCTCATGTGGCCTCCGGCTCAGGACATCCCAAGGAAATTTCATCATACTTGGTAACTTACTTTTACACTGCTTAACCCAGTTGTACCCATATAATCTGTATCTGTAATCTCAGACCACTGTATATATTGTCTGTGTATATTGTGTCATATCTAGTGTGCTCTTACAGCGATTAAATCTATAATTTAATCTTGTGCTATCTTGTATCTCGATCACGAATCCCCACGTCCGTGTTTTGGCCTAGTTATAAGCTACCGCGGGTTGGTTTTTGACCCTATATAATCCCGTTAGCGGACCGGGCTTATATCAAACGAGAAACTGGTGGCAGTTACGCGGGCTGAGTGTGGGCTGTTTTCACTGCGGCAGTGAAAAGGCCCTTCCAGCTTGTTGCCTCTCTGTGCCCGCGTGGACAGGAGGTGTGTGTGTAAACTATACCAGCCTGACCTTACGTGCTCCTCTGGAGGGCGTAACTTCACATTTTTGGTAAACCCTGTGATCATACCAGGTCTCGTGAGCTCGACGTGGTTGACGTCAGCGGACACGAGGGGTGGTATTTATCACATATTGGTGGCAGCAAAGTGGGATCGAGATACTAGTGTGTGTGAGTGTGAGACCCATACTTCCAGACACTAAAGACGACCAGCAGTAGCTCTTGCTGCTGGAGTCTTAAGATCAGTTCAACACTAGACCGTCTGAGTGCAGATACAA
The DNA here is from genome assembly GCF_014858855.1 of Bufo gargarizans. Classification (NCBI taxonomy): domain Eukaryota; kingdom Metazoa; phylum Chordata; class Amphibia; order Anura; family Bufonidae; genus Bufo; species Bufo gargarizans. The sequence goes on from NC_058081.1 coordinate 28,207,704, forward strand.
TAAGGTGTGTGTGCATCAGGTTGCAGTGGTGTCAGTGACCATCCGTTGCAATGCCGGCCAGTATCACAAGGAGCAAATCGAAGGAGATGGCCGATGCTTTAATTGGGGGCGGAGAGGAGGTGGAAGGCGAGGGGGAGCACAGCCAAAGCTCCCCAAGGAGCCAGAAGTGAGGTCCGCGGTGGGCCTCACTCCACCTGCCCATCCCCCCAGCCAAGCTGGCTCAGCTGCTCTCCTACAAGCTGCCATGGACCGTCTCCAGGCTGGAGACCAGGCAGCCTCTGAGCTCCTACTGGCGGCTGCAGAGCGTCGCGAGCAAGCAGAGGCTGCAGAGCGTCGCGAGCGAGCAGAGGCTGCAGAGCGTCGCGAGCGAGCAGAGGCTGCAGAGCGTCGCAAGCAAGCCCAGGCCGAGCGTGAGCACCAGCTACAAATGCTCCAGCTAAAGCTCCAATTCCAGCAGCCATCCCCAGCCCAATGTGAGTCTCCAGAGGTCCGGATTCCGAAACTGCGGGCGGAGGACTTTCCCCTACTGGACAAAGATGGGGACCTGGACACCTTTTTGTTGGCATTTGAGACAGCCTGCCATCAATACCAGCTGCCAGAGGACCAGTGGGTCAGATTCCTCATGCCACGGCTCAGGGGAAAAGCCCTTGAAATCTTCGGGTACCTGCCCAGCGAGACAATCCTGAGATATGAGGACATCAAACAGGCTCTGGTCAGGCAGTATAACTTAACCCCTGAGTCGTACCGGAAAAGGCTCAGGAATTTGCACAGTGGTTCTACCCAGAGCTGGGCCGATCACATGCGGGCCTTGCTGAGAGCGGTTGACCAATGGACCACAGGATTGGAGCTCAGCAGCTGAAGGAGCTCATCGCCACAGATCTCCAGCAGTACCTCCGTGACCGGAAGCCAAAGGGGGCCTCCGCAACAGCAGCCCTGGCCGATGAATACACCAACAACAGGACTTCAGAGGCCCGGAAACCTGTCGGCTGGAGAGGGGGTAAGACGCACGCTGCACCTGTTACCCCTGCCCCTAGGCCCAAGTGGGCACCGGCCCCTGCTGCACTTTCCACGTCAGTGGGGGAACCCCGACTTTGTCACCTGTGTAAGCAGCCAGGACACTTCCAAGCCATGTGTCCCCAGCGCCCGAGGGATCCGTCCCAGTCATCAACCCGGAAACCGTCCACTGTGTTGTATGTGGGTGGGGGTGGTGGGAGGTCCCTTGACAATGTTCAACCGGTCACCGTGGGCCAGGCCGTGGCCATGGGACTTAGAGACACCGGCGCTGAAATGACACTGGTACGGCCTGAACTGGTGACACCCCATGATTTACTGCCCGGGAGATCCCTCACTGTCTCCGGGATTGGAGGAGTGGAACCGGCGCTGCCCGTCGCCAAGGTCTATCTGGACTGGAGCGCCGGTCGAGGAGTAAGGGAGGTGGGGGTATCCGCAAATATCCCTGCCAGTGTTTTGCTGGGGACGGACCTGGGGCGGCTTGTGTCTAAGTATGTGGCCGCTGACGCCCCAGGGTCCGATTCCCCAGAATGTGATGCAATGTCCCCCCCTGATAATACTGTGAATGTACCTATTATGCATGTTGATGGGGATGTGGGGGATGTAATGTGTGCCTCTCCCCTCAGTGGGGAGGGGGTCATTCCTGTCAGCTGGGCTGAAGCCCCAGGATGTAGCCAGCAAGCATGCTGGGACCTGTTGTCCTCCAGTGTGGTGACTGGGGGGGCAAGCAGGGGGCAGACAGCTGCGGGGGAGGAGGATGCAAATGAGGTCAGGGCTGTCCCAGGAGAAGTAGGGCTCCCAGGTAAAGCCTCAGTGCAGTGTTCCTCCACCACTGGGATGTCAGAGGGCCAGGTTAGTCCGTCTGGACTGGCGACTTGGTCGGGAGCTGAGGGGAAGCAGGCACTACCAGCGGTGGCAGCGGCTGTCACGCGCGGTGGGAGTGCTGGGGCCCTAGGGGCCCCTCAGGAGTCTGATGGTTTTCCCCCTTCCGACCAAGTGGCTGCCAAGTCAGATGGAGGCCCAGAGACTGGTCCCAGGGACCTGACAGAGGACGTGGCAGTCTCATCTATTCTGACCACGTCCAGTCAGGGGTTTCAGGTGGCGTTAGTGGCTGACGCCAGCCTGAACGCTCTCAGGGAGCAAGCGGCGCTGCCTCCCTCGGACTCAGACCTCAAGCAGGTGGTCTGGGACCAAGGAAGGCTGTGCCGGGTCACGGTCCAGCAGGGCTCACCGGAGGAGTGGCCTAGGGACCAGCAGTTAGTAGAACTGACAGGGGACGTGGCAGTCTCATCCATTCTGACCACGTCCCACCAGGGGTTTCAGGGGGCGTTAGGGGCTAGCACCAGCTTGAAAGCTCTCACAGAGCATATGGCATGGCCTCCCTTGGATTCAGACTTCCAGAGGGCGGTCTGGGACCAAGGTCGGTTGTGCCAGGAAACGGTCCCACAGGGCTCACCAGGGGCATGGCCTAGGGACCGACCATTTGTGGTATCCTATCCGTACAGGGCAGAATTTCTGTGGGCTGTGCATGAGACTCCGGTAACCAGATACCCAGGGGCCGCTAAGGCAGAGGCTTGGAGTGGAGACCTAGCCACCCCTGGGGCATCGGTCATCGAGTGTGTCGTGCGCTTCCAGGAAAAAGCGCCGGCCTTGTCGCGGTTGGTGCACGACAGTATGGGGCAGGCCCAGACCGTCCAGAAGCAGGGGTACGACCAGTTAGCTTGTGAGAGGACCCATCACGTGGGTGCGCAAGCATGGATACTGGTTTCAGTACCTCAGACTAAGTTTCAGGCGGCCTGGGAGGGACCGTACCTCGCGCACCAGCAGCTCAATGCCAGGATGTACCTGGTCACCCTGGACCACGCCCGGGGAAGGCAGAAGGCACGGGAGGCAGGTGCCCTCCCAGAAGGCCACCCCTTCCGGGAAATGTTAGCAAACAAGCATGGAAGGACTGCGTCCACCAAGATGCCCTTGGGCATGGAGTATGCCCCTGCCACTTCTCAGCGGATGGTCAAGCTGCTTAAGGGACTTGAAGGGTACGCGGCTACCTGGGAGGACCCCCGAGAGCATCTGGCGCAGATGCTCGGTCAGATCTGCCAGGCAGGCTTGACCCTTACGCCAGGAAAGTGCCAGCTGGGCATAAGTGAGGGGCCCCGGGTAGGCAGGGAAGCCTCGGAACCGGAACCTGGGAGAGGGGATGCCAGCTCATCCTGGATCACCCTCCGGGACAAGCACCAGGCGATATCCTTCCTGGGCTCCGCCGGGTACTATAGGGAGTTCGCACCCCACTATAGTAGCCTGGCGAGGCCCCTGACGGACCGCACCAGGAAGAAGCTGCCCTCCGCAGTCGATTCGACCAACGACTGCGAGACGGCCTTCCAGGAGCTGGAGCATGCCCTTTCTAGCTTCCCGGTACTACAGGCAGCCGACTGCACGCGGCCGTTTATGGTACCGTCTGATGCCAGCCATTGTGGCCTCAGGGTCAGGCTTAATCCAGGTGACCACCTGGGTCAGGAACGAATGGGAGGTTGGTACGCAGGAGCCTGGCTCTCCGGCCGTACCACTTTGCCATTAACCACCAGGGAGGGAGCGGATGGGCGCACGGGGGAACACAGGAATGTGCTGCCCCCTGGCGCCCTCTAAAAGGGGGAGGTGTGAGGAATATGGATTAATATTTACTGTCAGCCATGTCCTCACACACCCCCATTTGCTGACAGACAGCAGAGGTAGGGATTTCCCTGCTTCAAAGCCCCCAGCCCTTATTGCAATTTGATGCACCTCTTGGCATGACTCAGTGTACATGCAAAATAAGTTTACACCCCCCATGTGCTGACAGATTGCAGAGGTAAGGAACTCCACAGGAGGGCCCTGCTTCAAGGAAAAGTTCACACCTCCATGCACCAGTTTGGAGCCAGCTGAATCTTGCAGGAAACCCCCCCCCCCCCCCCCAGCAGGGGGTATCTGCTCTTGCCTGGTTCAATGAGATTTCCTAGACATATTGGCACCTACCTCTCATAAGGAATTATGAATCACCTGGCCATCGCAGGCGCAAACCAGATACATATTTGTGTCACGGTGGCCACGAGGTACGGTCCCATGGTCTTTGTTTACTCGTACCCAGTCGGGGTAGGGAGATACCGGCTCCGGCTCAGGACATCCCAAGGAAATTTCATCATACTTGGTAACTTACTTTTACACTGCTTAACCCAGTTGTACCCATATAATCTGTATCTGTAATCTCAGACCACTGTATATATTGTCTGTGTATATTGTGTCATATCTAGTGTGCTCTTACAGCGATTAAATCTATAATTTAATCTTGTGCTATCTTGTATCTCGATCACGAATCCCCACGTCCGTGTTTTGGCCTAGTTATAAGCTACCGCGGGTTGGTTTCTGACCCTATATAATCCCGTTAGCGGACCGGGCTTATATCAAACGAGAAACTGGTGGCAGTTACCCGGGCTGAGTGTGGGCTGTTTTCACTGCGGCAGTGAAAAGGCCCTTCCAGCTTGTTGCCTCTCTGTGCCCGCGTGGACAGGAGGTGTGTGTGTAAACTATACCAGCCTGACCTTACGTGCTCCTCTGGAGGGCGTAACTTCACGTTTTTGGTAAACCCCGTGATCATACCAGGTCTCGTGAGCTCGACGTGGTTGACGTCAGCTGACACGAGGGGTGGTATTCATCACAACATGTATCCAGTATATTATATATATTTCTCATTAGGAGGATATTCGTCTCTAAAAGAGTGTCTGTGAAGATGTGTGTTTTGTAACAATTATTCACATCTTTGATATGACAAGAGGTACTGATATCTCTGTGAGAAAACAAGGCCATTCATACTATTATGATTCATAAATCAACAGTGTGAGAAACAATCAGAGAGACGCCTAGAGGTCTGTCTCTAATTGCTACAAGTGTCAGAATGAATCCCTATAACTTTGAATTAAAGCTTCTAAGGTCAAATGTATAGAATACGTTTTATTCAGACTTACATAAGTTAACCCCTTATACTATGATGCAAATAGCTTACACAGCAGTGCCACCTAGGTACGAGTAAGTGACATTACAACAGTAGCAAAAGTGCATTCTGGGTAAGGTTATGATGTCACATTTTTAATCAATGGTCACGCCCATCCGACAATGATTGGAAAGTTCCAAACTAGGAAGGTGTGCCTAACTGATAAGTTTGTTATCATAAACGATACACAGAGGGAGGAGAAAGAGGAAGAGAAGTTGAGCCATGGTGAGATGCGCTATGATGGACCACCCAGCTTTCCTAGGAGCAGAAGTGAGATTCCTACTAGGACTTGGTAAGAGACATAGAAAATGATATTTCATTTTATTAAGACTAATTTGATAGTGTGGGTGAAATTATACCATCTAGATTGGCGAATAAATAATTAAATTAATTGATCATCTCCATATTGAGATGTAGTCTTAGGATATTGTGAGGCTTCATTCTACCTGCGGAAGAATCTAGCAAAGCATTAAATAATTGCTTGTATATATATATATATATATATATATATATATGTATACATATATATATATATATATATATATATATGTATACAGGGTGGGCCATTTATATGGATACACCTTAATAAAATGGGAATGGTTGGTGATATTAACTTCCTGTTTGTGGCACATTAGTATATGTGAGGGGGGAAACTTTTCAAGATGGGTGGTGACGTGACCATGGCGGCCATTTTGAAGTCGGCCATTTTGAATCCAACTTTTGTTTTTTCAATAGGAAGAGGGTCATGTGACACATCACAGCATATCCTGTGAAGATACGAGATGTGCAGCACCTGAAACTACAGATACTGGAAGCCTGTGCTAGCATTTCTCCTGCGGTGTTGCTATCAGTGTGTGAAGAGTGGCAGAAGAGGGTTGCATTGACAATCCAACACAATGGGCAGCACATTAAACACATTTTATAAGTGGTCAGAAATTTGTAAATAACTCATGAAAGAATAAAGTTACGTTAAAACCACCATTGTTTTTCTTGTGAAATTCCCAATAAGTTTGATGTGTCACATGACCCTCTTCCTATTGAAAAAACATGCGCCGCGGACTCCTGGCAGCGGCTTAGTTGAGCGAAGTGCGCATGCTCATCAGGCCGGCGCATGCGCACTTCGGTCAACGAAGCCGCTGCCAGGAGTCCGCGGCGCATCAGGCTGAGCCTAGTGCGCAGGCGCCGGATCTGGCAGAGGGACGGGTGGATTGAGGAGGCGGCACTGAGGTGAGGAAGGCGGCGCTGGGCACCAGACGGCGAGGGGTGCCGGCGGGCACCCTGGATTAACGTAAAACCCCTTGGGCACCTTAGGTAGGTGAGTGACAGCTTATAAAAACCTGGTTTTTGGGATAATAGAGCCACAAGCAGGTTTAATAAGGGCAGTTTAGGATTCATGTTATTAGCACCGATATGGCGATATGTTTAGCTTATAGGGCACAAATCTGATGACAGAATCCCTTTAAGGTCTGAAGTCACTTTGTGAGGCTTACAAATTTAAAAAAAAAACACTAAAAAATGACCCCATTCTAGAAACTACACCCCTCAAGGTATTCAAAACTGATTTTTACAAACATCGTTAACCCTTTAGGTGTTCCACAAGAATGAATGGAAAATAGAGATTCAATTTCAAAATTTCACTTTTTTGGCAGATTTTCCAATTAAATTTTTTTTCCCCAGTTACAAAGCAAGGGTTAACAGCCAAACAAAACTCAATATTTATGGCCCTGATTCTGTAGTTTACAGAAACACCCTATATGTGGTCGTAAACTGCTGTACGGGCACACGGCAGGGTGCAGAAGGAAAGGAATGCCATATGGTTTTTGGAAGGCAGATTTTGCTGGATTGTTTTTTTTTTGACACCATGTCCCATTTGAAGCCTCCCTGATGCACCCCTGGAGTAGAAACTCCATAAAAGTGACCCCATCTAAGAAACTACACCCCTCAAGGTATTCGAAACTGATTTTACAAATGTTGTTAACCCTTTAGGTGTTCCACAAGAATGAATAGAAAATAGAGATACAATTTCAAAATTTCACTTTTTTGGCAGATTTTCCATTTAATATTTTTTTTCCAGTAACAAACCAAGGGTTAACAGCCAAACAAAACTCAATATTTATGGCCCTGATTCTGTAGATTACAGAAACACCCCATATGTGGTCGTAAACTGCAGTCACGGGTGAACCTACCTTTTATCAATTAGGACTAGAGTTGAGCGAACACCTGGATGTTCGGGTTCGAGAAGTTCGGCCGAACATCCCGGAAATGTTCGGGTTCGGGATCCGAACCCGATCCGAACTTCGTCCCGAACCCGAACCCCATTGAAGTCAATGGGGACCCGAACTTTTCGGCACTAAAACGGCTGTAAAACAGCCCAGGAAAGGGCTAGAGGGCTGCAAAAGGCAGCAACATGTAGGTAAATCCCCTGCAAACAAATGTGGATAGGGAAATTAATTAAAATAAAAATTAAATAAATAAAAATTAACCAAAATCAATTGGAGAGAGGTTCCATAGCAGAGAATCTGGCTTCCCGTCACCCACCACTGGAACAGTCCATTCTCAGATATTTAGGCCCCGGCACCCAGGCAGAGGAGAGAGGTCCCGTAACAGAGAATCTGTCTTCATGTCAGCAGAGAATTAGTCTGCATGTCATAGCAGAGAATGAGGCTTCACGTCAGCCACCACTGCAACAGTCCATTGGCATATATTTAGGCCTAGCACACAGGCAGAGGAGAGAGGTCCCGTAACAGAGAATCTGGCTTCATGTCAGCAGAGAATCAGTCTGCATGTCATAGCAGAGAATGAGGCTTCACGTCAGCCACCACTGCAACAGTCCATTGGCATATATTTAGGCCTAGCACACAGGCAGAGGAGAGGTTCATTCAACTTTGGGTAGCATCGCAATATAATGGTAAAATGAAAATAAAAATAGGATTGAATGAGGAAGTGCCCTGGAGTCCAATAATATATGGTTATGGGGAGGTAGTTAATGTCTAATCTGGACAAGGGACGGACAGGTCCTGTGGGATCCATGCCTGGTTCATTTTTATGAACGTCAGCTTGTCCACATTGGCTGTAGACAGGCGGCTGCGTTTGTCTGTAATGACGCCCCCTGCCGTGCTGAATACACGTTCAGACAAAACGCTGGCTGCCGGGCAGGCCAGCACCTCCAAGGCATAAAAGGCTAGCTCTGGCCACGTGGACAATTTAGAGACCCAGAAGTTGAATGGGGCCGAACCATCAGTCAGTACGTGGAGGGGTGTGCACACGTACTGTTCCACCATGTTAGTGAAATGTTGCCTCCTGCTAACACGTTGCGTATCAGGTGGTGGTGCAGTTAGCTGTGGCGTGTTGACAAAAGTTTTCCACATCTCTGCCATGCTAACCCTGCCCTCAGAGGAGCTGGCCGTGACACAGCTGCCTTGGCGACCTCTTGCTCCTCCTCTGCCTTGGCCTTGGGCTTCCACTTGTTCCCCTGTGACATTTGGGAATGCTCTCAGTAGCGCGTCTACCAACGTGCGCTTGTACTCGCGCATCTTCCTATCACGCTCCAGTGCAGGAAGTAAGGTGGGCACATTGTCTTTGTAGCGTGGATCCAGCAGGGTGGCAACCCAGTAGTCCGCACAGGTTAAAATGTGGGCAACTCTGCTGTCGTTGCGCAGGCACTGCAGCATGTAGTCGCTCATGTGTGCCAGGCTGCCCAGGGGTAAGGACAAGCTGTCCTCTGTGGGAGGCGTATCGTCATCGTCCTGCCTTTCCCCCCAGCCACGCACCAGTGATGGACCCGAGCTGCGTTGGGTGCCACCCCGCTGTGACCATGCTTCATCCTCATCCTCCTCCACCTCCTCCTCATCCTCGTCCTCCTCGTCCTCCAGTAGTGGGCCCTGGCTGGCCACATTTGTACCTGGCCTCTGCTGTTGCAAAAAAACTCCCTCTGAGTCACTTCGAAGAGACTGGCCTGAAAGTGCTAAAAATGACCCCTCTTCCTCATCCTCCTCCTCCTCCTCCTGGGCCACCTCCTGTTCCATCATCGCCCTAAGTGTTTTCTCAAGGAGACATAGAAGTGGTATTGTAACGCTGATAACGGTGTCATCGCCACTGGCCATGTTGGTGGAGTACTCGAAACAGCGCAACAGGGCACACAGGTCTCGCATGGAGGCCCAGTCATTGGTGGTGAAGTGGTGCTGTTCTGTAGTGCGACTGACCCGTGCGTGCTGCAGCTGAAACTCCACTATGGCCTGCTGCTGCTCGCACAGTCTGTCCAGCATGTGCAAGGTGGAGTTCCACCTGGTGGGCACGTCGCATATGAGGCGGTGAGCGGGAAGGCCGAAGTTACGCTGTAGCGCAGACAGGCGAGCAGCGGCAGGATGTGAACGCCGGAAGCGCGAACAGACGGCCCGCACTTTATGCAGCAGCTCTGACATGTCGGGGTAGTTGTGAATGAACTTCTGCACCACCAAATTCAGCACATGCGCCAAGCAAGGGATGTGCGTCAAATTGGCTAGTCCCAGAGCTGCAACGAGATTTCGCCCATTATCACACACCACCAGGCCGGGCTTGAGGCTCACCGGCAGCAACCACTCGTCGGTCTGTTGTTCAATACCCCGCCACAACTCCTGTGCGGTGTGGGGCCTGTCCCCCAAACATATAAGTTTCAGAATGGCCTGCTGACGTTTACCCCGGGCTGTGCTGAAGTTGGTGGTGAAGGTGTGTGGCTGACTGGATGAGCAGGTGGAAGAAGAGGAGGAGGAAGCCGAGAAGGAGGAGGTGGCAACAGGAGGCAAAGAATGTTGCCCTGCGATCCTTGGCGGCGGCAGGACGTGCGCCAAACAGCTCTCCGCCTGGGGCCCAGCTGCCACTACATTTACCCAGTGTGCAGTTAGGGAGATATAGCGTCCCTGGCCGTGCTTACTGGTCCACGTATCTGTGGTTAGGTGGACCTTGCTACAGATGGCGTTGCGCAGTGCACACTTGATTTTATCGGATACTTGGTTGTGCAGGGAAGGCACGGCTCTCTTGGAGAAGTAGTGCCGGCTGGGAACAACATACTGTGGGACAGCAAGCGACATGAGCTGTTTGAAGCTGTCTGTGTCCACCAGCCTAAATGACAGCATTTCATAGGCCAGTAGTTTAGAAATGCTGGCATTCAGGGCCAGGGATCGAGGGTGGCTAGGTGGGAATTTACGCTTTCTATCAAATGTTTGTGAGATGGAGAGCTGAACGCTGGCGTGTGACATGGTTGAGACGCTTGGTGACGGAGGTGGTGGTGGTGGTGTTGGTGGTACATCCCCTGTTTGCTGGGCGGCAGGTGCCAACGTTCCTCCAGAGGCGGAGGAAGAGGCCGAGGCGGCAGCAGCAGAATAGGCCGAGGCGGCAGCAGCAGAAGAGGTAGCAGGGGGAGCCTGAGTGACTTCCTTGGTTTTAAGGTGTTTACTCCACTGCAGTTCATGCTTTGCATGCAGGTGCCTGGTCATGCAGGTTGTGCTCAGGTTCAGAACGTTAATGCCTCGCTTCAGGCTCTGATGGCACAGCGTGCAAACCACTCGGGTCTTGTCGTCAGCACATTGTTTGAAGAAGTGCCATGCCAGGGAACTCCTTGAAGCTGCCTTTGGGGTGCTCGGTCCCAGATGGCGGCGGTCAGTAGCAGGCGGAGTCTCTTGGCGGCGGGTGTTCTGCTTTTGCCCACTGCTCCCTCTTTTGCTACGCTGTTGGCTCGGTCTCACCACTGCCTCTTCCTCCGAACTGTGAAAGTCAGTGGCACGACCTTCATTCCATGTGGGGTCTAGGACCTCATCGTCCCCTGCATCGTCTTCCACCCAGTCTTGATCCCTGACCTCCTGTTCAGTCTGCACACTGCAGAAAGACGCAGCAGTTGGCACCTGTGTTTCGTCATCATCAGAGACATGCTGAGGTGGTATTCCCATGTCCTCATCATCAGGAAACATAAGTGGTTGTGCGTCAGTGCATTCTATGTCTTTCACCGCTGGGGAAGGGCTAGGTGGATGCCCTTGGGAAACCCTGCCAGCGGAGTCTTCAAACAGCATAAGAGACTGCTGCATAACTTGAGGCTGAGACAGTTTCCCTGGTATGCATGGGGGTGATGTGACAGACTGATGGGGTTGGTTTTCAGGCGCCATCTGTGCGCTTTCTGCAGAAGACTGGGTGGGAGATAATGTGAACGTGCTGGATCCACTGTCGGCCACCCAATTGACTAATGCCTGTACCTGCTCAGGCCTTACCATCCTTAGAACGGCATTGGGCCCCACCATATATCGCTGTAAATTCTGGCGGCTACTGGGACCTGAGGTAGTTGGTACACTAGGACGTGTGGATGTGGCAGAACGGCCACGTCCTCTCCCAGCACCAGAGGGTCCACTAACACCACCACGACCATGTCCACGTCCGCGTCCCTTACTAGATGTTTTTCTCATTGTTATGGTTCACCACAACAACAAATATATTATTTGGCCCAATGTATTGTATTCAAATTCAGCGGGATATAAATTTGAGGCCTAGTATTTAGGCGCTGGGTGACCGGTATGGATTTAGTGACAGAATTAGACTTGGAAATGCACAGAAGCGTGTGTGTGAAGTTATTCTGAATGACCCAATGTGCACCTTCAATATTATATACCCTTTTTGGGATAGATTTCAAATAGCTCTGATATAGCAGGAACCACTAAATTATGAAATTGCTAAATTGGGAATTGTACTTCAACCCAGAACAAAAAATGTGCTTTGACGGACACTAAATATCTTGCCCAGCAACAACAGTACAGCGGTGGGTAACGAGAGATTTAGAGGGATTTAAATTTGAGGCCTAGTATTTAGGCGCTGGGTCACCGGTATGGATTTAGTGACAGAATTAGACTTGGAAATGCACAGAAGCGTGTGTGTGAAGTTATTCTGAATGACCCTATGTGCACCTTCAATATTATATACCCTTTTAGGGATAGATTTCAAATAGCTCTGATATAGCAGAAACCACTAAATTATGAAATTGCTAAATTGGGAATTGTACTTCAACCCAGAACAAAAAATGTGCTTTGACGGACACTAAATATCTTGCCCAGCAACAACAGTACAGTGGTGGGTAACGAGAGATTTAGAGGGATTTAAATTTGAGGCCTAGTATTTAGGCGCTGGGTCACCGGTATGGATTTAGTGACAGAATTAGACTTGGAAATGCACAGAAGCGTGTGTGTGAAGTTATTCTGAATGACCCTATGTGCACCTTCAATATTATATACCCTTTTAGGGATAGATTTCAAATAGCTCTGATATAGCAGAAACCACTAAATTATGAAATTGCTAAATTGGGAATTGTACTTCAACCCAGAACAAAAAATGTGCTTTGACGGACACTAAATATCTTGCCCAGCAACAACAGTACAGCGGTGGGTAACGAGAGATTTAGAGGGATTTAAATTTGAGGCCTAGTATTTAGGCGCTGGGTGACAGGTATGGGTTTAGTGACAGAATTAGACTTGGAAATACACAGTAGCGGGTGTGTGTGAAGTTATTCTGAATGACCCAATGTGCACCTTCAATATTATATACCCTTTTTGGGATAGATTTCAAATAGCTCTGATATAGCAGGAACCACTAAATTATGAAATTGCTAAATTGGGAATTGTATTTCAACCCAGAACAAGAAATGTGCTTGAACGGACACTAAATAACTCGCCCAGCTACAGCACTAGGGACAGATTTAGCTGGATATAAATTTGAGGCCTAGTATTTAGGCGCTGGGTGACCGGTATGGATTTAGTGACAGAATTAGACTGGGATATGGCCAAAAAATGAACAGACTATTGCTGGTTAAATGCACTTGGTGTGACAGCTTCACCCTGATGTAGGCTTTAGCCAAAAAACAACCACACCATTGAGGGTTAAATGCACTTGGTGACAGGCGCAGCTTGCCCCTGATTTTGTATATGGCCAAAAAATGAACAGACTATTGCTGGTTAAATGCACTTGGTGTGACAGCTTCACCCTGATGTAGGCTTTAGCCAAAAAACAACCACACCATTGAGGGTTAAATGCACTTGGTGACAGGCGCAGCTTGCCCCTGATTTTGTATATGGCCAAAAAATGAACAGACTATTGCTGGTTAAATGCACTTGGTGTGACAGCTTCACCCTGATGTAGGCTTTAGCCAAAAAACAACCACACCATTGAGGGTTAAATGCACTTGGTGACAGGCGCAGCTTGCCCCTGATTTTGTATATGGCCAAAAAATGAACAGACTATTGCTGGTTAAATGCACTTGGTGTGACAGCTTCACCCTGATGTAGGCTTTAGCCAAAAAACAACCACACCATTGAGGGTTAAATGCACTTGGTCGCAGCTTGTGCTGGCGCACCACAAGACACAAAATGGCCGCCGATCACCCCAGAAAAATGAGACTGACAAACGGTCTGTGCAGCCTAAAAACAGTGAGCAATTGAGGATCAGCAGCTCAATGATCCACAGCTGCAGATCGATCAGTTAATCAAGTCCTTTGGAGGAGTTAATCTGCCTAATCTCGCCCTACTGTCGCAGCCGCAACCTCTCCCTACGCTAATCAGAGCAGAGTGACGGGCGGCGCTATGTGACTCCAGCTTAAATAGAGGCTGGGTCACATGGTGCTCTGGCCAATCACAGCCATGCCAATAGTAGGCATGGCTGTGATGGCCTCTTGGGGCAAGTAGTATGACGCTTGTTGATTGGCTGCTTTGCAGCCTTTCAAAAAGCGCCAAGAAAGCGTCACAAAAGCGCGAAGAAAGCGACGAACACCGAACCCGAACCCGGACTTTTACGAAAATGTCCGGGTTCGGGTCCGTGTCACGGACACCCCAAAATTCGGTACGAACCCGAACTATACAGTTCGAGTTCGCTCATCCCTAATTAGGACTAGAAAGACAATTTTAAACTACTAGTGAACAAAGGTGCTCCTAGCCTTTCTGCTGTGTGAGGCGAAAACTGAAACGGCACCCGCCCCCCCCACCCCCATGCCAAATCCTCAACTTAAACCCTTCCTTCCAGTCCTAGTGTTAAAGACATACTTGGAAAACATTACATAGAGTGCTACAAAACATACAGGGTAATGATTACATCACATACAGGCCCGGCGCTATAATAAGGCAGACCAAGCGGCTGCCTTAGGGCGCAGAGACGGGGGGGGGGGGCGGAAAAATTTACCTTTTTAAAAAAAAAATATCCCGCATTTTTCCCCCCATAGGACGCAGTTTTTTTCCCCCCAAAGTGGAAGCGCTTCATTAGTACCGGAGGACCGGGAAACGGTGAAGGATCTGTACTCACCGCTTCCTGGACCTCACTGTGCGCAGCCTTCACAGCTGACAGCCGAGAACCAGGAAGAAGAGAGAGAGCACTGGTGGTGAGGAGCGGCGGCGTCCAGGAGCAGGAGAGGTAAGTTATATATATTTTTTTATTATTTGCACTGATGGCTGACATGATGGCTGACATGGGGGCATGATGGCTAAGATGGGGGCATGATGGCTAAGATGGGGGCATAATGGCTAAGATGGGGGCATGATGGCTAAGATGGGGGCATGATGGCTGACATGGGGGGCATGATGGCTGACATGGGGGGCATGATGGCTGACATGGGGGGCATGATGGCTGACATGGGGGGCATGATGGCTGACATGGGGGGCATGATGGCTGACATGGGGGGCATGATGGCTGACATGGGGGGCATGATGGCTGACATGGGGAGCATGATGGCTGACATGGGGAGCATGATGGCTGACATGGGGAGCATGATGGCTGACATGGGGAGCATGATGGCTGACATGGGGAGCATGATGGCTGACATGGGGAGCATGATGGCTGACATGGGGAGCATGATGGCTGACATGGGGAGCATGATGGCTGACATGGGGAGCATGATGGCTGACATGGGGAGCATGATGGCTGACATGGGGAGCATGATGGCTGACATGGGGAGCATGATGGCTGACATGGGGGCATGATGGCTGACATGGGGGGAATGATGGCTGACATGGGGGGAAGGATGGCTGACATGGGGGACTGATGGATGGTGCTGATGGCTGACATGGGGGTCTGATCTGAGGCATTGGGGGTCTGATCTGAGGTCTGATTAACATTGGGGGTCTGATTGGGGCTGTGAGCTGAGGTCTAATTAACATTGGGGGTCTGATTGCTGGTCTGACCTGAGGTGTAATAGAAAAAGTTTTTTCTTATTATCCTCCTCTAAAATCTAGGTGCGTCTTATGGGCCCGGGTGTCTTAGAGGGCGAAAAATACGGTCCTCAAATCAGCGATTGTCTGAAGCAGAGAGAAGATACCAGGACCACACAGAGGAGAAGCCAGCTGCTGCAGATGGGACCAGGGCCAGGTGGGCTGCTAGGGGGCGCCAAAATTTAGCTTCGCTTGTGTTGCCAAAAATCCTTGCACAGGCCCTGACCACATACCTATTATATCTAGTGATGTCTCCATCACATGTGCCAGTACAAAAAATGTCCCCTTATGATGTTTGCCAATAAAATAATTCCCTCTTACAATGTGTGCCAGTACGAAAATGCTCCCTTATAGTGTGTGCCAGTACAAAATAGACCCTCTTTTAATGCCCTCAGTAGCCTAATAATGTGTGCAAGTACAACAATGCTCCCTTATAACGTGTGCCAGTACAAAAAAGTTACCCATTGTAGTGCCATGGTAGAATAAATGTCCTCCTAGTGGCCCCCTTATAATGTGTGCCAGTACAAAAATGCCCCCTTTTAGAGCCCCCAATGTCACCATAGTGCTTTCCCCCAGTTACAAAATATTAACGCCCCATTGTGGCCAAACAGCCTGCTGCCAAATAAAAATAATACAGTCAAATACTTACCTCTATTCTGCTGTCAGCAATGTGGTGCAGGACACAGAGACATAGACCTCTTCTGGTGCCCTGAGCTTTATGCAGAGCGATGATGATGACACTGGCCTCTAATAGGCTATAGGCATTAGAACTAAATCCTTCATGCAGTAGACATCGCTTATCTAAACTTTAGTAAGGCTTTTGATACTGTCCCACATAGAAGGCTTATCAATAAATTGCAGTCTTTGGGCTTGGACTCCCATATTGTTGAATGGATTAGGCAGTGGCTGAGGGACAGGCAACAGAGGGTTGTAGTCAATGGAGTATATTCAGACCAAGGTCTTGTTACCAGTGGGGTACCTCAGGGATCTGTTCTGGGACCCAAGAGCAGAATATAAAATCTGTGATACAGTCCTAACCTCAGTATCCGAGGAAAGAGATTTAGGGATCATTATTTCAGAGGACTTCAAGGTAGGTAGACAATGTCATAGAGCAGCAGGAAATGCTAGCAGAATGCTTGGGTGTATGGGAAGAGGAATTACCAGTAGAAAGAGGGAGGTGCTCATGCCGCTTTACAGAGCACTAGTGAGACCTCATATGGAGTATTGTGCTCAGTAATGGAGACCATATCTCCAGAAGGATATTGATACTTTGGAGAGAGTTCAGAGAAGAGCTACTAAACTAGTACATGGATTGCAGGATAAAACTTACCAGGAAAGGTTAAAGGACCTTAACATGTATAGCTTGGAAGAAAGACGAGACAGAGGGGATATGATAGAAACTTTTAAATACATAAAAGGAATCAACAAGGTAAAAGAGGAGAGAATACTTAAAAGAAGAAAAACTGCTACAAGAGGACATAGTTTTAAATTAGAGGAGCAAAGGTTTAAAAGTAATATCAGGAAGTATTACTTTACTGAGAGAGTAGTGGATGCATGGAATAGCCTTCCTGCAGAAGTGGTAGCTGCAAATACAGTGAAGGAGTTTAAGCATGCATGGGATAGGCATAAGGCCATCCTTCATATAAGATAGGGCCAGGGGCTATTCATAGTATTCAGTATATTGGGCAGACTAGATGGGCCAAATGGTTCTTATCTGCCGACACATTCTATGTTTCTATGTTTCTATTAGAGGGAATGGTGGGGCAGGGAGAGATCACTTCCATGTCCCTCTGCCATGGCCCTTCCGCTGCCTCCCACTTGTCCCTACCTGGCGCCGCCTGAGCCAATCGTATCACCTCGCCTCATTGGTGGTGCACCCCTGCTATTGAAGACCTGGAACTTGAAGAACATTTTCATCAATTTTTAGGGGCCAAAAAAGAAATTTTAAATGTTTTTTTAGAAAAAAAATTCAATTTGTCCAAACAATGGATAAATGGAAATAAAACAACTTTACTGGCGCTCTTATTTAAAAATGTTTTGAGTATGCTGCAAGGAAGGTCAGTGGTGCAATGACAAAGTAAAGAAGTAAAAGAAGAATTCCTGTTCTTACTCTCTGACTGCACTTAAGTTCTAGTGATGAGCGGGAGGTGCCATATTCGATTTCGCGAATATTCAAATGAATATTCGTGTTATATTCGTCAAAATCGAATATTTGTAAGTATTCCAATTATCACAAATAATATGCGATTTAATTAATCGCGTATTGCGATTATTTCTTTTGATAGTATAAGGCAACGTTCCTATGCTAATTGACTATGGCTAGGCTAATATGTGTATTTTACGAAATTTCGTAATATTGCTCTAACTTTGTCTTTTAGAATATTCTAAATACACATATAGATTGTAATTTAGCTAATATAGTGCTATAATCCTTTTTTTTTCTCAAATTTTTTTGCCTTTTCTGAACTTAAGTTTTATAAAATATGTACACTTTTAAAAAAATTACTATAGCAGTATATTAGCTAAATTACAATCTATGTGTATTTTACGAAATTTCGTAATATTGCTCTAACTTCGTCTTTTAGAATATTACGAATATTCTAAAAGACGAAGTTAGAGCAATATTAAGAATATACGTAAAAAGTTGAAATCGCAATGCGATTAATATAACTCGAAGTAATCGCATGGCGATTTCAACTTAGCACTGCTATATTCCATATTAGGCTAGAATTAACGAATATGGAATATAGCAGTGTTAAGTTGAAATCGCAATCCGATTAATTCAAGTTATTATAATCGAATTGCGATTTCAACTTGACAGCTTGCAGCGTTTTCCTGTCCGCCTGGCCGTGCAGAGCCAAACAGATCCGTCCTGACTTACAATGCAAGTCAATGGGGACGGATCCGTTTGACGTTGACACAATATGGTGCAATTGCAAACGGATACGTCCCCCATTGACTTTCAATGTAAAGTCAGGAGTCACTATTAATATACCATCGGATCGGAGTTTTCTCCAATCCGATGGTATATTTTAACTTGAAGCGTCCCCATCACCATGGGAACGCCTCGATGTTAGAATATACCATCGGATTTGAGTTAGATCGTGAAAACTCAGATCCGACAGTATATTCTAACACAGAGGCGTTCCATGGTGATGGAGACGCTTCAAGTTAGAATATACTAAGAACTGTGTACATGACTGCCCCCTGCTGCCTGGCAGCACCCGATCTCTTACAGGGGGCTGTGATCAGCACAATTAACTCCGCACCTGAGTTAAATGTGCGTATCATAGCCCCCTGTAAGAGATCAGGTGCTGCCAGACAGCAGGGGGCCAGACCCCCCTCCCTCCCCAGTTTTAAATTCATTGGTGGCCAATGCGGCCCCCCCTCCCTCCCCTGTATTAAATTAATTGGTGGCCAATGCGGCCCCCCCTCCCTCCCCTGTATTAAATTAATTGGTGGCCAGTGCGGCCCCCCCTCCCTCCCCTGTATTAAATTAATTGGTACTTGGAAAATGTGCCCCGGCCGGCAGCACGTTTCCTATTCAAAAAAGCTTGCACTCAAAATCGGAGCGCCGGTGATATCACGCTAGCTAACAACTACTGGAGCTGTTGTGGGTCGCCTTTCTTCCTAAGGGATAGGGTCCTCTTGCCTGTGCTTCTCCTTAAGAAGGAACCCTACTTAGGTGCAATCAGAGAATAAGCTCAGGAATTCTTCTTTTACAATGGATAAATGGATTTTCCCATGTGAGCCTGTGATGCCGATTTATGTGTTGGAGAACCATCTTAGGAAAGGATAGTTCATCATTTACCCCCTGAATACTCCATACTGTAAAAGAAAACCTTGAGGAGCACATTATAAAAGATATACTTTAGAATAGAGGTTATTAATCGTCAATAAGGACACAACGTTCACCTGCAACAGTGCATAATGAGGATCCAACTCCCTGAATCGATCGAGCAAAGAGCATCAGCCAATACGAGTCAGCGAAGGCAAAAACTGTCAGAAACAGAAGAGGAAACAGTTTACAGACATTCATGAATGGTAGATGAGATGAGTGCAGTTTCAGGTTATATAAGAAACATGGAATTTGCAACAGTAAGAAGGACAAGCAGTAATGTTATGCAAATCGGAAAGGTGGCAGGTTTCGCTAAGATCTGCATTTTAGGGATGAGCGAACCCGAACTGTATAGTTCGGGTTCGTACCGAATTTTGGGGTGTCCGTGACACAGACCCAAACCCGGACATTTCCGTAAAAGTCTGAGTTCGGGTTCGGTGTTCGTCGCTTTCTTGGCGCTTTTTGAAAGGCTGCAAAGCAGCCAATCAACAAGCGTCATACTACTTGCCCCAAGAGGCCGTCACAGCCATGCCTACTGTTGGCATTGCTGTGATTGGCCAGTGCACCATGTGACCCAGCCTCTATTTAAGCTGGAGTCACATAGCGCCGCACGTCACTCTGCTCTGATCAGCATAGGGAGAGGTTGCAGCTGCGACGTTAGGGCGAGATTAGGCAGATTAACTCCTCCAAAAGACTCCATCCAGTGATCGATCTGCAGCTGTGGATGATTGAACTGCTGCTATTGAATTGCTCACTGTTTTTAGGCTGCCTAGAGCGTTTTTCAGTCACTTTTTTCTGGGGTGATCGGTGGCCATTTTGTGTCTTGTGGTGCGCCAGCACGAGCTGCCACCAAGTGCATTTAACCCTCAATGGTGTGGTTGTTTTTTGGCTAAATCCTACATCAGGGTCAAGCTGCCACACCAAGTGCATTTAACCAGCAATAGTGTGGTTATTTTTTGGCCATATACTACATCAGGGGCAAGCTGAGCCTGTCACCAAGTGCATTTAACCCTCAATGATGTGGTTGTTTTTTGGCTAAATAATACATCAGGGTCAAGCTGTCACACCAAGTGCATTTAACCATTAATAGTCTGGTTATTTTTTGGCCATATACTACATCAGGGGCAAGCTGTCACCAAGTGCATTTAACCCTCAATGGTGTGGTTGTTTTTTGGCTAAATCCTACATCAGGGTCAAGCTGTCACACCAAGTGCATTTAACCATCAATAGTCTGGTTATTTTTTGGCCATATACTACATCAGGGGCAAGCTGAGCCTGTCACCAAGTGCATTGAACCCTCAATAGTGTGGTTGGTCAAGCTGTCACACCAAGTGCATTTAACCATCAATAGTGTGGTTATTTTTTGGCCATATCCCAGTCTAATTCTGTCAGTAAACGTATACCTGTCACCCAGCGCCTAAATACTAGGCCTCAAATTTATATCCAGCTAAATTTGTCGTTACTGCTGTGGCTGGTCAAGTTATTTAGTGTCTGTCAAAGCACAATTTTTGTTCTGGGTTGAAATACAATTCCCAATTTAGCAATTTCCTAATTTAGTGGTTTCTGCTGTATCAGAGCTATTTTAAATCTATCCCTAAAAGGGTATATAAGATTCAAGGTGCACATAGGGTCATTCTGAATAACTTCACACACACGCTACTGTGCATTTCCAAGTCTAAGTCTGTCAGTAAACCTATACCTGTCACCCAGCGCCTAAATACTAGGCCTCAAATTTATATCCAGCTAAATCTGTCGTTACTGCTGTGGCTGGTCAAGTTATTTAGTGTCCGTCAAAGCACAGTTTTTGTTCTGGGTTGAAATACAATTCCCAATTTAGCAATTTCCTAATTTAGTGGTTTCTGCTGTATCAGAGCTATTTTAAAACTATCCCTAAAAGGGTATATAAGATTCAAGGTGCACATAGGTCATTCTGAATAACTTCACACACACGCTACTGTGCATTTCCAAGTCTAATTCTGTCAGTAAACGTATACCTGTCACCCAGCGCCTAAATAATAGGCCTCAAATTTATATTCAGCTAAATCTGTCGTTACTGCTGTGCCTGTATTAGTGTAATACGGTACCTAAATAGATAGCCAGATAGTGTCTGTAAAAAAAGGCCTGAATTTGAATTCAATACATTGGGCCAAATAATATTTTTCTTATTGTGGTGAACGGTAACAATGAGGAAAACATCTAGTAAGGGACACGGACGCGGACATGGTCGTGGTGGTGTTAGTGGACCCTCTGGTGCTGGGAGAGGACGTGGCAGTTCTGCCACAGCCACACGTCCTAGTGTACCAACTACCTCAGGTCCCAGTAGCCGCCAGAATTTACAGCGATATATGGTGGGGCCCAATGCCGTTCTCAGGATGGTAAGGCCTGAGCAGGTACAGGCATTAGTCAATTGGGTGGCCGACAGTGGATCCAGCACGTTCACATTATCTCCCACCCAGTCTTCTGCAGAAAGCGCACAGATGGCGCCTGAAAACCAACCCCATCAGTCTGTCACATCACCCCCATGCATACCAGGGAAACTGTCTCAGCCTCAAGTTATGCAGCAGTCTCTTATGCTGTTTGAAGACTCCGCTGGCAGGGTTTCCCAAGGGCATCCACCCAGCCCTTCCCCAGCGGTGGAAGACATAGAATGCACTGACGCACAACCATTTATGTTTCCTGATGATGAGGACATGGTAATACCACCTCAGCATGTCTCTGATGATGACGAAACACAGGTGTCAACTGCTGCGTCTTTCTGCAGTGTGCAGACTGAACAGGAGGTCAGGGATCAAGACTGGGTGGAAGACGATGCAGGGGACGATGAGGTCCTAGACCCCACATGGAATGAAGGTCGTGTCACTGACTTTCACAGTTCAGAGGAAGAGGCAGTGGTGAGACCGAGCCAACAGCGTAGCAAAAGAGGGATCAGTGGGCAATAGCAGAACACCCGCCACCAAGAGACTCCGCCTGCTGCTGACCGCCGCCATCTTGGACCGAGCACCCCAAAGGCAACTTCAAGGAGTTCCCTGGCATGGCACTTCTTCAAACAATGTGCTGACGACAAGACACGAGTGGTTTGCACGCTGTGCCATCAGAGCCTGAAGCGAGGCATTAACGTTCTGAACCTTAGCACAACCTGCATGACCAGGCACCTGCATGCAAAGCATGAACTGCAGTGGAGTAAACACCTTAAAACCAAGGAAGTCACTCAGGCTCCCCCTGCTACCTCTTCTGCTGCTGCCGCCTCGGCCTCTTCTGCTGCTGCCGCCTCGGCCTCTGCCTCCGCCTCTGGAGGAACGTTGGCACCTGCCGCCCAGCAAACAGGGGATGTACCACCAACACCACCACCTCCGTCACCAAGCATCTCAACCATGTCACACGGCAGCGTTCAGCTCTCCATCTCACAAACATTTGAGATAAAGCGTAAATTCCCACCTAGCCACCCTCGATCCCTGTCCCTGAATGCCAGCATTTCTAAACTACTGGCCTAAGAAATGCTGTCATTTAGGCTGGTGGACACAGACAGCTTCAAACAGATCATGTCGCTTGCTGTCCCACAGTATGTTGTTCCTAGCCGGCACTCTTCTCCAAGAGAGCCGTGCCTTCCCTTCACAACCAAGTATCCGATAAAATCAAGTGTGCACTGCGCAACGCCATCTGTGACAAGGTCCACCTAACCACAGATACGTGGACCAGTAAGCACGGCCAGGGACGCTATATCCCCCTAACTGCACACTGGGTAAATGTAGTGGCAGCTGGGCCCCAGGCGGAGAGCTGTTTGGCGCACGTCCTTCAGCCGCCAAGGATCGCAGGGCAACATTCTTTGCCTCCTGTTGCCACCTCCTCCTACTCAGCTTCCTCCTCCTCTTCTTCCACCTGCTCATCCAGTCAGCCACACACCTTCACCACCAACTTCAGCACAGCCCAGGGTAAACGTCAGCAGGCCATTCTGAAACTCATATGTTTGGGGGACAGGCCCCACACCGCACAGGAGTTGTGGCGGGGTATAGAACAACAGACAGACAAGTGGTTGCTGCCGGTGAGCCTCAAGCCCGGCCTGGTGGTGTGCGATAATGGGCGAAATCTCATTGCAGCTCTGGGACTATCCGGTTTGACGCACATCCCTTGCTTGGCGCATGTGCTGAATTTGGTGGTGCAGAAGTATATTCACAACTACCCCGACATGTCAGAGCTGCTGCATAAAGTGCGGGCCCTCTGTTCGCGCTTCCGGCGTTCACATCCTGCCGCTGCTCGCCTGTCTGCGCTACAGCGTAACTTCGGCCTTCCCGCTCACCGCCTCATATGCGACGTGCCCACCAGGTGGAACGCCACCTTGCACATGCTGGACAGACTGTGCGAGCAGCAGCAGGCCATAGTGGAGTTTCAGCTGCAGCACGCACGGGTCAGTCGCACTACGGAACAGCACCACTTCACCACCAATGACTGGGCCTCCATGCGAGACCTGTGTGCCCTGTTGCGCTGTTTTGAGTACTCCACCAACATGGCCAGTGGCGATGACGCCATTATCAGCGTTACAATACCACTTCTATGTCTCCTTGAGAAAACACTTAGGGTGATGATGGAAGAGGAGGTGGCCCAGGAGGAGGAGGAGGAGGAAGAGGGGTCATTTTTAGCACTTTCAGGCCAGTCTCTTCGAAGTGACTCAGAGGGAGTTTTTTTGCAACAGCAGAGGCCAGGTACAAATGTGGCCAGCCAGGGCCCACTACTGGAGGACGAGGATTAGGAGGAGGTGGAGGAGGATGAGGATGAAGCATGGTCACAGCGGGGTGGCACCCAACGCAGCTCGGGCCCATCACTGGTGCGTGGCTGGGGGGAAAGGCAGAACGATGACGATACGCCTCCCACAGAGGACAGCTTGTCCTTACCTCTGGGCAGCCTGGCACACATGAGCAACTACATGCTGCAGTGCCTGCGCAACGACAGCAGAGTTGCCCACATTTTAACGT
Source organism: Bufo gargarizans (assembly GCF_014858855.1). Classification (NCBI taxonomy): domain Eukaryota; kingdom Metazoa; phylum Chordata; class Amphibia; order Anura; family Bufonidae; genus Bufo; species Bufo gargarizans. The sequence goes on from NC_058081.1 coordinate 28,231,743, forward strand.
GTGCGGACTACTGGGATGCCACCCTGCTGGATCCACGGTACAAAGACAATGTGCCCACCTTACTTCCTGCACTGGAGCGTGATAGGAAGATGCGCGAGTACAAGCGCACATTGGTAGACGCGCTACTGAGAGCATTCCCAAATGTCACAGGGGAACAAGTGGAAGCCCAAGGCCAAGGCAGAGGAGGAGCAAGAGGTCGCCAAGGCAGCTGTGTCACGGCCAGCTCCTCTGAGGGCAGGGTTAGCATGGCAGAGATGTGGAAAATTTTTGTCAACACGCCACAGCTAACTGCACCACCACCTGATACGCAACGTGTTAGCAGGAGGCAACATTTCACTAACATGGTGGAACAGTACGTGTGCACACCCCTCCACGTACTGACTGATGGTTCGGCCCCATTCAACTTCTGGGTCTCTAAATTGTCCACGTGGCCAGAGCTAGCCTTTTATGCCTTGGAGGTGCTGGCCTGCCCGGCGGCCAGCGTTTTGTCTGAACGTGTATTCAGCACGGCAGGGGGCGTCATTACAGACAAACGCAGCCGCCTGTCTACAGCCAATGTGGACAAGCTGACGTTCATAAAAATGAACCAGGCATGGATCCCACAGGACCTGTCCATCCCTTGTGCAGATTAGACATTTTTTAACTACCTCCCCTTAACCATATATTATTGTACTCCAGGGCACTTCCTTATTCAATCCTATTTTTATTTTCATTTTACCATTATATTGCGAGGCTACCCAAAGTTGAATGAACCTCTCCTCTGTCTGGGTGCCGCGGCTTTAATATATGCCAATGGACTGTTCCAATGTTGGGTGATGTGAAGCCTGATTCTCTGCTATGACATGCAGACTGATTCTCTGCTGACATGAAGCCAGATTCTCTGTTACGGGACCTCTCTCCTCTGCCTGGGTGCCTGGGCCTAAATATATGACAATGGACTGTTACAGTGGTGGGTGACATGAAGCCTGATTCTCTTCTATGACATGCAGACTGATTCTCTGCTGACATGAAGTCAGATTCTCTGTTACGGGACCTCTCTCTCCTCTGCCTGGGTGCCTGGGCCTAAATATCTGACAATGGACTGTTACAGTGGTGGGTGACGTGAAGCCAGATTCTCTGCTATGGGACCTCTCTCCAATTATTATTGGTTAATTTTTATTTATTTTATTTTTATTCATTTCCCTATCCACATTTGTTTGCAGGGGATTTACCTACATGTTGCTGCCTTTTGCAGCCCTCTAGCTCTTTCCTGGGCTGTTTTACAGCCTTTTTAGTGCCGAAAAGTTCGGGTCCCCATTGACTTCAATGGGGTTCGGGTTCGGGACGAAGTTCGGATCGGGTTCGGATCCCGAACCCGAACATTTCCGGGAAGTTTGGCCGAACTTCTCGAACCCGAACATCCAGGTGTCCGCTCAACTCTACTGCATTTTTAAGCACATGGTTCAAATCTGTGGTATGTGGAAGAGGCAAAAAAGCCAGATTGAAAGCAAAATCTTTTAGCTAAATGAAACCTCAAAAATGTGATCATCACGTGGGATGATTGTGCGATGCTTGCTGTTCGTCAACCTGGCAGTTATCGCCACTTGTCACAAAATAAGAGGAAAAGATTCTATGAATTGACAGACTTTGGTTGGCTGGTGTGTGTATGTATTATAAGGGTTCTGCAGCAGCTGAGGTGTGTGTATTATGATGTTCTGCAGCAGCTGAGGTGTGTGTACTATGAGGCTCTACAGCAGCTACAAAATCTGTAACAGGCCCTCAAGGTACTATTTTATTACTGGTGTTTTGTTATATGGCAGAAAGGTATTTGGGCCCACAGGCCCAGATATGACTGCTACCTCTTAACCCCTTATGGCTACCCCACTGGTCAAAGAGACTGCAGTCATTGGGAGAATTTTTATCATGGTGGAGAAATTGTGAAAAAAAATAAAAAATGAATGAAAAAAATCAGAAAAGCATCAATTGTGAGTGACTGGATAACATATCTTATTATTCTTGGCCTGCACCTTTTTATCCCTTAGTGACCACCAATATGCCTTTGTACTGCGGATTTCAGTGAAAATTTGATTAGCTATGAAGCCGAATTTCCTTGTGCTTTGTGGTAACGAAACAATTATCCCTAAAATGGCGGTAAAAATTGGCGGTACTCACCATCAGCCATTTTGATTGAAGATCCCGTGCGAAATCTCGTGCACGGTGACATATGATGTCACCACGCTGACCAGCGTGATGACGTCATCACGCAGCATGTGAGATTTTACACTGGATCTTCAATCAAGACTCTTCAAAAACAAATGGATAAGGTGAGTATTTTGCATTTTCTTTTTTTTAACAGATTGACCCCTAAAAGCCTCTAAGGTCATCTCAGATGCTGTGATCAGTGATGAACATGGCATCTGAGGGATTCAATGAGGGGGACGGCACCATTGCTGTTCCTTGGCATGGCGCCCGCTACTCACAAAGAAATGTGCTTTGTGACAAAGTAATTTGTCACAAAGCCAATTTCTTTGTGAAATTCGGCAAAGCTGCTGAATTGAATTAATGAGAACTTCGCTCATCATTAACGGCAATCACTAAGGGGCCTCCTGCTCTAACAGCCTGGACCAGCAGGAGCACCAATATAGGCTGTTTAACCCCTTACATGTCGCACACAATGACGCCTGCCGCATGTAAGCAGTTAAGGAGGGAGTGGACTACCTCTATCTACCATCGGCACCCAGAAATCATATGCAGGGTGCCAATGTGTATTTATGCGGGCTGGGTCCTAGTATAGGTCATCAAAAGCCTGCTTTTCTGGTGCAGATTGTTGTTCAATGGCAGTATAGCACTATAGGAATAGTGCATTGTATTTTACAAGCAATCAAAATATTGCCTGTTAAAGTCCCAATGTGGGACTATTAAATACCGTAGTTAAAAAACGTAAAAAAAAAACACATTTATTACTTAGGGCTCTTTCACACTTGCGTTCTTTTCATCCATGCGCATGGGGCGCTCTGACGTCATTCTGGAGCACCCCGGGAGCCGCGCGGACTGTAAGTATACCGCTCCCCCGCTCCCCGCTCCTACTATGGCAACCAGGACTTTAATAGCGTCCTGGGTGCCATAGTAACACTGAAAGCATTTTGAAGACTGATCCGTATTCAAATACTTTCAGTACACTTGCGTTTTTCCGGATCCGGCGTGTAATTCTTGCAAGTGGAGTACACGCCGGATCTGGACAACGCAAGTGTGAAAGAGGCCTTAGAAAAATTCTAATAAAAAATACGTTACCATTGAAAAAACGCTTTTCAATGTAAAAAATTGCAAAAATAAAATAAATATTGCCACATCCGTAACAACCCACATTACACAATTATCATGTAAGTTATCCCGAACGGTGAATGCCATAAGCAAAACACAATTTAAAAAAAGCCAGAATTGCTGCTTTTTGCTTAGTCACCACCAAAAAACATAATATTGCCTTAAAATTGTTATGTACACCAAATGTTACCAATGTAAACTACAAGTCGTGCCACAAAAATCAAGCCCCCACACAGCTTTGTAGAAAGAAAAATTAAAAAGTTATGGGTCTTAGGATGCAGCATTGCAAAAAGATTTTCTTCTTTTTGAAAAAGGGTATTATTGCACAAAAGTAGTAAAATATGAAAAATAAAAACTATGGGGCACATTTATTAAGTATGCCGTTTTAGACGCTGGAGGTTCCCAGTACACACCTTCCACCTTCCTCGCCTGCCATTGGTTCCCGGGGAGGGAAGCCTCCTGGTTGCCTTAGGGACCAGGGGGTGGTTCCTACCTTCCCTGGCTATAAATACCTGGCCTGAGCTCTAGCTCATTGCTGAGTTATTCCACCTTATGGTGAACACCTAGCCTCCCTGCAGATCCTCCTATTTGCCTGTTGTTTCTTTGTATCCTTCCCGGTTACTGACCCTTGGACTGTCTTCCGCCTTGAACCTTCGCTGCCTGCCTCGACCCGGATTGGACATTGACTACCCCTCTTGGATTATCCCTAAACTTGTACCGCGTTTCTGGACTGTCAGCTGCTTACTGCCAGTGGGTTCCTCACCCCACTACTGGCTCCCTGGGAGGTTTGACAGAATAACTCAGCCTTCACCATGGAACCCGCAAAAGCAGTGGATCCCATGACAGCCATGACCCAGCAACTTAACCTCATGACACAGGCCTTCCAGGAGATGCAAGCCAGTCATGAGCACCTGCTGCTGAGGGTTGCCACACAGGAGCAACGCATCGCAGAGCGCCCCGCGCTACCACCCTCGCCTCCCCCTACGCCGGCACGCACCCTGGAAGTGGTCTCTAGCGAGCCGTCAGTCAGCCTCCCTGAGCGGTTTTCAGGAGATAGGAGGAAGTACCGCTCCTTCATCATCTCCTGCGAGCTGTTGTTTTCCCTGAAGCCTCGTACATATGCCACGGACTTCGTCAAGGAACGCACAGCAATTTCCTTGCTCTCAGGGCCTCCCCAGACCTGGGCGCACCAACTCCTACTAGCCGATGACCCAGTGCTGGCATCTTGGAAGTCCTTTGCCGCAGCTATGCAAAAACTTTATAATGACCCCCTGCGTTCTTCAACCGCCAGGGGTACCTTGCGCACCCTCTGCCAGGGCAGACGTCCAGTGGAGGATTACATCATGTAATTCCGTGAGGTAGCCCCGGATACGGGCTTGAACCAGGTGGCCTTGATTGACCAGTTCCGCATCGGTTTGTCCGAGCAGCTCAAGGATGAGCTCGCCCTGCATTGGGGTGTCGGGCTCCTTAGGGGGCCTGATGGACTCAGTAACCCACCTGGATCGCCGCTTCCGGGAAAGACGACAGGAGCGACAACAGACCCCGCCTCTACCGGAGAGCCTATCCTTACGGCTTCCGGTTCCTGTTCCTGTGGCGGCAGACTGTAACCAGGAGGAGCCGATGCAGATCGGGGCTGTTCGGGGTCCCCTGTCCACGGTGTAGAGAACCAGGAGAAGAACCCTGCATCTGTGTTTATACTGCGCAAAACCGGGCCATTTCCTGAAGGACTGTCCCATCAAACCTCCCATAGGTAGGTTGGAGACACCCACGGTATGCATTAACCTACCTATGTAAAACAACTCGTCTCATCTCACCATCCCTGCAGCTGGGCAACAACAATATTGATCTCTCTGCCATCATTTATTCGGGCGCAAGCAGCTGTTTTATGGACAAGGATCTGGCTTCCCAGCTAGGCATCCCATTGCGCTCTAAGAAGAACCCATCCCAGCTGCATCTGGTGGATGGCAGCACCCTAAAGACGGGACCTATCGCCATGGAATCCCATCCCTTGTTCCTCCGCATCGGCCTTTACCATTCCGAGCAGATTGTGTGGGACATCGTGCCTTCCCCCTTGTTTCCAGTCATTCTAGGCACCCCCTGGCTTAGGAGACACAACCCCACGATCAACTGGACCTCTGGCTCCATCACCTTCACGCCCCCCTCCGGTTCTCCTGTTCACGCGTCTCCGGCTCCAAGCCCTCCTATGGTTCTGGGCACCGTTGAACATAGACTACCCGACAAATATCGGGACTATGCAGACGTTTTTGAAAAAAAAGGAGCAGACGCCTTGCCACCACACAGGCCCCATGATTGCCCCATTGACCTGCTCCCTGGGGCCCCACTGCCGTACGGGCGCTTGTACAATCTGTCCGAACCCAAGACCAGGGCCCTGAAGGACTACATAGAGGAGAGCCTAGCGAAGGGGTTCATCTGTCCCTCGACCTCTCCAGTCGGGGCCGGCATCTTCTTCGTGGGGAAAAAAGATGGGGTTCTCCGGCCCTGTGTCAATTACCGGGCCCTGAACGACATCACCAAGAAGAACCGGTACCCACTCCCTCTCATTCCCGACTTGCTGGACAGAGTCAAGGATGCCCCTGCCACATTTCAGTGCTTCATCAATGACGTCTTCCGTGACCTGTTGGATACCCATGTTGTGGTATATCTGGACGATATCCTTTTCTTCTCCAGATCACTGCCACAACACGAACGGCATGTCAAATCGGTGCTCCAGCGTCTGCGGACCTATGGCAAGCTTGAAAAAAGCACCTTCGAAGTCTCGTCCATTGAGTTCCTGGGCTACATCCTATCCCCAGGCCGAGTGGAGATGGACCCCAGGAAGATCCAGGCCGTCCAGAATTGGCCTGTCCCCCACAATCGGCGGCTGGTGCAGCAGTTCATTGGTTTTGCCAATTTTTACCGCCGATTCATTCTGAACTTTTCAGCGATCTGCGCTCCCATCACTGCACTGACCAGGAGCAACACCCTGTTTGAATGGACCCCGAAGGTCCAACAGGCATTCTAGCACCTCAAAAGGCTGTTCACACAGGCAACTATACTGGTACAACCGGACGCCTCTTGCCCATTTTTTCTGGAGACCAACGCCTCCAAGGGGGCTATCGGGGCTGTTCTCTCCCAGGTCCAAGGGGAGAAGCAGCTTCTCCATCCCGTTGCCTTTTATTCCCGCAAACTCACCGGGGCCGAACGCAACTATGATGTGGGTGAGCGGGAGCTGCTCGCCATCAAGGATGCCCTGGAGGAATGGAGACATTTGCTGGAGGGAGCCAAAAACCCTGTGGTGGTGTACACCGACCATCGCAACCTCGAATATCTCCGCAGTGCCAAGCGACTGCATCCTCGACAAGCCAGGTGGGCTCTCTTTTTCTCACGTTTTTGCCTCCAGATTACCTATCGACCGGGATCCAAGAACGGCAAGGCTGATGCCTTGTCCCGTATGTGCTCCTCCGAGGCCGATCCTGCACCTCCAGAACCAATCCTGCCAGCCGCATACTTTCTAGCCACCCAACACTCCTTGATCGAGAGGATCCGACGGGCCAGCACGCCAGCTCCAGAGGAGGCAGCCCATCTGCCAATGAAGCAGGGGCTTCGTTACCACCAACAGTGGATCTATGTCCCAGTCTCCCAGCGACTGCCTGTACTACAGCATCACCATGACCACCCCACAGCAGGCCACCGAGGTAGGCGCAACACCACGGATTGCATCGTACGTCGGTTTTGGTGGCCCTCTTTGGCAGCCGACGTACGCTCCTTCATCGAGTCTTGTTCCGTGTGTGCACTCTACAAACGTCCCACCTCAAAACCCGTTGGGTTATTGCAGCCTCTGCCAGTGCCAACCCTTCCATGGCGCAACATAGCCATGGATTTCATTGTGGACTTACCGCCTTCACAAGCCTGTACCACCATCATGGTGGTGGTGGACAGATGTACCAATATGTCCCACTTCATTCCGACCTCCGGTCTCCCGACGGCCCAACAAACCTCGAAGTTGTTCCTCCAACACGTGTTCCGGTTGCACGGGCTCCCTGATTCCATCGTCTCAGACCGGGGCTCGCAATTCACCTCCCGCTTTTCGACCCAGTTTTGCCGTAGCCTTCATATCACTCGCAGCCTGTCTTCTGCCTATCACCCCCAGTCCAATGGGCAGACCAAAAGGACCAACCAAACCCTTGAGCAGTTCCTTTGCTGTTACACATCCCATCTACAAGACGACTGGGTGAGCCATCTCCCCTTCGCGGAATTTTTCTTCAACAATCAGCTTCATTCCTCCACCAAGCTCTCAGCATTCTATGCCAACTATGGCTATCATCCCTCAACTCTCCCGGATCTCCCCCTTGATGTCCCGGTGCCTGAAGTGGCTCAACGGCTCCGGCTCCTACGAGAACTGAGGCGGACCCTAACGCAACAACCCCAGGCCGCTCAGCAGCGGCACAAGACGCAGGCAGACCGTAGACGCACAGAGTTCCCCAGGTATAAAGACGGGGACAAGGTGTGGCTTTACACACAGCACCTCAAGCTGTCCTGTCCCTCCCGAAAACTGGGACCCTGTTACCTTGGTCCCTTCGAGATCGTGAGTATGGTCAACAAGGTTGCAGCCAAGCTCCGGTTGCCTACTTCCCTGGGAATCCACCCGGTATTCCACGTGTCCTTGTTGAAACCACACCGTGCCAACCCATTCCCGGACTGGGCGCCTGCTCCACCACCTCCCATTCAGGTGAATAACGATGACGAGTACGAAGTCCAGGAGATCCTGGACTCCCGCCGCCGGCGTGGGGTCCTGGAGTATCTCATCCACTGGAAGGGGAACGGTCCCGAGGAGCGTTCCTGGGAGCCCTTGGGGAATGTCCATGCGGCCGCCAAGGTGCGGGCGTTCCATCGGGCTCACCCCGAGAGGCCTTCCCAGGGTCGCGTCCGGATGCCGCTCCTTGGTGGGGGGCTCTGTCAGGAAGCAGGGGGTGTTACCCCTACTCGGGGACCACGGGCACGGCGCAGGGCACAGGTTCCTCTTCAGCTCGGTAGAACACCTGGTGCCCGAGGTGCGGGTGCGCGGCGTGTGTGCATGCGCAGTACGCCGGCTGCGCGCGCATTCCCGGGTGAATAGTTTTCCTGCATTATCCGGCTGTCAGGTGTGAGCCTTGCTGGGGGAGGTTCCCAGTACACACCTTCCACCTTCCTCGCCTGCCATTGGTTCCCGGGGAGGGAAGCCTCCTGGTTGCCTTAGGGACCAGGGGGTGGTTCCTACCTTCCCTGGCTATAAAGACCTGGCCTGAGCTCTGGCTCATTGCTGAGTTATTCCACCTTATGGTAAACACCTAGCCTCCCTGCAGATCCTCCTATTTGCCTGTTGTTTCTTTGTATCCTTCCCGGTTACTGACCCTTGGACTGTCTTCCGCCTTGAACCTTCGCTGCCTGCCTCGACCCGGATTGGACATTGACTACCCCTCTTGGATTATCCCTAAACTTGTACCGCGTTTCTGGGCTGTCAGCTGCTTACTGCCAGTGGGTTCCTCACCCCACTACTGGCTCCCTGGGAGGTTTGACAAATATAGGTGTATTTCTGCTTAATAAATGACTGTCACGACCCTTGGTCATGGTCGTGACTCTTGTGGCCGCATGCAGTTGCCCGCGGTCTTGGTGTTGTTGTCAATCACAGGTGAGGGCTATTGTTTGTTGCCTCACCTGTGGTTGCCGCTGGCAACATTGGGTATGTGGCAGCAGAGCAGCCTGAGCAGTGCTAGGCAGCTTGCTGCAGTAGGCATGCGGTTGCACCTGGCAACCTCTCCTATAGGTGTGCCTTTTATCGGTGTGCACGGGGTGTTATGTGTGTTGTGTGCACGTCCCCTTTAAGTTGATGTCTTCCCTTCCCTGGTGTTGGAAGGGTTAACTTCCTTCCTAGTGTGTGTGTGCACTGGGTGTGTCTGACTGTTGGGTGTGGCTTCTTGGCCCTATAAAGCCTCAGTGGAAGGCAGTAGTCAGAGAGGGTGCTTCAGCCATGCTTGCTGGAGACATCCTCCTGGTTATTTAACAACTGCCAGTGGGGGCCACCCTTCTGGTCATAAAATGTTACCTTGTCTGATGTGATGTGTATGTGGTTGCTTGTTTATTGCACCTTATGGTTTCCTGGTTTCCCGTGTGATGTATGGTGTGTGCTGTTGTCATTTCTGTTGTTGTGGACAACAGCGCTTTTACATGGGTTCCAGGCTGTGTGTCTGTGGCAGGTAGGTGAGGTTGTAGTTTCCAGGTACCTGCCACTGCCATAAGTTGTATTGGTTTCCCCTTACTTACAGCTTGGCCATTCTAGGCTCATGGAGACGGAGGAACGGGTAGTCTACCCAGCTCCTAGCTTAGGGACCTGCGGAGGGTTAGTAGGGACCCGAGGTTCCAGAGCATGAGTCCTCCTACCTTTAAGGTCGGCTCATGCCGCTAGGAGTTAGGGTCAGATTAGGGAGGCTGTAGGAGGTGACCTGCTCCCTGATCCTGTGGTCCTGGCCAAGCAGCGACCAAACATCTACGGGTACCGCACGGCTGAGGGTTTCCCCCATCCCCAGCCGTGACAATGACCCACTATATGTACTGTATTTGGTTTTGTTGTAATTTTACTGACCCAGAGAATAAAGTTATCATGTTATATATGACGTGAAAATTCTGTGTCAGTATTGCTGTTTTTTCACATCTCACTCCCAGAAAGAGTTAATAAATGGTGTTGGGCGAGTATGCTTGGCCGAACACCTTTTTAATTCAAGCATCGCGATGCTCAGCACATCGCATTTGCTTGAGCGTGATGCTCGAGTCTCCTCCCCGCACATTTGTTGGCTGCTACACAGCCAATATACGTGTGGGGAAGTACTGCCACTCATTGTAATGCCGTAGTCATGTTGGTTTCTGGCATTACAGTGATTGGCTGGCCGGAACGCGTCATTGGGTGCTATATAGCACCCGATCACACGTGGTTCGACTCAGACTTAGTCAGGGTGAGCTGTAGCAGAAAAGACAGATAGTGTAGGGAGAGGAATTGTGTTTTTTTTAGGGAGTTTTGAATGTTGAAAGGTGTTAGAGACCCAACAGTCCTTTAAAGGACTATTGTTTTATCTGGCTGCAAAATATATTAGCGCAACATGCTCTAAATTGCGTGCAATTGTTTGGCTGCTGATGACAGCAGTGACATTACCTGCGCTACATCTCCTGTATAACGATAGCCGCTGGTGACAGCAGCGACATTACCTGCGCTACATCTCCAGTACAGCCGGACTAGAGCGCAGCCTAAGCGGAGGCTGTCATGATAGGTTTATGGGACGAGGGGACGGTGGATTTAGCAAGCGGGCGGGAAAAGGGGAGGAAAAGGTTAAGTTAGGGGGGGCCGGGTTAGGTTAGGGGCGGAGCGTTAGGTTTTAAGTGGGGGCGAAGCGGGAAAGTGAGGCGCCATTTTAGCTAGGAGAAACTGAGGAAGGTGCGCACACGTACTTGCGATGGAGGCCATCCTGAATAGGTTGCGGGAGGCAGCGGAATTGTGGGGTCCGAAGTGGCTAGAAGTGCAGGTGGTAGAACTGCTTGGTGGGGAGGCAGCGGGCACAGCTAGCTCAGCGCAGGAGGGCAGATGGCCGCGGCAAGCAAGGCCACCGGCGCGCCTTAGCCCAAGCGAAACCCCACGGGCTCGGCGCCGGGGAGGCTCTGAAAAAACTCCTAGGTCGGCCTCCCTGCTCAGTGCAGGGCAGGGCAGGAGTACCCCCCCTGCCTTCTCCAGCATGCGGCGAGGGATCTGGACCAGGATCTGCGGGATCTCTCCCCTTACTGGGGGATGGGAGGCCTGCGCGGCGAAGGAGTGTGCAGCAGTGCGGGCACGAGGCTAGGCTGGTTGCTGGTCGGCAGGGGCCCAGGCCTTGGGAGTCAGCTAGGGTGGCGGCGAGCACTGGTAGGCAGCAAGAAGAAGAGCCATCTTCACCTTTGTCGTGCGCACCCAGCACTGTGGAGGCTGGGGTGCTGGGATCCGGGTCCACAGTGGTGTCGGCGCAGGAGGACGAGTCCTTGCTGAGGATGGATCTGCTGGATTCAGGAGTGACGGCTGCGGGGTTCACAGCGCCCGGGCAGCCAGGTAAGACCTCTGTGGGACCCTTGTGTGCGGGAGTTAATACGCCTGGGGGGGGGTGGCGGCAGGGGGGAGCCAGAGGGAGTTAGTTGGGGGGCTGAGTCAATTGTTGGGGAGGCTGGCGGGTTGGGTTGCTGGTCTTGGGGGAGCGGGGTTGTCCCCGTTGCCGGCCTGGGGGGTAGGGCGGGGCAGCGGTGCCCGGTCAAGGGGGGTCGAGGGTTGGCAACACGCAGGTGCGTGGGGAGGGAGTCAGTATCGGTGCAGACGCAGGCGGGGGGGCGAGGATGAGCGGCAGAGGGTAGATGACTCGGCGCAAGGTGAGGTATACGTCTGTTTTGAGGGCCCATTAGGGGTGCATTTGAAAATGGACGTGAGGGAGCGGATTTGCAAGGGGGAGTATATTGAGATTTTTTACTTGTTGCCGTTGGAGAGATTTCAGTTGGATAGGGCGCAGCGGGATGAGGGGAAGAAAGAGGAGGATGAGAAACGCAGATATCGGCTGATTCCGCGTACCTTTTCTAACTGGCTGAAGGCGTTCGCCATTCTGGCGAGCGTCATTGGGGGAAAAAACGCCGGAGTACTGCTCCGCGCTTTTTTGTTATATGGATGCAATTGGGGAGGCATATCGGGTGTACGGGGGCGTGGGCTGGCTTCGTTATGATGAGCAATTTAGACAGAGGAAGGCGGTGGGACCATAAAGATATTGGTTTGTGGATGCGGGTGACGGCGCCTGGGCGGCAGGGGCAGTCCTTTCGGGGGGAAGCAGGTGGTGGGGCGGGACAGTCCAGGTTGTCAACGTCTGCGGAAAAGGGTCTGTGCTTCCTTTTCAATGAAGGGAGCTGCAAGTTTGGAGCGAAGTGCAAGTTCAAGCACGAATGCACTTCTTGTGGGGGGGGCCTATGGGGCGTCCAGATGTTTTCGTGGGGGTAGGCCGAGGGGAGGGGATCCTAGTGGAAAAGGGTTCGACGCCGGTACGGGTGGGAAGGATGGAGCAGTTTTTAAATAGGTATCCGATTCGGGAAGAATTTGCGTTTGGCGGGTGAACATGCGGAAGTGGTGTCGGAGAAGCTGGCAAAGGAGGTGTTGTTGGGGCGTATGGATGGCCTGTTTGTGTTTCCGCCGTTTGTGGATTTTAAAGTTTCGCCGTTGGGGGTGGTGCCAAAGAAGGAGCCAAATAAGTTTCGGCTGATCCACCACTTGTCATTTCCGAGAGGGGCATCGGTCAATGAGAGTATTGATCCTGAATTGTGTTCGGTGGTCTATACCTCATTTAATGCAGCTGTGGAGTGGGTGCGGCGTTTGGGCCCTGGTACTCTGTTGGCGAAGACGGACATCGAGGTGCACCCGGATAGCTTACATCTATTGGGGTGTTATTGGGATGGGGGGTTTTACGTGGATAGGTGTCTGCCGATGGGCTGTTCTTTGTCATGCACATATTTTGAGGCTTTAAGTTCCTTTTTGGAGTGGGTGGTGGTGGACGTTTCGGGTTGTAAGTCAGTCATTCATTACCTGGATGATTTCTTGTGTTTGGGTCCGGCAGGTTCACGGGTGTGTCAGCTGTTGCTTTCTACGTTACAGTCGGTGTTTGCATCCTTTGAGGTGCCACTGGTGGAAGGGAAGACTGTTGGGCCCACGACTGAGTTGAGTTTTTTGGGGATTGTTTTGGACACGGTGGCTATGGAATGTAGGTTGCCGGAGGATAAGTTGTGCGATTTGAGGGCGGAGGTTGATAAGGCGGGTAGGTCAGTTAAGATTCGTTTGCGGGATTTACAATCATTGTTGCGGAAGTTGAATTTTGCGTGTCGCATTATGCCCATGAGTCGCATGTTTTGTAGGCGGTTAGCGGCAGCGACCGCCGGGGTGACGGCTGCGCATCATTTTATTAGGTTGGGGCGTGAGCTGCGATGGGATTTGGATGTGTGGGCTAAGTTTTTGGCAGAATTCAACGGGAGGGCGTTAGTGTTGGGGGACGCCGTGGATAATGTGGATTTTGATCTGTTCTCTGATGCGGCAGGGGGGGTTGGTTTTGGGGTCTATTGCAACGGGCAGTGGTGTGCGGACCGCTGGCCTGAGTCGTGGGGGGAAAAAGGTTGGGTTAGGAATGTAGCATTGTTGGAGCATTTTCCTATTGTGTTAGCATTGGAGTTGTGGGGGGATATGTTTCGCAATCATAAGGTAAGGTTTCATTGTGACAACATGGGGGTGGTGCAGGTTATTAACCACCTCAGCTCGCCTAGCTTAAACACCCTTAATGACCAGACCACTTTTTACAATTCTGCACTACACTATTTTCACGGTTTATTGCTCGGTCATGCAACTTACCACCCAAATTTATTTTACCTCCTTTTCTTCTCACTAATAGAGCTTTCATTTGGTGGTATTTCATTGCTGCTGACATTTTTTGTTATTAATCGAAATTTAACGAAATTTTTGCAAAAAAATGACATTTTTCAGTTGTAAATAAAAAAAAAATACATTTCTATATAAATTTTTCTCTAAATTTATTGTTCTACATGTCTTTCATAAAAAAAAATGTTTGGGTAAAAAAAAAATGGTTTGGGTAAAAGTTATAGCGTTTAGGGCTCTTTCACACTTGCGTTGTCTGGATCCGTCGTGTACTCCATTTGCCGGAATTACACGCCGGATCCGGAAAAACGCAAGTGAACTGAAAGCATTTGAAGACGGATCCGTCTTCAAAATGCGTTCAGTGTTACTGTGGCAGCCAGGACGCTATTAAAGTCCTGGTTGCCATAGTAGTAGTGGGGAGCGGGGGAGCAGTATACTTACCATCCGTGCGGCTCCCGGGGCGCTCCAGAATTACGTCAGAGCGCCCCATGCGCATGGATGACGTGATCCATGCGATCACATCATCCATGTGCGTGGGGCGCCCTAGCGTCACTCTGAAGCGCCCCGGGAGCCGCACGGACGGTAAGTATACTGCTACCCCGCTCCCCACTACACTTTACCATGACAAACAGGACTTTAGCGTCCTGGCAGCCATGGTAACCATTCAGAAAAGCTAAATGTCGGATCCGGCAATGCGCCGAAACGACGTTTAGCTTACGGCCGGATCCGGATTAATGCCTTTCAATGGGCATTAATTCCGGATCCGGCCTTGCGGCAAGTGTTCAGGATTTTTGGCCGGAGCAAAAAGCGCAGCATGCTGCGGTATTTTCTCCGGTCAAAAAACTTTCCGGTCTAGAACTGAAGACATCCTGATGCATCCTGAACGGATTTCTCTCCATTCAGAATGCATTGGGATAATCCTGATCAGGATTCTTCCGGCATAGAGCCCCGATGACGGAACTATATGCCGGAAAAGAACAACGCAAGTGTGAAAGAGCCCTTACAAACTATGGTACAAAAATGTGAATTTCCGCTTTTTGAAGCAGCGCTGACTTTCTGAGCACCTGTCATGTTTCCTGAGGTTCTACAATGCCCAGACAGTAGAAAAACCCCACAAATTACCCCATTTCGGAAAATGATGTTTTTTTCTCTTACAAAGTCTCATATTCCACTAACTTGTGACAAAAAATAAAAACTTCCATGAACTCACTATGCCCATCACGAAATACCTTGGGGTGTCTTCTTTCCAAAATGGGGTCACTTGTGGGGTAGTTATACTGCCCTGGCATTTTAGGGGCCCTAATGCGTGAGAAGTAGTTTGAAATCAAAATGTGTAAAAAATGCCCTGTGAAATCCTAAAGGTGCTCTTTGGAATGTGGGCCCCTTTGTCCACCTAGGCTGCAAAAAAGTGTCACACATGTGGTATCGCCGTACTCAGGAGAAGTCGGGCAATGTGCTTTGGGGTGTCTTTTTACACATGCCCATGCTGGGTGAGATAAAAAAAATTGAAAAGTTGTCTTTTAGAGAGATATTTCTCTCACCCAGCATGGGTATATGTAAAAATACACCCCAAAACACATTGCCCTACTTCTCCTGAGTACGGTGATACCACATGTGTGACACTTTTTTGCAGCCTAGATGCGCAAAGGGGCCCAAATTTCTTTTAGGAGGGCATTTTTAGACATTTGGATCCCAGACTTCTTCTCACGCTTTAGGGCCCCTAAAATGCCAGGGCAGTATAAATACCACACATGTGACCCCATTTTGGAAAGAAGACACCCCAAGGTATTCAATGAGGGGCACCGAGAGTTCATAGAAGATTTTTATTTTTTGGCACAAGTTAGCGGAAATTGATTTTTTTTGTTTTTTTCTCACAAAGTCTCCCTTTCCGCTAACTTAGGACAAAAAGTTCAATCTTTCATGGACTCAATATGCCCCTCAGCGAATACCTTGGGGTGTCTTCTTTCCGAAATGGGGTCACATGTGGGGTATTTATACTGCCCTGGCATTTTAGGGGCCCTGGAATATAAATGTCTAAAAAATTTTACGCATTTGGATTCCGTGAGGGGTATGGTGAGTTCATGTGAGATCCATGGATCCGTTGATCCGTAAAAAACACATACGGACGTCTGAATGGAGCCTTACAGGGGGGTGATCAATGACAGGGGGGTGATCAGGGGGTCTTTATGGGGTAATCAGGGGTTAATAAAGGGTTAATAAGTGACAGAGGGGGGGTGTAGTGTAGTGTGGTGCTTGGTGCTACTTATTACAGAGCTGCCTGTTGTCATGGTCTTACCTCCTTGCTGTTCCCTTCGTTTGACATGTGCTGGCGGCCATCTTGGTTTCTGGGTTTTCTTGTAGCCTCCCACCCTGCGGCTCCTCCTTCCCACTGGGAGGAGCTGGATGCCCAGCTCATATATATAGGAGGTCTGTGGCTTCAGTTCCTTGCTTGGTCCCCCTGTGTTCACATGCTTCCAAGACTGCTGCTGCTTCTGGTTCCTGATCCTGGCCTCGTCTGACTACCCCGTTGGTTCCTGATTCCGGCTTCGTCTGACTACCCCGTTGGTTCCTGATTCCGGCTTCGTCTGACTACCCCGTTGGTTCCTGTTCCTGGCTTCGTCTGACTACCCTTCTGGTTCCTGACCTCTGTCTCCGCAAGACCCTGCTTCGGTTTAGCCATCCGTTCGGACTTTGCTTACGGCTTGCTCTTCAATAAAACCTTCTTATTTTCCACTTATCTCTTGTTGTACGTCTGGTTCATGGTTCCATGACATTAGGACCAAGCCATGAATTCTGACGGTACAGGGCCACCCTCGCTACCTACGCTGGTTGCCAGACTTGATCAGCAGGATCACCTGTTGGGTCGGTTCGCTGTGGCGTTGCAAACCCTGCTTGAACGCACGGCTCATTTAGCTTCCGTTGCCGATGGGTCGGTTGTCGCTCCTGGGCCCGCTCCTACTGCCGCTCCGGTTGTTGCGCCAGAGTCTACCCTGACACCTGTTGCTGCGCCTGTGGTGTTTCAGGGTATGACCGGTTCTGCCCCCCTTCCACAGCGCTTTGGGGGAGAGCCAACTCAGTGCCGAGGTTTCCTTAACCAGGTGGGCATTTACTTCGAGTTGCTGCCACATGCCTTTCCTACTGAGAGATCAAGGGTGGGCTTCTTGATCTCGCTGCTCTCGGACAAGGCCTTGGCCTGGGCCAGCCCTTTATGGGAGAACAACAATCCGGTGGTTGCCGAGTTTTCCGGTTTTGTTGCTTCTCTTCGGAAGGTATTCGATGTGCCGGCTCGTGCTGCCTCTGCTGCCAAGCTCCTTATGTCCATCAGACAGGGTTCACGATCCGTAGCTGAATACGCCATTGAGTTTCGTACCCTGGCAGCAGAGGTGGGCTGGAATAATGAGGCTCTGGTCGCTGCTTTCTCTCATGGTCTCTCGGATGCCTTGAAGGATGAGGTTGCAGCTAAGGACCTACCAGTGGAGCTCGAGTCTCTTATTTCTTTCCTGATTTTGATTGACACCAGACTCAGGGACAGACCTTCCTTTAAGGAGAGCCTGCGGAGGTCTCCTAACAGATTGGCGCCTACGTTTGCTGTCCCACCCGTGCCTCCCTCTCCTCCCACGCCTCCTGGGGATGACTTGTCTGGGGGTGAACCCATGCAGCGGGGGTTTGCTCGCCTGTCTGAGGGGGAGAGGGTACTCCGGAGACGCGAGGGCCGATGCATGTACTGTGGTCTCGGTGGGCATTTTCGGTTGGCATGTCCGAACCGTCCGGGAGAACGCTCGCACCTGAGGTCCTGTCGGGGGCAGATCTTGGGTGGAGTCTCCCCGTCCCCGGTTTCCCGTGTTGACAAACCACTGATCACGGTTGTCCTCTCCTGGGTCGGGGGCTCGGTGACGACCCAGGCGTTGGTGGACTCTGGTGCTGGTGGTTTGTTCATTGATAGAGTGTTCGTTGCCGCCAATTCCATTCCTCTGCAGCCTCGAGGTTCCCCACTGGCTCTTGAGGCGATAGACGGCAGACCCCTTCTGCCGCCACACGTGACTCATGAGACCCTTCCAGTGGGGATAGCCATTGGTGCCGTTCACAGAGAGTCGGTCTGTCTCCAGGTTATTTCGTCTCCACACTACTCGGTGGTCTTGGGGTACCCCTGGCTCCAGAAGCATAATCCGACTTTCGATTGGAGATCGGTCGAGATCCTCTCGTGGTCACCGCAGTGTGGGGCTAGTTGCATCCATGGGCCTGTCAAGTTGCTGTGTACTTCCTCGGACTCTCTGTTGCCTCCTGAATACGAAGAGTACCGGGATGTATTCGATAAGGTGCGCGCGGTTGCCCTACCTCCGCACCGCCCATACGATTGTGCCATAGAGTTACAATCCGGTGCCGTTCCTCCTCGTGGCAAAGTCTATCCACTGTCGGTAGCGGAGAATGAGGCCATGGAGGAGTACGTGAGGGAGGCGCTTTCACGCGGACACATTCGCAAATCCTCGTCCCCGGCAGGGGCTGGATTTTTCTTTGTGAAAAAGAAGGGCGGCGAGTTGAGGCCTTGCATCGATTACAGGGGTCTCAATCGCATCACGATCAAGAACGCTTACCCGATACCCTTGATTTCCGAGCTGTTCGATCGCCTCAAAGGGGCCACGGTCTTTACCAAACTCGACCTGAGGGCGGCATATAACCTGGTAAGGATCAAGGCGGGCGATGAGTGGAAGACCGCGTTTAACACCAGGATCGGTCATTATGAATCCTTGGTTATGCCCTTTGGGTTGTGCAATGCGCCCGCAGTCTTCCAGGAATTCATCAACGATGTTTTCCGTGACCTGTTGCAGCAGTGTGTGGTGGTCTATTTGGATGACATCTTGGTATATTCTGCATCCATGGAGGCCCACATTCTGGATGTCAGACGAGTGTTGCAACGCTTACGAGAGAACAAGCTGTTCGGTAAGCTTGAGAAATGCGAATTTCACCGATCCCAGGTAACCTTCTTAGGTTACATCATTTCCGCTGAGGGGTTCTCCATGGATCCTGAGAAGGTTTCGGCTGTCTTACAGTGGTCCCAGCCCAGTGGGCTTCGTGCCTTGCAGCGCTTTTTGGGCTTCGCCAATTATTATCGGAAGTTCATCAGGGACTTTTCCATGCTAGCCAAGCCTCTCACGGATCTGACCAGGAAGGGCAGTAATCCTCAGGTCTGGCCGCTCGAGGCCATCCGAGCTTTTGAGGCTCTAAAGTCCGCCTTTGTGTCGGCTCCGATTCTGTCGCATCCCAACCCTGGGTTGCCTTTTGTCCTCGAGGTGGACGCGTCTGAGACGGGAGTAGGCGCCCTCCTGTCTCAGCGTAGAACACCAGAGGGTCCTCTGCTTCCTTGTGGGTTTTACTCCCGGAAACTGTCTTCCGCGGAGTGCAACTATCAGATTGGTGACAGGGAGTTATTGGCCATCGTGCAGGCTCTTAAAGAATGGAGGCACTTGCTCGAGGGCTCGGTGGTTCCGGTTCTCATCCTGACGGACCACAAGAATCTGACCTACCTCTCTGAGGCCAAGAGATTGACACCACGTCAGGCCAGATGGGCTCTGTTCTTGTCACGTTTTAATTACGTGGTCTCCTACCTACCCGGCTCCAAGAACATCAGAGCGGATGCCTTATCACGGCAGTACTCCGAGCTGTCCGGGGAGGAGTCGATTCCGACTACGGTCATACCCCCGAATCAGATCCTGGCCGCTATTCGCACCAGCCTGACTTCTCCTCTGGGTGAGCAGATTTTGGCGGCTCAATCTGGTGCTCCCTCTGGGAGACCCAACGGCAGATGTTTTGTGCCTGAGGAGTTGCGCACTCGGTTGTTGCGAACCTACCATAACTCCAAGGCCGCGGGGCACCCTGGAAAGAATCAGCTGTCCTGGGCGGTTTCACGTCTGTTCTGGTGGCCTTCTCTACGTTCCGACATCGCCGCATATGTAGCGGCATGCTCCGTTTGTGCCCAGAGTAAGTCCCCTCGGCACCTTCCGTTGGGCCTTTTGCAACCCATAGCCACCGGGGAGCGTCCATGGTCACACCTGGGGATGGATTTCATTGTGGACCTCCCTGCATCCCGAGGCCATACGGTCATTCTCATGATTGTGGATCGGTTTTCCAAAATGTGCCACTGTGTTCCTCTCAAGAAGTTACCCTCTGCACAAGAGTTGGCCTCGATTTTTGCCAGGGAGGTCTTCCGGTTGCACGGTTTGCCCAAGGAGATTGTGTCGGATCGGGGGAGTCAGTTTGTGTCCAGGTTCTGGCGCGCCTTTTGCTCCCAGTTGGGGATTCATCTCTCTTTCTCCTCGGCCTACCACCCTCAGTCCAATGGGGCCGCAGAACGATCCAATCAGGCCTTGGAGCAATTCCTTCGTTGCTATGTCTCCGATCACCAAGACAATTGGGTTGACCTCCTGCCTTGGGCTGAGTTTGCCAGGAACACGGCGGTGAACTCTTCCTCTGGGACGTCTCCCTTCATGGCCAATTATGGGTTCCAACCTGCCGTGTTACCGGAGGTATTCTCTCCCCAGGATATTCCGGCTGTGGAGGATCACCTTTCCGTCCTACGTGCTTCTTGGGTACAGATCCAGAGGTCCCTTGAGGTCTCTGCGCAGCGCCAGAAACTCCAGGCTGATCGCAGACGAGCGCCCGCTCCTTCCTACCAGGTCGGAGACCGCGTATGGTTGTCCACCCGCAACCTCAACCTTCGAGTGCCCACTCCCAAGCTGGCGCCTCGCTTTGTTGGTCCCTTCCGAGTGCTTCGCAGGGTAAACCCGGTAGCCTATGCCCTTGCGCTTCCTCCTGGCATGCGGATCTCCAACGTGTTTCATGTCTCCCTGTTGAAGCCACTGGTGTGTAATAGTTTCACTTCCTCGATTCCTCGGCCTCGTCCGGTCCAAGTGGGCAATCGTGAGGAGTATGAGGTGAGCAATATCCTGGACTCACGCCTGGTCCGCGGCCGGGTGCAGTTTTTGGTCCATTGGCGTGGTTATGGTCCAGAGGAGCGTTCCTGGGTTCCCTCCGCAGATGTCCATGCTCCTGTCTTGCTCCGAGCCTTCCACGCACGCTTCCCTCAGAAACCGTTCCTTACTCCGCGGAGGAGGGGCCCTTGAGGGGGAGGTACTGTCATGGTCTTACCTCCTTGCTGTTCCCTTCGTTTGACATGTGCTGGCGGCCATCTTGGTTTCTGGGTTTTCTTGTAGCCTCCCACCCTGCGGCTCCTCCTTCCCACTGGGAGGAGCTGGATGCCCAGCTCATATATATAGGAGGTCTGTGGCTTCAGTTCCTTGCTTGGTCCCCCTGTGTTCACATGCTTCCAAGACTGCTGCTGCTTCTGGTTCCTGATCCTGGCCTCGTCTGACTACCCCGTTGGTTCCTGATTCCGGCTTCGTCTGACTACCCCGTTGGTTCCTGATTCCGGCTTCGTCTGACTACCCCGTTGGTTCCTGTTCCTGGCTTCGTCTGACTACCCTTCTGGTTCCTGACCTCTGTCTCCGCAAGACCCTGCTTCGGTTTAGCCATCCGTTCGGACTTTGCTTACGGCTTGCTCTTCAATAAAACCTTCTTATTTTCCACTTATCTCTTGTTGTACGTCTGGTTCATGGTTCCATGACACCTGTGTCCTCTGGTGGTCGATCCAAGCAAAAGGGACCACCAGAGGACCAGGTAGCAGGTATATTAGACGCTGTTATCAAAACAGCGTCTAATATACCTGTTAGGGGTTAAAAAAAAATCGCATCTACAGCCTGCCAGCGAACGATCGCCGCTGGCAGGCTGTACAGTCTTGGCCAAAAGTTTTGAGAATTACATAAATATTGGAAATTGGAAAAGTTGCTGCTTAAGTTTTTATAATGGCAATTTGCATATACTCCAGAATGTTATGAAGAGTGATCAGATGAATTGCATAGTCCTTCTTTGCCATGAAAATTAACTTAATCCCAAAAAAAACTTTCCACTGCATTTCATTGCTGTCATTAAAGGACCTGCTGAGAGAATTTCAGTAATCGTCTTGTTAACTCAGGTGAGAATGTTGACGAGCACAAGGCTGGAGATCATTATGTCAGGCTGATTGGGTTAAAATGGCAGACTTGACCTGTTAAAAGGAGGGTAATGCTTGAAATCATTGTTCTTCCATTGTTAACCATGGTGACCTGCAAAGAAACGCGTGCAGCCATCATTGTGTTGCATAAAATGGCTTCACAGGCAAGGATATTGTGGCTACTAAGATTGTACCTCAATCAACAATTTATAGGATCATCAAGAACTTCAAGGAAAGAGGTTCAATTCTTGTTAAGAAGGCTTCAGGGCATCCAAGAAAGTCCAGCAAGCGCCAGGATCGTCTCCTAAAGAGGATTCAGCTGCGGGATCGGAGTGCCACCAGTGGAGAGCTTGCTCAGGAATGGCAGCAGGCAGGTGTGAGCGCATCTGCACGCACAGTGAGGCGAAGACTTTTGGAAGATGGCCTGGTGTCAAGAAGGGCAGCATAGAAGCCACTTCTCTCCAAAAAAAACCATCAGGGACAGATTGATTTTCTGCAGAAAATATGGTGAATGGACTGCTGAGGAGAGGGGCAAAGTCATATTTTCCGATGAAGCCTCTTTCAGATTGTTTGGGGCATCAGGAAAAAGGCTTGCCCGGAGAAGAAAAGGTGAGCGCTACCATCAGTCCTGTGTCATGCCAACAGTAAAGCATCCTAAGACCATTCAGGTGTGGGGTTGCTTCTCATCCAAGGGAGTGGGCTCACTCACAACTTTGCCCGAAAACACAGCCATGAATAAAGAAAGGTACCAAAACACCCTCCAACAGCAACTTCTTCCAACAATCCAACAACAGTTTGGTAAAGAACAATGCATTTTCCAGCATGATGGAGCACCGTGCCATAAGGCAAAAGTGATAACTAAGTGGCTCGGGGACCAAAACGTTGACATTTTGGGTCCATGGCCTGGAAACTCCCCAGATCTTAATCCCATTGAGAACTTGTGGTCAATCCTCAAGAGGCGGGTGGACAAACAAAAACCCACTTATTCTGACAAACTCCAAGAAGTGATTATGAAAGAATGAGTTGCTATCAGTCAGGAATTGGCCCAGAAGTTGATTGAGAGCATGCCCAGTCGAATTGCAGAGGTCCTGAAAAAGAAGGGCCAACACTGCAAATACTGACTCTTTGCATAAATGTCATGTAATTGTCGATAAGTCTTTGAAACGTATGAAGTGCGTGTAATTATATTTCACTACATCACAGAAACAACTGAAACATAGATCTAAAAGCAGTTTAGCAGCAAACTTTGTGAAAACTAATATTTGTGTAATTGTCAAAACTTTTGGCCACGACTGTAGATCCACTCGCTTACCTGCAGTTCCTGTGAATGTGCGCGCGTTCACAGGAAATCTCGCGTCTTGCGAGATGACGTGTAGATGCGTGACTGTGCCTGAGTGAGCCGCCTCCGGAACGCGATCCTGCGTTAGGCGGTCCGGAGGCGGTTAATAGCTTGTCAGCTTCGTCCCCTCCGGTGGTTAGGTTGCTGCAGCATATGGTTTTGTGTTGATTAGCATTAAATGTGTGGGTGGTGGCGGTTCATGTGCCGGGGGTCTCTAACGGTATTGCAGATGCTCTCGTTCGCAGTGGGAGCGGTTTCGGCAGTTGGCGCCAGGGGCGGAGGTCACCGGGTTGGAGTGTCCGGGGCTGCTGTGGGAGATCTTGGAGGTACTGTGAGTAGGTTATTCAGGGCTTCTCTGTCGGATGGTACGTGGGCTGCATATGAGGGAGCATGGGACAGTTGGGTGAGTTGGTGTGGAATGCTTGGTGTAGGGGTGGATGCGGGTGAGTTGCCCTTGGTGTTGTTTTTGAGGCGAAAGAAGGAGGAGGGGGTGGCTCAGTCAGTGGCTCAGGTGAATAGGTGCATGTCAAGTTTAGCCTTTCGTTTCAAATGGCGGGGGTTGGTGGACTGTACCAAGGCCTTTCTGGTGCGGCGGGTGTTGAAGGGTTAGCGGCGGGGTGGTCGGACGGAGGACAGGCCGTTACCAGTCTCGTTTGAGTTGTTGTTGGATCTTGGGGGTCGGTTGGAGGTGGTCTGTAGATCAGTGGTGGAGGTGAGATTGTTTAAGGCGGCGTTTTCACTGGCGTTTAGGTTTGGGGAGTTGGTTAGTAGGAGTGTTAATTGTGCTGGGGGGTTAAGGGACGAGGATGTGCAGGTATTACAAGGGTGGTGGTATGGTATGGACTCCCAGGTGTGGAAAGTTGGTGGGTTTCAGTGGGGTGACCATCACTCGGTGTCTCCGAGCTGAAGTGATACGGCTGGAGGCAAGGTGGCTTAACCGGGTGTTTTGGGCATCAGCTGGAACCGGGGCTTCTAGGACCTCCTTCGTCGGGTCTAGGTATTATGTATATGTATATATATATATGTTTATATATATATATTAATATTGGATTTTATGTTATGTTTGTATCAATAAAAGGCTGCTGTGGCCATTTAATTCCAATATAAGTCTCCGTGTCATTCTTGGTGGGGTTTATGTTATGGGTAAGGTAAAATGGGCAGAGGACTATGGGAGGGAATGGAGGACCCGAGGTAATTTGCCTGAGCTACTAGTGAAGGTGCGCCACGTGTGTGCCCATTTACGAAAGTCATTTACAGCTGCCGCCGGTCTGGCAATGCTGCAGCCGCTCTTGCAATTGCCAAATCACGGACTGTTGTGAGACGTGAGCAGCACGCTGGAACACCACGTTCCACATGTTGGCTAGGCTTTGCGAGCAGAAGAGAGCAGTAGTGGAATACCAGCTGCAACATGGTCGTTGCCTTTCCAGTCAGTTTCTGCTCTTCACAAGCGACGAGTGGTCATGGATGTCTGAACTCTGTGAGGGTTTACGCAACTTTGAGGAATTAACACAGATAGTGAGCGGCGATGCCGCTATTATCAGCGTAACCATCCCACTTCTGTGTCTACTGAAACGCTCGCTGCTCACAATGAAGGAGGACGCTTTGCATGTGGAAGAGGTGGAAATGGGGGAAGACAGTACACAGGATGATAGCCAGACCACCCTCCATTTGTCTTCTCAGAGCGAACTGGATGATGATGAGGAGGAGGAGCAGGAAACGGGTGCCTCCGCTACAGAGGGTAGTACCCACAGCAGGTTTATTCCATCTGTTCAGCATGGATGGATGGGCCGAAAAGGAGGAAGAGGATGAGGAGATTGAGAGTCATCCTCCTGATGAGGACAGCAAAGTCTTGTCTTTAGCACACATGGCTGACTTAATATTATGCTTCCTTTCCTGTGACCCACACATTATACGCATTTTTGCCAACACCGATTACTGGTTGTTCACCCTTCTCATACCCCTGCTACAAAGAGAACTCCTCATCTCTCATTCCTGTGGTGGAGAGGACTAGCAAAATGGTGCAATAACAGAATGTCCTTGTGGAAAAATTGCTCCAGAAATTTCCAGCTGACAACGCTGGCAGCAGAGTATGTAGTTCCTTGGAAAACCGAGGAGGGGAGACGAGGGGAACACAGAGCAGTTGCAACAGAGGCAAGGCAACACTCTCCAAGGCCTGGGACAGTTTCATGACACTCCACCAGCACTCTCACCCTGATGCGCGGCCTAGTTGTCACCACCAGACATCTGAGAAGCTCTGACAGATGCCTTTCAGAACCTCCTCCTTGAGCTTTCTTTGTTTTGGTTTTTAGTTCCTCATCTCGTTAGCCTCTCTCAGCTGTCATGTAGTTGGACTGATTGCATCCCTTTAAATTCCTCCCCATAATGCATTAGTGTGCGGTTTATACAACTTCCTGGAGTGTGCGTGCATGCTGATCCTATTTCCCAGTCTTCTACAAGATAAGTGTTGTACATTAATTTGTGATTTTCTGTTTGCTGGATCCCAGGTGACCCTGACTCCCTCCGTGTCTAGTGTAGGGAGCCGGTGGTCGTGACCCCTCACTATTATAGGGTGTTCAGGTGTTATACAGTCGAGGTACGAGGATATGCGATCATCTACCATTGGGATTTTCGCATAGGCTGAGCAGTCAGGGAGAGTGCCAGGTCTGATGCAGGGGTCTCCCTTTTTGTTCCTTAGTTTTGGATCCAGTGAGTCAT
This sequence comes from Bufo gargarizans, assembly GCF_014858855.1. NCBI lineage: Eukaryota > Metazoa > Chordata > Amphibia > Anura > Bufonidae > Bufo > Bufo gargarizans. Next base: position 28,257,585 of record NC_058081.1, read on the forward strand.
ATATTCATTTGGTGTTGTCTTGTTTCCTGTACACCTTCTGTGACATTATAAACTGCCAAAACTGTCTCAAGCATGGATCCGGTTTCACTTTCGACAAAACGCTTGCAGGGTCTTTCATTGGAGATAGCAGATCTCCGTAAGACTCTTTCTCAGTTTCAAGTGACCGGTTCAGCTTGCGTTCATGGAGTTTGTTCTGAGCCTAAGATCTCGCTTCCGGATACGTTCTCCGGGGGTAGTGAGAATTTTGTGCGTTTTAGAGAGGCTTGCAAATTCCATTTTCGCCTTCTTCCCCATTCCTCTGGTGATGAGGAATGGAGGGTGGGGATCATTATATCGCTGCTCAGGGATAACGCTCAGTCCTGGGCTTTTTCGCTGCCGGTGGGGGCACGGCCCCTCCGTTCAGTAGATTAATTCTTTTTAGCCCTGGGTCAGATATATGAGGATCGTATTGCTTTGGCTGAGTCTAGACTACGTCTGTTATGCCAGGGTAAACAATCCGCAGAGATATACTGCTCAGAATTTCGGAGATGGGCAGCTGATACTGGTTGGAATGATGCTGCACTCCGAAGTCAATTTTACCATGGTTTTTTAGAGGGATTGAAAGATGCATTGGCCTTTCATGAGAGGCCTATCTCCTTGGACTCTGCTATGTCTCAGGCCGTTCGTATTGACAGGCGTTTTAGATAGAGAGGAGAGATCTCTCCTTCCTGTCATACTCAATCCCAGGACAGTGCAGCGGTCTCATTCTGTGCGCAGGCCTCTCAGTTGCTGTCAGCCCTATCTGAGCAGGAGCCCATGCAGCTGGGGTTGATTGCCTCTGACAATAGAAGATTCAGCCCGCATGGGAGGGTTTGTTTTTGTTGTGGAGGTATAAATCATTTGGCAAATGTTTGTCCCTCTAGGAGATTCAGGCAGTTTTTTTGGGAGTAATAAAGAAACAAAAAAGAAAAAATCTTTTAAAAATGTTCTATCTATTACTATTGGCAGGGTTGAGGCGGAAATTGAAGGTTTTTCGTTTGCTTGTAGTTCCCGTTTTGTCCTGTCTGCCAGGGTGGCGCTAGAGAGCAAGAATATTTTTTGTGAGATTTTTGTAGATAGTGGAGCAGCTGTCAATCTCATTGATAATCAATTTGCGATAACTCATGGTTTCCAGGTATGCACTTTGGGAAAGGATATTCCTGTTTTTGCTATTGATTCCGCTCCACTTTCTCAGAAATCATTAAAGGGCATAGTTCACAATATCCGTTTAATTGTGAGTGATGCTGATGTTGAGGATGTGTCATGTTTCGTCCTTAGCGGATTACCTACTCCTCTTGTGTTGGGGCTACCCTGGCTCACTAAACATAACCCCACCATTGATTGGCAAGCGAGGCAAATAAATGGTTGGAGTGACTTTTGCAGAGAGAATTGCCTCACGACATCTGTTTCTGAGGTTTCTACTAAGACTGTACCACCTTTTCTCTCTGAATTTTCGGATGTCTTCTCTGAGAGTGGAGTTCAGGATTTGCCCCCGCACAGGGAGTACGATTGCCCTATTAATCTCATCCCAGGCGCCAAGCTGCCTAAATCTCGTTTATACAATCTCTCCCAACCTGAAAGGGTCGCTATGCGTGCTTATATCTCTGAGAGTCTGAGAAAAGGACACATACGACCCTCGAAGTCACCTGTTGCCGCTGTTTTTTTCTTTGTTAAGAAAAAAGATGGCTCTTTAAGACCTTGTCTGGATTTCAGGGAGCTGAACAGTATCACTATTCGTGACCCTTATCCGCTTCCTCTGATCCCGGACCTGTTTAACCAGATTGTTGGGGCTAAAGTCTTTTCCAAATTAGATCTAAGAGGGGCATACAACCTGGTCAGGGTCAGAGAAGGAGACGAATGGAAGACGGCCTTCAATACCCCTGAGGGCCATTTTGAGAATTTGGTTATGCCTTTTGGTTTGATGAATGCCCCAGCCGTTTTTCAGCATTTCGTGAACAGCATTTTTTATCATTTAATGGGAAAATTTGTATTCGTGTATTTGGATGACATTTTGATTTTTTCTCCTGATTTCAAAACTCATAAGGAACACTTACGTCAGGTCTTGCTCATCCTGCGGGAGAATAAATTATACGCGAAACTGGAAAAATTTGTGTTTGCGGTTCCAGAAATTAAATTTCTGGGGTTTCTTCTCTCCGCTTCTGGTTTTCGCATGGACCCCGAGAAGGTCCGCGCTGTGCTTGAGTGGGAGCTTCCTGAGAATCAGAAGGCGCTGATGCATTTTTTGGGCTTTGCCAATTATTACAGGAAGTTTATTTTGAATTATTCCTCTGTTGTTAAACCACTCACTGATATGACCAGAAAGGGGGTAGATTTTTCTTCCTGGTCGGTAGAGGCGCGTAAGGCCTTTTCTAATATCAAGGAGAGTTTTGCTTCCGCTCCCATCTTGGTACAACCTGATATTTCTCTACCCTTCATAGTTGAGGTTGATGCTTCTGAGGTGGGTGTGGGTGCGGTCTTGTCTCAGGGTTCCTCTCCTGCCAAATGGCGACCGTGTGCCTTTTTCTCGAAGAAACTCTCCTCCGCAGAGAGAAATTACGATGTGGGAGATAGGGAGTTGTTGGCCATCAAATTGGCTTTTGAGGAATGGCGCCATTGGCTAGAGGGAGCCAGACACCCTACTACCGTGTTTACTGACCATAAAAATCTGGCCTACTTGGAGTCAGCCAAGCGTCTGAACCCGAGACAGGCCAGATGGTCTTTGTTCTTTTCAAGGTTTAATTTTGTTGTCACGTTCCGCCCTGGGGTTAAGAATGTGAAGGCAGATGCCCTGTCACGTTGTTTTCCGGGAGGTGGGAATTTTGAAGACCCGGGTCCCATTTTGGCTGAAGGTGTGGTGGTCTCTGCTCTTTATCCTGAATTGGAGGCAGAGGTTCAGGTAGCCCAGTCAGAGGCTCCTGATCTTTGTCCTCCGGGGAGGTTGTTTGTGCCTCTCGCTTTAAGACACAAGATTTTTAAGGAACACCACGATACTGTCCTTGCTGTGCACCCGGGGGCAAGAGCCACAGTGGATCTCATCGCTCTGAGATTCTGGTGGCCTGCACTTCGTAAGTCGGTTGAGGGTTTTGTGGCAGCCTGCGAGACTTGCGCTCGTGCCAAAGTCCCTCATTCACGGCCATCAGGTCCTCTCCTTCCGTTACCCATTCCTTCCCGTCCTTGGACACATCTGTCCATGGACTTCATAACAGACCCGCCGCGTTCCTCGGGGAAGACTGTGATTCTGGTGGTGGTGGACCGTTTTAGCAAAATGGTGCATTTCATCCCTTTTCCTGGTTTGCCCAATGCTAAGACGCTGGCGCAGGCATTTATTGATCACATTGTCAAATTGCATGGTATTCCTTCAGACATAGTCTCTGATAGGGGCACACAGTTTGTTTCCAGATTCTGAAAGGCTTTCTGTTCTCGCTTGGGGGTTCGGTTGTCATTCTCTTCTGCTTTCCACCCGCAGTAGAATGGCAAGACAGAGCGCGTCAATCAGAATCTGGAGACATATCTGCGCTGTTTTGTGGTGGATAATCAGGAGGATTGGTGTTCTTTTTTGTCCCTTGCTGAGTTTGCTTTAAATAACCGTCGTCAGGAGTCCTCTGATAAGTCACCATTTTTTGGTGCATATGGGTTTCATCCGCAGTTTGGGACATTCTCGGGAGAGGGGTCTTCTGGTTTACCTGATGAGGACAGATTCTCCTCATCTTTGTCATCTATTTGGCAAAAGATTCAGGATAATCTAAAGAGCATGAGTGAGAGATATAAGCGTGTGGCAGATAAGAGACGTGTGCCTGGTCCGGACCTGAATGTTGGTGATCTGGTGTGGTTGTCTACCAAGAATATCAAATTGAAGGTTCCCTCCTGGAAGTTGGGTCCTAAGTTTATTGGGCCTTACAAAATCCTGTCTGTCATTAATCCTGTTGCCTACCGTCTTGATCTTCCTCAGACTTGGAAGATCTATAATGTTTTTCATAAGTCCTTATAAAAACCTTATGTTCAACCCATTGTACCCTCGCCTTTGCCTCCTCCTCCGATTATGGTTGATGGTAATCTTGAATTTCAGGTCTCTAGGATTGTGGACTCTCGTGTTGTCCACGGTTCTCTCCAGTACCTCGCTCATTGGAAGGGTTATGGTCCTGAGGAGAGGATGTGGGTCCCAGTGACGGACATTAAGGCCACTCATCTCATCAGGGCTTTCCATAGGTCCCATCCTAAGAAGGTGGGCTCTGAGTGTCCGGAGTCCACTGGCAGAGGGAGGGGTACTGTCACCACCAGACATCTGAGAAGCTCTGACAGATGCCTTTCAGAACCTCCTCCTTGAGCTTTCTTTGTTTTGGTTTTCAGTTCCTCATCTCGTTAGCCTCTTTCAGCTGTCATGTAGTTGGACTGATTGCATCCCTTTAAATTCCTCCCCATAATGCATTAGTGTGCGGTTTATACAACTTCCTGGAGTGTGTGTGCATGCTGATCCTATTTCCCAGTCTTCTACAAGATAAGTGTTGTACATTCATTTGTGATTTTCTGTTTGCTGGATCCCAGGTGACCCTGACTCCCTCCGTGTCTAGTGTAGGGAGCCGGTGGTCGTGTCCCCTCACTATTATAGGGTGTTCAGGTGTTATACAGTCGAGGTACGAGGATATGCGATCATCTACCATTGGGATTTTTGCATAGGCTGAGCAGTCAGGGAGAGTGCCAGGTCTGATGCAGGGGTCTCCCTTTTTGTTCCTTAGTTTTGGATCCAGTGAGTCATATATTCATTTGGTGTTGTCTTGTTTCCTGTACACCTTCCATGACACTAGTGTCACAAGGAGAGAAAAGTTTTGGAAGATGGTGAAGGAGTACGTAGCAGACTGTGTCAGCATCCTCAATGATCCCTCTGTGCCTTACAACTATTGGGTGTCCAAGCTGGACACGTGGCACATACTGGCGCTCTACGCCTTGGAGGTCCTGGCCTGCCCTGCCGCCAGCGTCTTGTCACAGCAGGTATTTAGTGCTGCTGGGGGCATATGTACTGATAAGCACATCCGACTGTCAACTGAAAATACTGACAGGTTGACTATTATCAAAATGAACAAGGCCTGGATTGCCCCTGACTTCTCTACTTCACCAGAGGAAAGAGTCTGAACATAAAGGCACTTCAAATGTGGCTTTTATAGTGTATTGAATACACTGTATTCTCATGCACCCCTTCCGCCACAAAAAAGGCTATATGGTTCAATCTTCCTTTTCTCGTCCTCCTCCTCCTCCATCATATCAACATGCTTATTAGGCTGCCCTCGCTACTAATGTTTTAGAGTGTCAGCTCAGCAGCAGACCCTCACCCCTAATGTTTTAGAGGGTCACAAACAGGCCCTCGTCCATAATGTTTTAGATGGTCAGCTCAGCAGCAGGCCCTCGCTACTAATGTTTTAGAGTGTCAGCTCAGCAGCAGACCCTCACCCCTAATGTTTTAGAGGGTCACAAACAGGCCCTCGTCTATAATGTTTTAGATGGTCAGCTCAGCAGCAGGCCCTCGCCCCTAATGTTTTAGAGGGTCAGCTCAGCAGCAGACCCTCACCCCTAATGTTTTAGAGGGTCACCAGCAGGCCCTCGCCCCTAATGTTTTAGATGGTCAGCTCAGCAGCAGACCCTCACCCCTAATGTTTTAGAGGGTCAGCTCAGCAGCAGACCCTCACCCCTAATTTTTTAGATGGTCATATCAGCAGCAGGCCCTTACCCTTAATTTTCTAGATGTCAGCTCAGCAGCAGACCCTCGTACCTAATGTTTTAGAGGGTCAGATCAGCAGCAGGCTCTCACCCCTAATGTTTTAGAGGGTCACCAGCAGGCCCTCGCTTCTAATGTTTTAGATGGTCAGCTCAGCAGCAGACCCTCACCCCTAATTTTTTAGATGGTCAGATCAGCAGCAGGCCATCACCCCTAATGTTTTAGATGGTCAGCTGAGCAGCAGACCCTCACCCCTAATGTTTTAGAAGGTCAGATCAGCAGCAGACCCTCACCCCAAATTTTTTAGATGGTCAGATCAGCAGCAGGCCCTCGCCCTTAATGTTTTATATGGTCAGCTCAGCAGCAGACCTTCACTCCTAATGTTTTAGAGGGTCAGCTCAGCAGCAGACCCTCACCCCTAATGTTTTAGAGGGTCACAAACCGGCCCTCGTCCATAATGTTTTAGATGGTCAGCTCAGCAGCAGGCCCTCGCCCCTAATGTTTTAGAGGGTCAGCTCAGCAGCAGACCCTCACCCCTAATGTTTTAGAGGGTCACAAACAGGCCCTCGTCCATAATGTTTTAGATGGTCAGCTCAGCAGCAGGCCCTCGCCCCTAATGTTTTAGAGGGTCAGCTCAGCAGCAGACCCACACCCCTAATGTTTTAGAGGGTCACCAACAGGCCCTCGCCCCTAATGTTTTAGATGGTCAGCTCAGCAGCAGACCCTCACCCCTAATGTTTTAGAGGGTCAGCTCAGCAGCAGACCCTCACCCCTAATTTTTTAGATGGTCATATCAGCAGCAGGCCCTTACCCTTAATTTTCTAGATGCAGAAGCACGCAGCGTGCAAGGTCAGATTACTGACAGCCAGGGACTGTAAGTAAATGAGTAAAGCCAGGTCCTCCCCAGTAGCTGATAACAGTGCCTGGGCTGTGTGCACTTCTTCCTGTCCCTGCGCTTGGCAGACGCTCCCTCACTCAGCAGACTTGGACAATGCAGAGTTGAAGCAGCGCAGACCAGGGAAGGGAGATCTGCAATCTGCTCAGTGTATAAATGAAAGCAACATGTGGTAAGAGGACCCCTTTGTGCTGCAGGAGATTAACCCTTTAGGGGGAGGGCTGTGGTTAATGACACTTTTGGGGGGCTATTGTTACTGGCTAGTGAGGGCAGGCGGGATTAGCCTCAGGGTGAGGGCAGTGGCAGCCATCTTAACTGAATAGTGAAATTGCAGTTTTATGCAGACTGGTTGCTAAGGGCTGAATCTTATTAAATATGGGGTAAGTCAGTCTAATAGTAACTGATTCTGGAATATCATGTTATTAGTAACTACATATATGAAAATTGAAATTAGGGTCTAAGTGTGACAGTTATCCTTTAATATATACGGCTTTCATATTCTGTTGACAAAAAAAACACTTTTTTTTAGCCATCTACAACATCTGGATTAGTCAGTGTGCAATTTAATCTAGAAATACACCCATCATTTTCTGGGATTTTAAAAACACCCTTTTTTGCCAAAAAACACTATTTTCCTGATCTGCAAATGTTAAAGGGGTTCTTCACTTTCATTTAACTGATGATCTATCCTCTGGATAGATCATCAGCTTCTGATCGGCCGGGGTCCGACACCCGGGACCCCCGCCGATCAGCTGTTTGAGAAGGCAGCGGTGCTCCAGCAGCGCCGCGGCCTTCTCACTGTTTACCACCGGGCCGCCCGCCCACTGACGTCACGACTAGTATCAACTAGAGTGGGCTAAGCTCTGTTTACTTGAATGGAGCTTAGCCGCGCCCACTCTAGTTGATACAAGTCGTGACGTCAGTGGGCGGGCAGCCCAGCGGTAAACAGTGAGAAGGCCGCAGCGCTGCTGGAGCGCCGCTGCCTTCTCAAACAGCTGATCGGCGTGGGTCCCGGGTGTCGGACCCCGGCCGATCAGAAGCTGATGATCTATCCAGAGGATAGATCATCAGTTAAATGAAAGTGAAGAACCCCTTTAAATTCAAGTTTAATATTTACAGCTTTCATATTCTGTTACCAAAAAAACACTTTTTTGGCAATCTACAACATCTGGATTAGTCAGTGTGCAATTTAAGCTAGAAATACACCCATCATTATCTAGGGTTTTAAAAACACACGTTTTTGCCCAAAAACACTATTTTCAGGCGTTGCAGCATCAGTACGTGTGAAATTACTGGCTTATATACTGCTGTCAAATTCAGTTGTTAAACAAACACTCGTTTTGGCAAAAAATAAATTTGTTGGCAGCCTTTGATGCAGATGTTATTGTGAGATACACCCTTAATACATACAGGGGTTTGATTCAGGCATTTGAAATACCGCCATTTGGTGCACCAATATTGAATGCAGGACTACACTGGTTTAGGCCGTGTGAGATACACCCTCTACATACAGGGGTTTTATTCAGCCATTTGAAATACAGCTATTTGAAATACAACCATTTTGGGCAAAGAAATCTTTAATTCAGGCCTACACTGATTCAGGCCGTGTGAGATACAACCTCTACATACAGGGGTTTGATTCAGGCATTTGAAATACAGCCATTTGGTGCACCAATATTGAATTCAGGCCTACACTGGTTCAGGCCATGTGAGATACACCCTCTACATACAGGGGTTTGATTCAGCCATTTGAAATACAGCCATTCGAATACAGCCATTTTGGGCAAAGAAATCTTTAATTCAGGCCTACACTGGTTCAGGCCGTGTGAGATACACCCTCTACATACAGGGGTTTGATTCAGGCATTTGAAATATTGATATTTGGTGCACCAATATTGAATTCAGGCCTACACTGGTTTAGGCCGTGTGAGATACACCCTCTACATACAGGGGTTTGATTCAGGCATTTGAAATACAGCCATTTTAAATATATCCATATTGGACAAAGAAATCTTTAACTCAAGCCTACACTGATTCAGGCCGTGTGAGATACACCCTCTACATACATGGGTTTGATTCAGGCATTTGAAATTATGCCATTTGAAATACGGCCATTTTGGGCAAAGAAATGTTTAATTCAGGCCTACACTGGTTCAGGCCGTGTGAGATACACCTCTACATACAGGGGTTTGATTCAGGCATTTGAAATACTGCCATTTGAATTACAGCTATTTTGGGCAAAGAAATCTTTAATTCAGGCCTACACTGATTCAGGCCGTGTGAGATACACCCTCTACATACAGGGGTTTGATTCAGGCATTTGAAATGCCGCTTATTTGGTGCACCAATATTGAATTCAGGCCTACACTGGTTCAGGCCGTGTGAGATACACCCTCTACATACAGGGGTTTAATTCAGGCATTTGAAATACAGCCATTTGAAATACAGCCATTTTTGGCAAAGAAATCTTTAATTCAGGCCTACACTGATTCAGGCCGTGTGAGATACACCCTCTCCATACAGGGGTTTGATTCAGGCATTTGAAATACAGCCATTTTGGGCAAAAAAAACTTTAATTGAGGCCTAGTCTGGTTCAGGCCGTGTGAGATACACCCTTTACATACTGTCGTTCTATTATACTATTATTTAAACACCCATTTAGGGCAAGATCCTAAATTCGAAAAATATGAGGAGAGTGTCAAATAAGGGATGTGGCCCAGGTCGTGGTGCTGCTGGTGGAGCTCCTGTTACAGGGAGAGGACGTGGTCGATCTGTGCCAGCTACACGCACAAGTGAAACCCCTTCCTCAGCTGTGAGTAGGCGACAAAACCTGCAGCGGTATTTGGTCGGGCTTAATGCTGCTCTACGAATGGTGAGGCCTGAACAAGTACAGGCGATAGTAGATTGGGTTGCTGACAGTGGATCCAGTTCCTTCACATTGTCTCCCACCCAGTCTCCTGCTGAGAGACCACAGTTGGCACCTGCAGCCAATGTCCATCAGTCTTTCACCTCACCCCCTTGCAAATCAGCCAAGCAGTCTGAGCCCCAAGTCATGCAGCAGTCTCTTCTGTTTTTTGATGACTCTGTTAGCAGGGTTTCCCAGGGCCATCCACCTAACCCTGCCCCCAGCAGTGGAAGAGATTGAGTGCACCGATGCCCAACTACTTATCTTTAAAGATGATGACGAAACACAGGTGCCAACTGCTGGGCTTTCGAAAGTGTGCAGACCGACAAGGAAGGCAGGGGGGAAGACTGGGTGGAAGATGATGTAGAGGACAATGAGGTCCTCGACCCCACATGGAATCAAGGTCATGAGAGTGACCTATGTAGTTCGGAGGAAGAGGCGGTGGTCGCACAGAGCCACCAGCACAGCAGAAGAGGAAGCAGGGTGTAAAAGCGGAGCGGCCGTCCTCTAGACAGTACGCCTGCTACTGCCCACCGCAGCAAGGGACCGAGCACACCAAAGCCAGCTCCAAGGAGTTCCCTGGCGTGGCAGTTCTTTAGACAATGCGCTTACGACAAGACATGAGTGGTTTGCACGCTGTGCAATCAGAGCATGATGCGAGGCATAAATGTTCTCAACCTGAGCACAACCTGCATGACCAGGCATTTAAGTGCAAAGCACGAGCTGCAGTGGAGTAGACACCTCAAAAACCAAGAAAGGTCTCTGGTTCCTCCTGCTTACTTTTCTGCTGCAGTCTCGGCCTCTTCATCCACCTCTGCATTGACAGTGCTACCTTGCCACCCCGCAAACAGAGGATCTGTCAGCAACACCAACACCTGGGTCACCCATCATCTCATCTCCACAATGTCCCACGGAAGCGTTCAGCTCTCCATCTCCTAAACACTGGAGAGGAAGAGGAAGTACCCCCCTACCCACCCGCGATCCCTGGCCCTGAATGCCAGCATTTCTAAATTACTGGCCTTTGAAATGCTGTCATTCCGTCTGTGTCACGAGGGTGTCAAGAGCCACGTCTGACTCCGTAAGGCCTCTTTTACACGGGCGTCAGTTTTTTTGCCCAGATAAGAGGCGGGTGCGTTGCGGGAAAATGCGCGATTTTTCCACACGAGTGCAAAACATTGTAATGCGTTTTGCACTCGCGTGAGAAAAATCGCGCATGTTTGGTACCCAAACCTGAACTTCTTCACAGAAGTTCGGGCTTGGGATTGATGTTCTGAAGATTGTATTATTTTCCCTTATAACATGGTTATAAGGGAAAATAATAGCATTCTGACTACAGAATGCATAGTATAATAGTGCTGGAAGGGTTAAAAAAATAAAAAAGTTAACTCACCTTATCCTCTTGATCGCGTAGTTCCCGGTCTGTTCTTTGTTAGCTGTGGGCTGAATGACCTGTGGTGACGTCAGATCACATGCTCCAATCACATGGTCCATCACCATGGTGATGGAGCATGTGATCTGACATCACCACAGGTCCTTTAGCCCACAGCTAGCAAAGAACAGACCGGGAACTACACGATCAAGAGGATAAGGTGAGTTAACTTTTTTATTTTTTTAACCCTTCCAGCACTATTATACTATGCATTCTGTAGTCAGAATGCTATTATTTTCCCTTATAACCATGTTATAAGGGAAAATAATACAGTGAATAGACTGTCACCTAGAACCCATGCATGAAAATCGCACCGCATCCGCACTTGCTTGCGGATGCTTGCGATTTTCACGCAACCCCATTCACTTCTATGGGGCCTGCGTTGCGTGGATTATCGCACCGCAACACACAAAGAGGAGCATGCTGCGATTTTCACGCAACGCATAAGTGATGCGTGAAAATCACCGCTCATGTGAACAGCCCCATAGAAATGAATGGGTCAGGATTCAGTGCGGGTGCAATGTGTTCAACTCACGCATCGCACCCGCGCGGAATACTCGCTCGTGTGAAAGGGGCCTTATACCCGGGGTCAGGAAGTCGCAGTGGGTGGCTGCGCGCTCTATGTCTAAAGATAGTGCTGTTTTTTAATGGTAGCTTTTTGGGTTTGCCTTGTAATCCTTTTTGTCTCACTCAGGGATCCGTAGCTTCTTCTCCTCAACTGTTTCTTGTCCAGCACTCCCAGCCTCCTTATATTCCCCTTTCTTACTTCTCTGGTTGCCAGATATAGAGCTTCCTGCCTGGACTTCTATACTGACCCACTGGAGCTGAGTTGCTGTTATCCCTGGTTGTCGTACCAGAGCGTTACCCTCCGGATCCTTGTTCGTTGGTTGTTGTCGCTCACCTGGGATTATGTGTTTTGTCAGTATTGTCTGTCTTCTCCCTAGTGTTTCCCTTTTAGTGTTAGTGGTGCGGACTAGTGTTCCCACCGCCCTATTCACTACGTAGGGCTAATTTTAGGGAAAGCCAGGGTTTTAGGAACGTGATCGGCGTACGGGTGAGAAACCCGTCTAGGGACGTCAGGGCAGTCAGCCTCTAGGTGAGTTAGGGGTCACCATCTTTCCCTCTCCCTTGGACAGGGCCTTCCTTTTCCCTCCCTTTGCGTCACGTATGTGATCGGCACGCCGGTCGTGATAGTCTGGTGGAGACGGATAGTTTTAAAGGCCACAGTACGTCGTGCCCAGCCGCCACTACTTTTCCAGGTGAGCCATCCCTTCCCTGCACAACCAAGTAGGGGACAAAATCAGGTGTGCACTGCGCAACGCCATCTGTGGCAAGGTAAATGCAGTGGCAGCTGGGCCTGAGTCGGATGGCAGTTTGGCGCATGTCCTTCCACCACTGAGGATTGCAGGGCGCTTCAGTTTGCCTCCTGTTGCTTCCTCCTCCTACTCTTCTTCCTAATCCTCTACCAGCTCCTCATCCGGTCAGCGTAACACCTTCACCACCAACTTCAGCACAGCCAGGGGTAAACGACAGCAGGCAGTTTTAAAACTTATCTGTTTGGGGGACAAACCCCACACCGCGCAGGAGCTGTGGACGGACCTTTAACAACAGACCGATGAGTACTTTGTGCCAGTCAGCCACAAGGCTGGCCTGGTGGTGTGCGATAATGGGTGAAATCTCGTAGCAGCTCTGGGACAAGCCGGTTTGACGCACATCCCTTGCCTGGCGCATGTGCTGAATTTGGTGGTGCAGAGATTCCTTAAAAATTACCCCGATATGTCAGAGCTGCTGCATAAAGTGCGGGCCGTCTGTGCACGCTTTCGGCATTCTCACCCTGCTGCTGCTCGCCTGGCAGTGCTGCAGCGTAACGTCGGCCTTCCCGCTCACCGCCTCATATGCGACGTGCACACAAGGTGGAACTCCACCTTGCCCATGCTGGCCAGACTGTGCGAGCAGCAGCAGGTGATAGTGGAGTTTCAGCTGCAGCACGCACGGGTGAGTCGCTCGGCGGAACAGCACCACTTCACCACCAATGACTGGGCCTCCATGCGAGACCTGTGTTTCTTGTTGCGCTGTTTCGAGTACTCCACCAACATGGCCAGTGCCGAAAACGCCGTTCTCAGCGTTACTATCCCACTTCTATGCCTCCATGAAAAAACGCTCCTGGCGATGATGGAAGAGGATGTGGCACAGGAGGAGGAAGAGGGATCATTTCCGGCCAGTCATTCCCAAGTGGCTCCGAGAGTGGGTTCCTGCACCCACAAACCCAAGGTACACAATTGTCCAGCCAGGTCACAGTTCTGGAGGATGACGAGGTGGAGGATAAGGAGGAGATGGAGGAGGAGGAACCATGTTCACAGTAGGGTGGCACCCAGACCAGCTCATGGCCATCACTAGTGCGTGGATGGGGGGATACAGAGGACACAGACGATACACCTCCCACATATCCAACGTATGTATCCAATAGGCTTCACGGTGGAGGATGAATTTAAATGTCCACCTCTGATTTGTAATAAGAAAAATCAAAATTTGAGGGACAAATTGGTGCATGCGGATCTAGGCAGTGGGAGGGAAACCCCTAGACAAAATGTATTGAAAACCATGAAAAACGGAACGTTTCCGTGCCTTCACTGTCTGCAGTGTTCCCATATTATTAAAGGCCTTGAATTTCACCACCCACGCACAGGTCAAGCGAAGCTTTTAAAGTGAAAGGGTTTTTTACCTGTGAATCGAAAAACGTGATTTACTTGATTAAGTGCCCGTGTGGCCTGGGGTATGTGGGAGAAACAATGCAGACAGTGAGGGACAGGATTTGTAAACACAAGTCCACTATTAGGACTAAAAATCTCCTATTACCACTACCCTATCATTTTGATAAGTGCAGACATAGAATTTCGCAGTTAAGATTCCAGATCCTGCAACAGGTGATGAGTAGGGATGAGCGAACCCGAACTGTATAGTTCGGGTTCGTACCTAATTTTGGGGTGTCCGTGGCACGGACCCGAACCCGAACATTTTCGTAAAAGTCTGGGTTCGGGTTCGGTGTTCGGCGCTTTCTTGGCGCTTTTTGAAAGGCTGCAAAGCAGCCAATCAACAAGCGTCATACTACTTGCCCCAAGAGGCCATCACAGCCATGCCTACTATTGGCAGGCTGTGATTGGCCAGTGCAGCATGTGACCCAGCCTCTATTTAAGCTGGAGTCACGTAGCGCCGCACGTCACTCTGCTTTGATCAGTGTAGGGAGAGGATGCAGCTGCTGCTGTTAGGGCGAGATTAGGCACTAGACAGGGATTTACTCAGCAAAAACACTTAATGAAGTGATTGATCTACAGCTGTGAATCATTCATCTTCTGCTATTCAATTGCTCACTGTTTTTAGGCTGCCCAGAGCGTTTTTCAGTCACTTTTTTCTGGGGTGATCGGCGGCCATTCTGCGTCTTGTGGTGCGCCAGCACAAACTGCCACCAAGTCCATTTAACCATCAATAGTGTGTTTTTTTTTTTTTGCTATATCCTACATCAGGGGCTTGGCTGTGCTTGATACTTTATTGAGGGGTGAAATACAATTGCCAAAATAGCAGTACCCTAAATCTGGTGTTTCAGCTGTGGCTAGCCAATTGTAATACTGTCTGCTGTCTGGCAAAGGATATATTTTTGTTCTGGGTTGAAATACAATTCCCAACTTAGCAATTACCTAAATCTGTGGTTTCTGCTGTATCAGGCCAACTTTAAATCTATCCATAAAAGGGTATATTACATTGAAGGTGCTGATAGGGTCATCCTCAATAACTTCACACGCTACCGTGCATTTCCAAGTCTAATTCTGTCCGTAAACGTATACTTGTCATCCAGCGCCTAAATACTAGGCCTACAATTTATATTCAGCTAAATCTGTCTTTATTGCTGAGGCTGGTCAATTCATTTAGTGTCCGCCAAAGCACAGTTTTTGTTCTGGGTTGAAATACAATTCCCAACTTAGCAATTCCCTAAATCAGTGGTTTCTGCTGTATCAGGCCAACTTTAAATCTATCCATAAAAGGGTATATTAGATTGAAGGTGCGGATAGGGTCATCCTCAATAACTTCACACGTCTCTGATAAAGACGAAACACAGGTGCCAACTGCTGCGTCTTTCTGCAGTGTGCAGACTGAACAGGAGGTCAGGGAGGAAGACTGGGTGGAAGACGATGCAGGGGACGATGAGGTCCTAGACCCCACATGGAATGACTTTCAGAGTTCGGAGGAAGAGGCAGTGGTGAGACCGAGCCAACAGTGTAGCAAAAGAGGGAGCAGTGGGAAAAAGCAGAAAACCCGCCGCCAAGAGACTCCACCTGCTACTGACCGCTGCCATCTGGGACCGAGCACCCCAAAGGCAGCTTCAAGGAGTTCCCTGGCGTGGCAGTTCTTCAAACAATGTGCTGACGACAAGACCCGAGTGGTTTGCACGCTGTGCCATCAGAGCCTGAAGCGAGGCATTAACGTTCTGAATTTTAGCACAACCTGCATGACCAGGCACCTGCATGCAAAGCATGAACTGCAGTGGAGTAAACACCTTAAAAACAAGGAACTCACTCAGGCTCCCCCTGCTACCTCTTCTGCTGCTGCCGCCTCGGCCTCTTCCTCCGCCTCTGGAGGAACGTTGGCACCTGCCGCCCAGCAAACAGGGGATGTACCACCAACACCACCACCTCCGTCACCAAGCATCTCAACCATGTCACACGGCAGCGTTCAGCTCTCCATCTCACAAACATTTGAGAGAAAGCGTAAATTTCCACCTAGCCACCCTCGATCCCTGGCCCTGAATGCCAGCATTTCTAAACTACTGTCCTATGAAATGCTGTCATTCAGGCTGGTGGACACAGACAGCTTCAAACAGCTCATGTCGCTTGCTTTCCCACAGTATGTTGTTCCCAGCCGCCACTACTTCTCCAAGAGAGCCGTGCCTTCCCTGCACAACCAAGTATCCGATAAAATCAAGTGTTCACTGCGCAACGCCATCTGTGGCAAGGTCCACCTAACCACAGATACGTGGACCAGTAAGCACGGCCAGGGACGCTATATCTACCTAACTGCACACTGGGTTAATGTAGTGGCGGCTGGGCCCCAGGCGGAGAGCTGTTTGGCGCACGTCCTTCCGCCGCCAAGGATCGCAGGGCAACATTCTTTGCCTCCTGTTGCCTCCTCCTCCTACTCGGCTTCCTCCTCCTCTTCTTCCACCTGCTCATCCAGTCAGCCACACACCTTCACCACGAACTTCAGCACAGCCCGGGCGAAACGTCAGCAGGCCATTCTGAAACTCATATGTTTGGGGGACAGGCCCCACACCGCACAGGAGTTGTGGCGGGGTATAGAACAACAGACCGACGAGTGGTTGCTGCCGGTGAGCCTCAAGCCCGGCCTGGTGGTGTGCGATAATGGGCGAAATCTCGTTGCAGCTCTGGGACTAGCCGGTTTGACGCACATCCCTTGCCTGGCGCATGTGCTGAATTTGGTGGTGCAGAAGTTCATTCACAACTACCCCGACATGTCAGAGCTGCTGCATAAAGTGCGGGCCGTCTGTTCGCGCTTCCGGCGTTCACATCCTGCCGCTGCTCTCCTGTCTGCGCTACAGCGTAACTTCGGCCTTCCCGCTCACCGCCTCATATGCGACGTGCCCACCAGGTGGAACTCCACCTTGCACATGCTGGACAGACTGTGCAAGCAGCAGCAGGCCATAGTGGAGTTTCAGCTGCAGCACGCACGGGTCAGTCGCACTACAGAACAGCACCACTTCACCACCAATGACTGGGCCTCCATTCGAGACTTGTGTGCCCTGTTGCACTGTTTTGAGTACTCCACCAACATGGCCAGTGGCGATGACGCCGTTATCAGCGTTACAATACCACTTCTATGTCTCCTTGAGAAAACACTTAGGGCGATGATGGAAGAGGAGGTGGCCCAGGAGGAGGAGGAGGAGGAAGAGGGGTCATTTTTAGCACTTTCAGGCCAGTCTCTTCGAAGTGACTCAGAGGGAGGTTTTTTGCAACAGCAGAGGCCAGGTACAAATGTTGCCAGCCAGGGCCCACTACTGGAGGATGAGGATGAGGAAGAGGTGGAGGAGGATGAGGATGAATGTTTACAACGGGGTGGCACCCACCGCAGCTCAGGCCCATCACTGGTGCGTGGCTGGGGGGAAACGCAGGACGATGACGATACGCCTCCCACAGAGGACAGCTTGTCCTTACCTCTGGGCAGCCTGGCACATGAGCGACTACATGCTGCAGTGCCTGCGCAACGACAGCAGAGTTGCCCATATTTTAACGTGTGCAGACTACTGGGTTGCCACCCTGCTGGATCCACTGTACAAAGAAAATGTGCCCACCTTACTTCCTGCACTGGAGCGTGATAGGAAGATGCGCGAGTACAAGCGCACATTGGTAGACGCGCTACTGAGAGCATTCCCAAATGTCACAGGGGAACAAGTGGAAGCCCAAGGCGAAGGCAGAGGAGGAGCAAGAGGTCACCAATGCAGCTGTGTCACGGCCAGCTCCTCTGAGGGCAGGGTTAGCATGGCAGAGATGTGGAAAAGTTTTGTCAACACGCCACAGCTAACTGCACCACCACCTGATACGCAACGTGTTAGCAGGAGGCAACATTTCACTAACATGGTGGAACAGTACGTGTGCACACCCCTCCACGTACTGACTGATGGTTCGGCCCCATTCAACTTCTGGGTCTCTAAATTGTCCACGTGGCCAGAGCTAGCCTTTTATGCCTTGGAGGTGCTGGCCTGCCCGGCGGCCAGCGTTTTGTCTGAACGTGTATTCAGCACGGCAGGGGGCATCATTACAGACAAACGCAGCCGCCTGTCTACAGCCAATGTGGACAAGCTGACGTTCATAAAAATGAACCAGGCATGGATCCCACAGGACCTGTCCATCCCTTGTGCAGATTAGACATTTAAAACTACCTCCCCTTAACCATATATTATTGTACTCCAGGGCACTTCCTCATTCAATCCTCTTTTTATTTTCATTTTACTATTATATTGCGGGGCAACCCAAAGTTGAATGAACCTCTCCTCTGTCTGGGTGCCGGGCCTAAATATCTGACAATGGCCTGTTCCAGTGGTGGGTGATGTGAAGCCTGATTCTCTGCTATGACATGAAGCCTGATTCTCTGCTGACATGAAGCCTGAATCTCTGCTATGGGACCTCTCTCCTCTGTCTGGGTGCCGGGGCCTAAATATCTGACAATGGACTGTTCCAGTTTTGGGTGATGTGAAGGTACCAGTACACTGCTGGATATACAATATATCTGTATACACTGCATCTATTATACCTTTTACTATCTGCCTGTCAGCAACATGCGACCTGTGACATCACCAGGGGTGCACCAGCAATAAGGCGAGGTGAGGCAATTGCCTCAGGCAGCACCAGGTAGGGACAAGTGGAAGGCAGTGGAAGGACCATGATTGATGAGAGCTTCCATTGTGTAAGTTCTCATCTCTGCATATTTAACCATATTGCTGTTCTCAGGTCAGCGATACAACTGAATGATGCAGCTGGGCATGGGAGTAATGTCTCCCTACCCCGCCATTCCCTCTAATAGGCTTTAGTGCTAGTGCCTGTAGCCTATCAGAGGCAGGTGTCGTTGTCGTCATCATCATCATTGCACTGCCTTAGGGCTGCGTACAGCTTCTGGCATAGTTTTGTACTGGCACAAATTATATAATGGGGCCACTGCAGTATCCCACTCAGTGATGGTCGTGGGTACTTCAAACTTATGTATATGTTATGTCAATTGATTGCTGTGTAAACTGTAAATTCCTTATAACAGGCTGTTAGCATCATTACATCTATTCACCCCTAGGTGGTGCTGGACCACTTATATATAGAGCCGAGGGGATGCTATATTAGGAAGTGAGCACAGAACGAGTAAGTTAGCTATGTGTGAGAAGGGGTGGAGCAGCACCTGTCCAGGATGTAGCTGCCATTTTAGCCCCTTGGCTGTGGCCAGGCTGAGGGAGCATGGAGAACAGTATTACAGCTACCTAGCACAGACCAGAGTTTATTATGGATATAAAGTGAGTCTAGTGGAGATAGAAGCAACATTAGCTCATGGACTCCACTAGCACCAGTGACAGGGAGAAGCCTAAAAGCACCTGGACACAGTCGGACGACTAGGTGCAAAATTGTCCATTACCACATTCCTCTATGGACATTGTGGATCAGAGTATATGAAAGCATCCTGTACAAATAATGGAGCAGAAGATTTTGCCTGCCGTTAGGGAGACTTCCCTGTGGATTGCTAAGGGTACTTTCACACTAGCGTTTTTGTTTTCCGGTATTGAGTTTCGTCATAGGAGCTCAATACTGGGAAAAAAAACAGGATCAGTTTTATCCTAATGCATTCTGAATGGAGAGAATTCCATTCAGGATGCATCAGTTCAGTCCCTCTTACGTTTTTTGGACTGAGAAAATAGCGCAGCATGCTGTAGTTTTCTCTCCGTCCAAAAATGCTGATCACTTGCTGGAATGCCGGATCCGGCATTAATTTACATTGAAGTGTAATAGTGCCAGATCCGGCATTAAGTGTTCTGGCAAAACGGAATCAAATAACCGGCACCCGATCCCTATGACAGGGAGCTGCGATCTGCTGCAGTTAACCCCTCAGGTGTCGCACCTGAGGGGTTAACTGCAGCGGATCGCAGCTCCCTGTCATAGAGGTCGGGTGCCGGCTATTTGATTCCAGCACCCGCCTCCTGTATTTGTATTAACAGTCCAGTTATCTTCATTGGTGGCACAGTGGCCACAGCCCCTCCCCTCCTCCTCACGTCTCTCTCCTTACTGATGGTGGCGGCAGCAGCACAGGGGGGAGGGAGAGACTCCTTCTCCACTGCAATGCTAAGAAGAAAATTGGCGGCGGCGGGGCAGAGAACTATCATCTCCGGTGCCCCGCCGCTGTATTCAACGGCAGAGCTGCGGCGGCGGGTCTAGTCGCAAATGTCTTGTCACCATTTGTAAATTCTAAGTCGCATTGGCAACCATTTTGGCGGGAATCCCTGGACAAAAGAGTGTGTCCTGAAGGAACTGGTGCTGTACTTCCATTCACTGCACTCTGGCCCAGGGAGCTCTGCTAATCGTGAGTAAAAGAACTACATTCCCCATCGACCCACCGTAGCTCACATGTTTCCCTTGCGGCCCGGTCGCTGCAGCACTATATAGGGGCACACATTATAGGGCAGTGATGTTGAACCTTTTAGAGACTGAGTGCCCAAACTGCAACCCAAAACCCACTTATTTATCGCAAAGTGGCAACACAACAATTTAACCTGAATACTACAGTCCAATATAGTATATCTTACATGTACTTTATTATTTAGCTATAATAGCCTGCCTACATTCAATGTGCTGCCTGTGCCGTTCATAGTGCGCCCTGCGCTGACAAATGGCAGGAAAAAAGTCTAAGGCATATTGGTACACCATAGACTTTTTCCAGGATGCGGGTGTCCACAGAGAGGGCTCTGAGTGCCGCCTCTGGCACCTGTGCCTTAGGTTTGCCACCACTGTTATAGGGAGAGTTATTACTACTGGGGACACTATGGTGGATTTTGTTACTGCTGGGGGACTACAGAGAACATGATTACTAATATGGGCACTATGGGGACATTATTTCTTGAGGGGCATTATTAAAGTTGAAGTTTCTCACGCTTTGTGGTAACGAATCACATTTTTTCTAAAATGGCTGCTGCACATGTTACAAAGTGAAAGTCAGAAGCCCGGGAACAAGGGAGCCCCTATAATGCCATGAAGACAGCCAATCACCAGCCAGCGCCTGGGATGTCACGGCCCTATAAAAAGCCCCCTCCTGCTCGGTCTCCGCCATTTTCCAGTGAACTTAGTGCAGGGAGAGATGTTACAGGCACTAGGGACAGTGTTTAGAAAAGACTTTATTAAAAAATAAATACGATTGAGCTGTTCAGGGAAAGATTATTTATAGTGTAGAGAAAGGATAGGGAGGCATTATCTACACTGTAGGGAGAGAGCAGGGACCAATAGGAGAGTGTAAAGCCTGGGTAATAGGAGCTATTCTATTACACCTTGCTGCACTAATTGGGGTTAATACAAGTGATCTATTACTACAGATTGTAGGTTGTTTTAAACAGTAATTGCAGTAATCCTAGCATCTGTTATTGGGTTTAAAGTACAGTCTGATACAACCAGTTTTGGGGTGTATTTATTTTAAATATATAAAAGTACTTACATTAATCCTTGCTTTTGGGGTGAATTTGATGCCTGATACAACCAGTTTTTGGGTGTATTTAGTAGATAGAAGTACATCCATTCATCCTTGATTCAGGGCTGAAATTGCGGTCTGATACAAACAGTTGTGGGGTGTGTTTGGTTTACATAAGTACTTGTGGTCTGGTATGCTACATGGGTGAAGAAAGAACACTCCGCTGGCTTAAGAAACATTAAGGCCGAGAACAGATAACCCGAAAAGGGCTGTTAGCCGCCCGAGGCCGCCGTTCGCTAAAGCAGAACACTTCTCTACACACTTTTAGGGTGGCCAAATTCTTTTACACTTAATTCAATACCTCAATAAGTAGTTGCGGAGTTGGTGTGAAATAGCGGCCTGATACTACACACTTTAGGGTGAGTTCACACTTATTTATTAGTTATTTGATCACTTATTATTACGATTTTTTGTGAGCCAAAACCAATAGTGAAGCCTACTCCCATATAAGGTGTAATAGAATGATCTGCACCTGTTCTGTGTTTTTTACCCAAACCTGGTTTGATACTACATATTTTAGGATGTTCAAATTATTTTACACTTAATTTGATGCGTCAGCCAGTAGTTGCGGAGTTGGTGCAAAATTGCGGCCTGACACTATTGCTCTTTTACCCTTGCAGTTAACTTTACAGTACAGTATGTACGACAGACAGGTGAGGAGGAGAGATCCGCTGCTTCGTCCGGTAGACGCTGCAAGTAGCGACAATCATAGTCGCATGGGAGCTGGTGTTGCGAGCGGTCAGACAAGTGGCCCTGAGACTGATGAGGGTGACATCAGTGACATCAGACAGTGGCCGACGATGATGTGGCCAATCGCACTTGGGAGCCGGATGAAGAGGGGGCTTCATCATCATCAGGAGAAGAGGGTGGTAGCTTGTGCGTGGGGCAGCGGCTGTGCCAGCAGGGTGGTAGTGTGACTGTGAGTTAGCAGGGTGGCAGCAGTGTGAGATCTGTAGCCAAACGTGCCCGGGGTATACCACCTGCTACGCAGGAGCCTACCTGTCCTGAAAGAAGTAGTGATGCACGGGTTCACTGAAGCAGTGGTGGCAGGCAGTCATCACGGAGTGGAGGGGGGAAAATGCCATATTCGGCAGCGTGGGAATTTTTCATCAAGCCGCCGGAGGACGATCAGCATGAAAAACACTCTGACTGCGAAACTGTTTATGCGATTTCCACCCTCACCACTCGGTGAATTGGCCACCATGTTGACGACTCATGCGATTCCCACCCTCACCACTCTGTGACTGGGCCACTGTGTTGGCGACTCACGCAATTCCTCATGCGATTCCCACCCTCACCACTGTGTGACTGGGCCACTTTGTTGACGGCATGCGATTTCTCATTCGATTCCCAAGCTCACCACTCTGTGGCTGGGACACTGTGTTGATGACTCATGCAATTCCCACCCTCACCACTCTGTGACTGGGCCACTGTGTTGACGACTCATGCGATTCCTCATGCGATTCCCAAGCTCACTACTCTGTGGCCGGGACACTGTGTTGACGACTCATGCAATTCCCACCCTCACCACTCTGTGACTGGGCCACTGTGTTGACGACTCATGCAATTTCTCATTCGATTCCCACCCTCACCACTCTGTGACTGGGCCACTCTGTTGACTCCTCATGCTGTTGCCACCTCACCACTCAGTCATGGTGGCACTACTTGTTTTAGCATGTAACAGAAAATGTTCTGTAGAAGTCTATGTGGAATCAGCTGATGAGGGTGTAAAAGGAGTGCCCAAATAAGTGAAGAGTGCATTAATTCTAAGAGTGACACCTGTCATCGGCATGTCATACTGACAGTATTGTTTCACTACCACAGCAGACTCCCTATGCGTGTTACTGCAAGGCACAGTGTTCTACACCACTATACAGGCTCTCTGCAGCCAGCTGTTTTGCAACGCGATTCGTCACAAAAAAATTCGGATGAAATCAAATCTTTTGGGAACATTCGGTGAACCGACCAAATCAAATTTTTTAGAAATCTCAAATTAATTACTATTAGGAGCATTGTTAAGGTCATGACCAAGTAAGGCAAAATTCACCTCCGCAGTGTGCATTGCGCACCATTATTTTTATGCAATATCATATGTGGCTGGTGGGGTTTGAGTACCATGTCCATTTTGTAATCCCAGTCCGGCCCTGATGGCACACAATATAACACGCATGTAGTGGGATTTGCTATGAATGGGGCATGCAAGCCCAATTTATATTCTTGCGATGGAGCCGAATGATTTCTATGTACGCCCATTATTGATAGCCTGCCAAGGTATGTATTTCTGCTCATAATCAATGCGAATTTCCAATTTAAAAAAAATATATATATTTACATATCTTTCGATAATGTGATTTCCAGAACTCCATGACTAGTTATGGGCAGCATAGGCAATATTCGTATTTACGATATATCCCGAATTTTTGGCCTAATATTCACCATAACTTCTCAAATTCTAGAATTTGTGATCTCCAGTCATTATTTTCTTGATTGCAAAAATCGGCAATCGGGAAATTCGCTATAAAAATTAGCGATATGAAAATTTGCGATCAACACTACTCCTAAAGTCAAAGATATTGCAGCCTTCTCATTGGCCCATAAGCAAGAAGCAGTGAGAGATCATGGATACTGATAAAAAAAATCTAGATTACGATGATATAGCACTATATTCTCGATATTCGCGAATTCTCGAAGTGCCAATATTCACGATAAAAATTAGCAATTAGAATATTCGCGATCTACACTATCCATGACTTTTACTTCTTGGTATTTCAATTTCAATGTTGAGAATTGTATATTTTCTCATGGTAAAAGGGATGTTCTTCCAGAAATAATGACATTCGTGTCCATAGGCAGTGTCTGATCTTGCAGCTTATCCCTATCTATTTGAATGAGGCTGTTGCAATACCAGACTTGTCCCATGGCAATGAGTGGCGCTGTTTCTTGAAAAAAAAAAGTTCATAATGTATGTTTTATTCTAATGCTGGACACATCTGATGTTACTCTGCACCTACTTCCAGAGATACTGTATGAACCAGCAGCCTCTGCCATGTTCCTCTTTGTCATGGTGTGTGTGCAACAAGGACGGGGAAGTCCAGCTCATGTTAGCCCTATACTCCTTGTTTTGGGCTGATTGATCTAGCATTGAGTTTCGTTAAGATATGCAGAGTAAGGGCTCGTTCACACGAACGTTTCTTGCGTTCCGTATACGGGCTGTTTTTTTAGTTCCATATACGGAACCATTCATTTCAATGGTACCGCAAAAAAAAACTTAATGTACTCCGTATGCATTCTGTTTCCGTATTTCCGTTTTGTTCAAAGATAGAACATGTCCTATTATTGCCCTCAAATCACGTTCAGTGGCTCCATTCAAGTCAATGGGTCCGCAAAAAAAGGAACACATACGGAATGTACTCCGTATGTCTTCCATATCCGTTCCGTTCTTGAGTACCATCTATTGAAAATGTTATGCCCAGTCCAATTTTTTCAATGTAATTACTCTATACTGTATATGCCATACAGAAGAACGGAAAAACGGAATGGAACTGGAAACACTACTGAAACAAAAAATGGAAAAACGGATCCGTCAAAAACAGCCCGCTAAACACTGAAAAAGCCATACGGTCGTGTGAACAAGCCCTAAAGCTGGGTATACACATAGGAACGGCTGTAATGCAGCTGCTTGATCAGCTATATGATCGATCCTTCCATCATCATGCCAGACTAAACTAGCAGATCAGGGACAGACTATAAAATAAAAGGCAAAATGTCAAAATGGGCTTGCAGACAGTGGCAAACAATCAGCTACATTTGGCCGATCATGCCAAACATGGTATTTTCAGCCGACAGAGGCTGAAAAAAAAAATCTAACCTGACAGATCATATTTTTGAAGTGCAACTGGCTGCCAATGGCCATCGCTTGTTTGGAAAACAGTCTTTAAAAGGGTTGTCCCATGAAAAATATTCAACAGTTTTCAAACTAGCATGTGGATCTGAATACTTTTGAAATTGCATGTAATTAAAGGGGTTGGCCACCTTATGCATAAAAAAAAAAAAATGGCCCCAGATAATAACTAAAGCCAAGAGATATTAGTATAATGATAGATATACTGTGTATGTATAATTTTTCTAATGTGTTCAGCATAGTGTGCTCCCATAGATGACAGGCTGTGTGGGTGGAGCTACAGCAAAGTGAAAGTAAAAATCCCAGCATGCATCACAGCAAGCATCTTCAGAGGAGTGGTCACATGACATCCCTGGCCAACTGTGATACTATAGTAACAACAGCACCTCAGATGTCATTTCATCACAGACAAGTCAGCATAATGATGAGAATCATACAAATTTTCTAGATGAATACCATATTGGCAGTTCCATATTACTAAATTATCACCTATGTAGGGTCAACTGTGACAGGCTGCGCTAAATACAAACAGAAGCGCTCCTACTTCCCCTCCAGCAGCGCTGAATCCTGTCAAAGAAGGAAATATAAACTAAATATATATACAAAAAGTTAGGCTACTTTCACACTAGCGTTATTCTTTTCCGGCATTGAGTTCCGTTGTCAGGGCTCTATGCTGGAAAAAAACTGATCAGTCACATCCCCATGCATTCTGAATGGAGAGCAATCCGTACAGGATGCATCAAGATGTCTTCAGTTCAGTCTTTTTGACTAATCAGAATGGAGAGAATACTGCAGCATGCTACGGTATTATCTGTCCTAAATTCTGGAAGACATGCAGGAATGCAGGATCCGACTTGCATTGGTGCCGGATCCGGCATTAAAATTACCGCAAAGACAAATCCGGCATTTGGGTCTGCACATGCTCTGACCGCAAAAAAAAAACAAATCCTTTTTTTGCAGATGACACCTGAGTAACGGATCAGGCATTTCAATGCATTTGTCATACGGATTAGGATCCTGATCCATCTGACAAATTCCAACAGTCTGCATGCGTTTTGACAGATCCGGGAGGCAGTTCCATCGCCAGAACTGCCTGCCGGATTCCTCTGCCGCAAGTGTGAAAGTAGCCTTTGGGATGTCTAGAATTTATAAATATTATACACAGTTGAGTCCCATTATTATTACTTTTTTTAAAGTTTTATTCGATCATAATTTTTTTTGACCAATCTCGTAAAAAAAAAATCTATTTCATGGTTGTTTTGACACAGTTTTTATTGTTTTACTGCATTCACCTGAGGGGTTAGGCCATGTGATATTTTTGTAGAGCAGGTAGTTACAAATGCAGCGATACCTAATATGTATAGTTTTTTTAAAAGGGATTCTGTCACCTGGATTTTGCCTATACAGCTGTGGACATCAGCCTCAGGGAACTAACTGCACATGCGCTAGCTGCGAGATTACAGCACCCCCTGCATCCTTCCAATCTCCTCCTTGCTCCCGGACGTCACTAAGTTAGAACGCTGTAATCTCGTAGCTAGCGCATGCGCAGTTCATTCCCTGAGGCTGATGCCGGCACTGACATGCGGCGTACTCGCGCATGCGCAAGATTACGGTGTTCTAACTTGGTGACCTCCGGGAGCAAGGAGGAGATTCGGAGGGTTTGGCTGGGTTCCTGAAACATTAGTAACAGCCTTTGGGCTCCTTACTTGCCTCATTTACATATTTTTTACCTAAATATAAGCACTATAGCGGCTATCTAGCAGCACATGTCCGCAGCTCTATAGTAAAAATCCAGGTCTCATTATCCCTTTAAAAAAAATCTGTTTTACACAATGAAAGCATTTAAAAAAAAATTAAAAAATCTTATTTTAGTTATCCTTTTTCTGAAAGACTTTTTATTTTTTGGGCGATTGTCTTATGTAGGGGCCCATTTTTTGCAGGATGAGAATGGTTTTATTGGTACTATTTTGGAGTACATATTACTTTTTGATCTCTTGGCATTACACTTTTTGTTATGTTAGGTGACAAAAATGTTTTAATTTTTTATTAGTTATATATATATATATCTCATTTTTTCTTGCCGTTTACCTGAGACGGTTGGTTATGTTATATTTTTATACAGCTTGTAGTTACAGACGTGATGACTCCTTATAGGTCTGTGTGTCATATATATATATATATATATATATATACACACATCTCTTCAAACATGACGGGTACATAGAAGGCTTGTTATGATGACCTTCTTCATGTGCTTGTGCTGGCTGTCATGCAGATTGGAGAGGCAGTCGGCCCCCAGGATGGTACAGACTGATTCCGGCCAGTGCAATAAATTTTATTTATTTATTTATTTTTTAAGTATACATATTAGGTATCGCTGCATTTGTAACTACCTACTCTATAAAAATATCACATGGCCTAAAACAACCAGTATATGTTCCCCATTTTGCGAACACCCCATATGTGCTCGTAGTCTGCTGTATTGGCGCACAGCAGGCCTCTAGAGGCAAAGTGCAAAATATGTTTTTTTGCAGGCCTGAATTGGCAGACATGGATTTTAGCTGCCATTCAAATCGCTCCCAGGTCATGGTCTGACTGTAAATTGGAGTCTGGTAGAAAATGTCCGAACTCCAATATTGTCTAACATTTGGCTTCTTTACTACGCCCATATGCAGCACGAGTCCCCAAAACTTCTTCATCTCTGCTGCATATACTGGGGTCCAACCTAGGGGTCTAGCATATGGCGCACTAGGGTTCTGAGTAATGACTTGTTGGGCGTACAAATTGGTTTGGGCCACCATTAGATTTACAAAATATTCAGAGAAGAAGATTTTGAAAAAATCTAGCTCAGTGAAGCCCGCACAATCTACCAGAATTTCTGAGTGGCCCACAAACTCAGGAATTTGGGGCTGATAATTCTCAGGGGGTGGGGTCCATGTGGGCTCCATCAGCTGCTACCCTGGGGCACCTTCTAGAGGGTCCCTCATCAGCAGATGATGATGATCAGGAGGTAGAGAAGTAGAGGCAAGTGGCATCCTCTTCTCCCTCACTGCAGACTAGGTATCGGAGGCTAGCATGGCGTATGCCTCTTCAGCTGAGCATAGTCATTGGGATGAATGAGACATTTTTTTTTTTTGGGGGTGTGAAACGTGTAAACCTTTATTTTGTGTGAGGGATGTGTATGTAGTGTTTTCACACATGAAGGGGCTTTTAATAAATTTTAAATTAAATTTAGAAGAAAAGTTGTAAAAAAAAAATGTTTTCTGCGAATATAATTTTTTTTGCGCAAACTGGATCAGTAATGGACACAAATTGCACTTACGCAGATGGTGCGTTCGTGCAAAAATCTAAACTGACACTAACTGAAATTGATTTTTATAGATATATACACACACACACACCCAACTACCAGTTATTTTTTAACAAAAAATAAATAAAAATTGGCAAAAAAATCTGCACAAATAATCCGCAGGTGCTGATCAGGCAGGTACGCACTGAAAAGCACTTGGAGGTCACAGCAAAAATAGTGCACGGACCAATTTGTGTCCGGAAAAAAAGGATGGGAGGGGGGAAGGGGGGTGGAAAGGGACAAGGGATCTGGAACTGCTACAAATGACAAAAAATCTGTGCAGCTATTCCAGATGTTGTTGTTCTTTTCAGCAGCAAAAGGGTTAAATTTGTAGTGGTGGTACAGCACAAGTCCCAGCAAGCCACAGCAGAACAGATCCTCTGCATGCAGTCATCAGCTAGAATGGCTGCTTGCAGGGAAGTTCAGCCTCTTCCTGTGCAGCTATAGCGCTGCCATTGGCTGGAGCGTTGTTCCAGCCAATCGCAGCGCTGGCAGAGAACCCAAAACACTGGTGTCCCCTGCCTCACCTAGGATGTGACCGGTGCTGACCAGTTCAGCAACATCCACCGTCCCATGACCTCCACCCGACCCTCCCCACAACTGCTGACAGCTTCCTGGGCTGCGATGTGACCAACACATTGATCAGCCAATTGCAGCGCTTGGAGCTGCAAGGGGGTGGATCGGCACCATGCTGCTCTTTCCTGGCATGGCCTGGCCTGCTAGTAAGAGCAGCCATGGTGCAGCGATTCCACCCTGATCTTCCCCCAGAGACCCACAGACCTCATGAAGTACATGTATGTCATGGTTCTTGACATGTACGTCATGGGTCCTTAAGGGGTTAAAACAGCACACAGCAGCTATGATGCTCGCGGGCAGCCGCCATATTTAACCAAGGTATATTTACGTTGGGTGGTCAGGAAGGGGTTAAAGCATTGTACAGGGAGTCCCCTTGTAGCAGTAAACGCTGCTCCTCAATGATCCGTAGGGCGGTGTAATGTGCGCGTCCGTTAGGCCATTGTTGGTGTCGAGGGCAGTGAGCGTTGGAGGCTTCATCCGAAGTCGCTTAGTTCTAAACTTAGGAGAAATACTGTACAGTGATTCGTCTCTGTACAGTATTAGAATGTATGGGCTCCGAGGAGCCAAAGTAAGCTATTCACGAAGTTGCGCAAGACTTTATTGAATAACTCAGGTAGTTGATTTTTAAAGTGGAAAAACACTTTAAAACTTGAAACTGAACTCTGCTTCGGTTCAGAAATACTAGACGGGACCGAAACAGAGTTCAGTTTATAGTTTTAAAGTGTTTTTCAACTTTAAAAATCACCTACCTGAGTTATTCAATAAAGTCTCGCGCAACTTCGTGAATAACTTACTTTGGCTCCTCACGGCCCATACATTCCAATACTGTACGGAGACAAATCACTGTACAGTATTACACCGACGTTTTGAACAAAGAAACTTAGGATGAAGCGACTGAAGCTTCGCTCAACACTGACCATTATAGACGCCTGCGTCCGTCTCTATGCACAGCTACAAATGCCTAGAACACAGAAGAACTGAAAAAAAAATAAATAAATGAACAAAAATATATTGAAAAAATTTGTTGTTTCAACAATAAGTTTTTATTAAAATAGTCAAAAGGGTGGCTTTCACTTTGACTTGTACAGTAGAAAATATATAAGAATAAATATCAGGTGCGGAGAACATACAGAAAACCTGTTCTATTCAGTAAAACATGTCACATACAACGTGGCCTCCCCAGATAGCAGCCCGCATACAAAATCACACTGCACCCCACCCCCGCATACAAAAATCACACTGCACCCCACCCCCCCCGCATACAAAATCACACTGCACCCCACCCCCCCCGCATACAAAAATCACACTGCACCCCACCCCCCGCATACAAAAATCACACTGCACCCCACCCCCCGCATACAAAAATCACACTGCACCCCACCCCCCGCATACAAAAATCACACTGCACCCCACCCCCCGCATACAAAAATCACACTGCACCCCACCCCCCCGCATACAAAAATCACACTGCACCCCACCCCCCGCATACAAAAATCACACTGCACCCCACCCCCGCATACAAAAATCACACTGCACCCCACCCCCCGCATACAAAAATCACACTGCACCCCACCCCCCGCATACAAAATCACACTGCACCCCACCCCCCCGCATACAAAATCACACTGCACCCCACCCCCCCCGCATACAAAAATCACACTGCACCCCACCCCCCCGCATACAAAAATCACACTGCACCCCACCCCCCGCATACAAAAATCACACTGCACCCCACCCCCCGCATACAAAAATCACACTGCACCCCACCCCCCCGCATACAAAAATCACACTGCACCCCACCCCCCCGCATACAAAAATCCACACTGCACCCCACCCCCCGCATACAAAAATCACACTGCACCCCACCCCCCGCATACAAAAATCACACTGCACCCCACCCCCCCGCATACAAAAATCACACTGCACCCCACCCCCCGCATACAAAATCACACTGCACCCCACCCCCCCCGCATACAAAAATCACACTGCACCCCACCCCCCCGCATACAAAAATCACACTGCACCCCACCCCCCCGCATACAAAAATCACACTGCACCCCACCCCCCGCATACAAAAATCACACTGCACCCCACCCCCCCGCATACAAAAATCACACTGCACCCCACCCCCCGCATACAAAAATCACACTGCACCCCACCCCCCGCATACAAAAATCACACTGCACCCCACCCCCCGCATACAAAAATCACACTGCACCCCACCCCCCCCCCGCATACAAAAATCACACTGCACCCCACCCCCCGCATACAAAAATCAAAAAATCACACTGCACCCCACCCCCCGCATACAAAAATCACACTGCACCCCACCCCCCGCATACAAAAATCAAAAATCACACTGCACCCCACCCCCCGCATACAAAAATCACACTGCACCCCACCCCCCGCATACAAAAAAAAAAATCACACTGCACCCCACCCCCGCATACAAAAATCACACTGAACCCCACCCCCCGCATACAAAAAATAATAACACTGCACCCCCCCTCTGCATACAAAATTACACAGAATAGTACTCAGCCCCCCTGCACACAATATTACACAGTCCCCCCCATACGATATTACTCATCCCCCCTGCACACATTACACAGTCCCCCCCATACAATATAAGGCTACTTTCACACTAGCGTTCAGAGCGGATCCGTCTGCATTATATTGTATAAAATTTTCTAAGTGTGAAAGTTGCTCAGACGGATCCGTCCAGACTTTTACATTGAAAGTCAATGGGGGACGGATCCGTTTGAAGATTGAGCCATATAGTGTCATCTTCAAGCGGACCCGTCCCCATTGACTTACATTGTAAGTCTGGACGGATCCGCACGCCTCCGCACGGCCAGGCGGACACCCGAACGCTGCAAGCAGCGTTCAGGTGTCCGCCTGCTGAGCGGAGCGGAGGCTGAACGCCGCCAGACTGATGCATTCTGAGCGGATCCGCGTCCACTCAGAATGCATTAGGGCTGGACAGAAGCGTTCGGGTCCGCTCGTGAGCCCCTTCAAACGGAGCTCACAAGCGGACACCC
The DNA here is from genome assembly GCF_014858855.1 of Bufo gargarizans. Classification (NCBI taxonomy): domain Eukaryota; kingdom Metazoa; phylum Chordata; class Amphibia; order Anura; family Bufonidae; genus Bufo; species Bufo gargarizans. The sequence goes on from NC_058081.1 coordinate 28,289,681, forward strand.
GAACGCTAGTGTGAAAGTAGCCTTACTCAGCCCCCTCCTGCACACATTACACAGTCTCCCCCATACAATATTACTCAACACCCTCCTGCACACATTACACAGTCCCCCCCATACAATATTACTCAGCCCCCTCCTGCATACAATACTCCTGCATACAATATTACACAGTCCCTCGTCCCCCTATACAATATTATGAAGCCCCCCTGCACACAATATTACAATGCCAGGATAAGGGAATCTGAGGTTTTCTGACAGAACACCCCACCTCAGCAGACAGTCCTCGATCCCCCTCACCTCAGCACATCCACAGCACATGTACCTCCAGCACTGACAAACACTCTCTCCCCCCTCTATCAGTGGTGACCTGCTCTGCAAACAGCCTGATCTCTCTATCTTCCGACACTTCGTTTCCAGCTGGTGAGTGACTCATTGACGTCTGAAGGTCTGTTTCTTGATAGGAGTTTTTAACCCCTTAGTCCGTTTGGTGTCTGGAGTTTAGCCAAGAATAAAATAAGGAGGCACATTGAGGGCTGCAGAGAGGGGAGGAGAGGAGGGGATCGGGGAATCACACACAAGATCTTCTCCTCCGCTTATTCAAGAAAATAATAAGGCACATTGAGGGCTGCAGGAGGGAAGGCTGCTGTAGTAGTGACAAGCTGGGCACACCTACCGTCAGGGGCTGCTGTAGGTAGGACGGTACTTGCAGTGTACAGTTTACCTCACAGGGGATCTGCCTGGTTCCCGCTCAGAAGTCTGACACAAACAGAGTAGGAGCAGGGAGCTCGCCTGTGGCAGGGGCTGACTGGGCATGCGCATTTACACAGCAGCCAATGGACGGATCTTCTCCATGTCTCGTGCAGCTATGGACGGACTGTCTGCACATCAGAACGAGGCTCAGGGTGTTTGGCTTCAGATTGTTTAAAAGATAGGCATATCTTCTTAAAGACATATATTAGGAAATGTCTTTTTTCCCTGCCTCCCACACAGTTGCTGAAAATACATAGAGAGTGGCCAACCCCTTTAAATATTTAATACAGCCACTAAATTCTTCAATTAAGTCTATCTGTATGGTGTCACCTGCTGCTTGTTCTTTTTCAAATTTTTCTGTCCACCTCACTGAGGTGGACACAATTACTCCGTTCCATTCTTCAACCAGCCAAATCTACTGTTAGAAACTGTGACAGTTACAGGGAAAGAACTGCAGCAGAAAGAACATGCGCCTTGAGAAAAGGAGATTTTTGTATAACTTACCAGTAAAATCTCTTTCTCGCTCTTCATTGGGGGACACAGGAACAGTGGGTATAGCTATGTCCTGTAGGAGGCTGTTAGCTCCTCCCCTGGCAGCTATACCCCCTCTAGCCTGGAGAGAGAGCTTCAGTTTGTGTACCAGCAGTAGGAGAAGCAAGTCAACCAATGAAAAAACATGGAACACCAACTATACCAAAAACTCAACAGAGTTCTAACCAGCAACAGCTACAACTGTGGTTGAACATCAATACTGGGTGGGTGCTGTGTCCCCCAATGAAGAGATTTTACTGGTAAGTTATGCAAAAATCTTCTTTTCTGGCCCATATTCATTGGGGGACACAGGAACCGTGGGCCGTCCAAAAGCAGTCCACAGGGAGGGAGAAACCACAGACCCATGGAAGCAGCGTCCCTGCAGGTATCGAAGAACTGTCGTCTGCAAGACCACGCGGCCCAAGGCAGCGACCGCCGATGCAGAAGTATGCACCCGGTAAATTTTTGGAACGTGTGTAAAGAGGACCAGTAGTCGCCTTACACAACTGAGCAGCCGAAGCGCGATTCCTCCGAGCCCAAGAAAGCGCCCACTGCTCTGTGGAGGGAGCCGTGACACCTAAGGGCGGAACCCTGTTTCGGGCGCGGTATGCTTCAGCAGTTGCAGACCGAATCCAACGTGCAATTTCCACCTCTGAGGCCGCCAATCCCTAGAGAGGACCTATCGGAAGACAAAAAAGGGGTTCCGTATGCCGGCGGGGACTGGAGGCCGTCAAATAGTGATCGGAGCTCTGACAACGTCCAATAAAGTAACCTCCTTCCGTAGGGTGTGGAGGGGAGGGACAGTGAGGAAGGACAATTTCCTCATTGATATGGAAGTCAGAGACCACCTCCAGGAGAAGAAGGAATGAGCCGGAGAAAAAACGGAGTGAGGGGATGTCCCGGCTTTCACAGAAGCCCAGGAAGGACCTCCAGGTCCTAATAGATCCTGGGCTATGCAGGCTTTCTGGCCTGAATCATAGTGTGGATGATGTCCGCCGAAAACCCCCTCTACGACAGAATGGCGGTTTCAATAGCCACACCGTCAACCAAAGACCCTAAATGCTGTAAGACCGGATCACATAAGTGATGCTAGGCAACTCCCTGAAGACAGAGGATGAGCATGTAGAAAAACCGCGCCAAGAGAAGGAAGGAATAGCCACTGTATCCACTGGCGGCACCAGTATACCACTAGAGTAAGAGTACCGACTGTTGCCACGCCCCCTTGAGAAAGCGAGCCACCTAGAGCCGTGGCATAGTTGAATTGCAACATCCAAGATGTTTAGGTATTCCCCGCTAGTGGATCACTTGCAGAAGGGGTTAATGAAACAGGAAGCACGGTGAAGTGCAACACTCAGCCTATGGACAGGGATAGCGCGACAGACGGGACCGTATGCAATGGTAGTGCAATTACTCTACTTATGGAAAGTGGAATGCATACGGCAAGTACTTAAGCCAGTGGTAGGGAAAATACTAACCCTAACCCTAACCCTAACCCTAACCTATGAAGGGGGAGTCAATGCCTACAGCGGGAACTATGGCAAGTCCTGTACCCCGTGGGAGCGCAATATTGCACCTAAGTGAGGGGGTAAGCCTACAGCCCACAATGTAACCAGAAATAATGTCATTGCGCCACCTAAGGAAGGCGCTAATGCATACGGCATGTACTGAACCCAGTGGAGATGCAATTCCACCACCTACAGAAGGGGGAATGTATACGCCCGGCACTGAAACCAGTGTACCAGTACTCAGTCCACCTATGGAAAGGGACAATGTATAAGGCAAGTACTGAAACCCAAAGTAGCGCAATTACTCCGCCCAAGGAAGAGGGCAATGCATACAACAAGTACTGCTGGCCACCGTAGACGCAATCCTGGGAGATTGCTTTGGATTCATGTCAGGGACTAAATCAGTGATTCTTCCCCCACCCCCCTTAGGCTGACCGTCTCCGGAGAGGGAGGGTGTGTCTGAGCATGACCCAGGGAGGAAGGGAGGGGTGCGGAGATATTTGAGGAGTAAGATGTCCTGCTGTGGTCCGCTTGCGCGTAGGTCTTCCCCTCAGAATCTCGCCCCTGGCAGTTGCAGACTGCGTAGGTGGGGACATATCAACCAAACTACCCAGGGGGTGGAGTGGGAACTTCTAGAGGTCCGTCCACCGGATTGCGCAGGCGGTGCATTATCAACCAAACAACCCCGGAGGGAGGATTGGGAAGTTCCAGAGGTCCTCCACTGAATTGCGCAGGTGGAGAATTATCAACCAAACGACCCAGAAGGGTGGATTGGGAAGTCAGAGGTCCTGTAATAAATTGCGCCGGTGGAAAAATCAACCAACCGACCCAGAAGGGTGGATTGGGAACCTTCATATAAACCAAACGACCCAGAAGGGTGGATTGGGAAGTCAGAGGTCCTCTATGAATTTGCGCAGGCGGAGAATTATCAACCAAACGACCAGGGAGGGTGGATTGGGAATGGAAGAATTCGCGCCAGCCCTAAATCTAGAAAAGCAATTAAATGTGGAGATCTCTGGATCCATGTGAGGTACAGGGCTGGTTATAGCTTTGTTAGAAAAAGATTGTCATGTCCATATGATGTCTGATTTTCATTTTTTACATTAATCATGGGATAACTCCTTTAAGAGCAACTGTCCATTTCACCAATGGAAGAAGTGTTGGGCATACACCTAAAAGCATTTCATTGTATACAATGCATTGTGCTAGAGAAGCATTGCCGTGGAGCAGAAGCCATCTGATTATGAGTTACCAGGGTGTCACCCTGCATGGCACTAACAAGTTGATGGAGAGTGGTTAACCCTCAGGAGTGCAGAGATACTGCTGAGCCTGCTAACTGGGTGTTATTGCTAGAGAGCCTTACCCTAACTTGTGAGAATTAGGTGCATGTTAATTAAGGGCAAGGAGATCCACAGGTCTGAGGAGGGGTCATGCAGCACATAATAAGGGTTAACAGGGAGAATACATACATAAGGGGTCATTTATGAACAAATATGCACCACTTTTTGGCTTATATTTGGTGCAGCTTTTGTCACAACAATGATTTGCTACCATTAATGTCCCAGATCGACAAACCCCTTTAAAAGGTTTCCTACTATAACATAATCCAGCAGCAAGTGTTCAATTTGCCTGTAGCACCCCTAAAGGGGAAATTATGTATTACACAAGTTCTGTTTATATCATTGTGCTAAAATGATTAATATTTCTATTTTTAGGAGGATTGTGGAAATGGAATAGAAGTATACATAACTCACATAAAGTAGACAAGAACAGGATGATGAATCCAAAGAACATTGTTATTTCATATCCAAACCTAGGAAAATAAGAAGCGATTTAGAACACGAACTAGAAATGGAAATGGCAAAGCAAATGTATTATAGTAGAGCTTTGTGAATCTTGTACTACTATGTACCTGTTGGTTATGACTCCTACCATGGAGCTGGCTATAATTTGTACCATTGCTTTAGATGCCAACAGAAGGCCACCTTGTACATTCTCTTGTTGCAGGACACGCGTTTCCATGTTGCAGCTGGAATTTTGGGAGGGCCCTTGGGTCTTATTATCAATCCCTTGATAAATTGATTGGTCACTTAAGATGGTAGCATTGTCATACAAAGAGTACATGGATGCTTTGGAAGCAGAAGATGAAGCCATCAGGTCCAGAGATGTGTTTCCATTCTTAAATTCTAGCTCATAGAGGAAGCTTGGAATGATGGGAACTAGACAGAAATGAGTAATGTATTAGAAATAGATATGTGAATAAACATTAAGTGGTCAATGCGAAGATGAACATCATAAAATCATTATGTAGAATGATCTGGCCTATGAGTCCCCCAACACTAGGTCTTCTCATTAATCAGGGGCAAATGAAAGTATACATGTTCTCCATACAGTAACAGTAGGTGCCAGCGGTGGCATAACTAGAAGCTCCGGCCACCCAATGTTCAAGACAACCCCTGTAGTTTAATATGATGTATGGACAGTAATGAACTTAAACGGGTTATACAGGAAATAATATTGATGACCTCTCCACCGGATAGATCAGCAATATCACATCAGCAGGGGTCCAAATCCCATACCCACGCTGGTCAGCTGTTTTAGGAAGCTGCAGCGCTCACCAGAGCTCTGGTGAGAGCAGTGGCCTCCCAGCTGATTACCAAACAGAGCGCCGTACATCATATAGTGGTTGTGCTTGATAATGTATCTCAGCCCCATTGACTTGGGGCTGAGCTGCAACTAGGCCATGTGACCGATGTACAGTGACATCACATGGCCTAGGTAGAGGCTGCGATCCGAACTGGGCTTCAGATCTGACTGGTACCTCAGAACCGAAGCCGAGTTTGGGTTCAAGTTTTAAAGTGATTTTCCACTTTAAAAATCAAATACCAAAGTTAATCAACTACTGTAAGCCTTGCAGGACTTTGTTAGTAACTGACTTCGCCTCATAGGAGGCCATACTTTTTAATGCTGTACAAAGACAGATTTCCGTACAGCATTAATCCAAAGTTTTGAGTGAAGCGATTTCTGATCTAGCATCCAAAGCTCACTTCGCTCATCACTATTTGTAATACAGTAAGTGTAAATAATGACAGACACTCTTCAGCAGATAACACCATTCTTCAAGTGCCAACTTGATTGCCAACAATTCCCTGTCACCAATGGAGTAATTACATTCTGCTGAGGAGAAGGCTTTGAGAAGAAGCCACAGGAATGCATATTGCCAGATATACTTTTCTGAGTAAGAACAGCTTCGGCTTCCACAAAGGATGTAGTCACTTCCTAAAAGAACTGCGTGGACACATCTGGACAATGAAAAATTGACACAGAGGAGAAGGCTTGTTTGAGGGACAGGAACTCTCATTTGGTCTCAGGAGTCTAGTCCTTGGCATTCAGTCCTTGCAGAGAAGTGCTGAAATAGGAGCAGTCAATTGGAAAAGTGAGGAGTTCGGTAATTGTCTGTAGTGACTGATGATGAAGCCCAGGAATTGCTAAATAGCACACAGGCCAGTAGGACAAGGCCAATTCAGTACATAAAAAAACTTTTCAGGATCTATTTCTCTGCCTTGGTTAGATATAATGTATCCCAAGAAAGGAGAGTTTCTTTCTTTTTCTTTTTTCTAACATGCATTTTTCAACCTTAGCATAAAGTCTGTTGTCTCTTAGGTGCTAGAGGACTGTGCATACATGTCTCTAATGTGAAATCAGACCCACTACCAAAAGTCATGAAAAACATCATAAAAAAATTCTTGGAAAACCGCAGGAGCATGGCTGAGATGAAATATTCGTAGTGGTCATCTTGGGTGTGGTCTTCCAATCCTCAGCCTCATAGATTCAGATGAAATTCTACGTTCCTCGGAGATCCAATTTTGCAAAAAAAATCTGTCTCTACAGAGCCTATCAAATAAAGAGTCCAGGAATTAGCCATAAGAGGGTATTTGTTTTTTACTGTAATTTTATTTAATCCACAGGACTCTTTACAGGGCTGAAGAAAAATGCCTTTTTTATTGACAAAGAAGAAACCAGTCCCTGCTGGTGAAGACTTTTGAATAAAGCCCCTTTCCAAGTTTTCTTTAACATACTCAGACATGGCTTGTGTTTCAGTTGATTGACTTTTTCTTTCATATATCCATGATTAACAATAATTTTTTATTTTCTTTTTTTCCATTTTTTTAGCTGTGCCTTGACAACATTTGACTTGCCAGAGAATGGACATCATTTTTATATTTAATGTTTTTTTAATATCTTTTTTTGAGGTGACAGAGGAAATGTCCATTTCTTGTCTGTAATGCATGAGGCGGCACATCTTTACGTATTTTGTCTATGGGTGGTGTGACATTGTGGTGCGAGCTAGGTATGAATGTCTACTGGGGGGCCTACAAGAGGGGTCGCTCCACATTTGTGGGGTTGCCCAGCCATTTGGTTTCCTGACAGTTAGGGGCCGTCTCTCCAGTTTTGGAGTGATGACCTTTTTCTTCACTTCCCTAGTAATGCCACATTATTTACACACCGTTACAATTTTAATGAGGAGACCCCCCTGTTTCTGGTTGATTTAAGAACCTAAGTATCCAGTATTATTTTCTATATACTCGTCTCTTTCCTATATTTAGTTTAATTTAATATATGCCAGCCCTCTGTAATTGTTCTACAAGCATGTTTGCCCTTTTTCAATAAGGTGTTAGTGCCATAGTAATAGCTAGGGCGCTTGTCAGTAATTACTAACTAAAACATTTTGCCCTTATGTTTTCCCTTTTCCAAGATGGTTGCCGCACAGTCCAGAGTGGCAGAGTGCATGTCAGAAATGCTTAGGCAGGAGGTAGACCCTGAAGCTTCTGTGAGACTGATGAAGCTCGGGCAGACTGAACTGATGCCAGACAGCAAGCGTGACAAGCAAGAGTGAACCCCAATGCAGAATCTGCCCCCAGGTCTAGAACAGGACTGGGCAAGTGAAGCCAGGGCAGTCTGAGTAGGAGAGCACTGGTAGATACAGACAGGACTTATAATGATATATTTTATGTGTGCAGAATTCCTACTTGAAGTAGACTTACTGGACTTTCTGTACAGATTCAGTGAGTGCCTTATTACCAGATGTCACAACTATGTGCATGGTCAGTATGCAGAATTCAGTCACTAAAGTCTGATGCAGGAATCTTCCTGATGAGATAAAGTCCAGGAAAGCCTGCCAGTAAGGGTCCATGCACACATCCGTGTGTGTTTTGCCGATCCACGGATCCGCGGATCCGCAAAACACAGACAGCGGCAATGTGCGTTCCGCATTTTGCGGACCGCACATTGTCGGCACTAAGAGAATATGCCTGTTTTTGTCCGCTATTGCGGACATGAATAGGACATGTTCTATTTTTTTTCAGGATCGGAATTGCGGACCCGGAAGTGCGAGTTCGCAATTCCGGATCGGGGCCGCATATCGTGCGGCCCCATAGAAATGTATAGGTCCCAAATGTATAGTTCCGTTCCGCAAAATGCGGAATGGAATTGCGGATGTGTGAATGGAGCCTAAACAGAATCTCACAGCAGGATAGAGACACAGGAAGTCTTAACTTTAGAGAGAATTTATCTTCACCCAGAGTAGTCTCTCCAACTGACCCTAGGCTTTGAAGTTTCCTGCTTTGAGAGGGCAGGCACCTACACAGTGTCCTTTGATTCCACACTAAAAGCATAAGTCCTTTCTGTGTCTATACAGACGCTCCTCCTTAATCGGACCTTGTCCAGATGCATAGGTTCAGGATCAGCAGATGCAGAAGATGGAAGCATGGGCCTCTGGAAGGTTTGCAAAACTCTCCTCTCAGGTGTAAATTTGAAGCATTCTCCAAAATGAATATCAATTCAGCCAGAGTAATCAGGTCATCCAGGGTTCATGGGACATCGTGGCTAGCCAGTTCATCTTTTGGAGTCTTGACAATCCCTCCCAAAAATCTGCCAACAGAGCCTTGTTGTTCCATGATAAATGAGAAACCAGGGTGTGGAACTTTATAGCATAGTGCCCGAGTGTGAGATTGGCAAAGGTGCAGAAGAGAAGAAGCTGTAGAGGAGGCAACCAGGAATTCTTGAACAGGAGGGATACCAGAAAGGCTATCTTGGACCAGTCAACAGGAAACTGGTGGGCCTGTAGGTCACATTGGATGTTACACCAGTTCAGGAAACCACGACTAAGCTTGGGGTCCCATTCATAGCATGGGGGAAGAGGGAGATGCAGGCAACTGTGACGGGCAGAGTTGATGGTGCAGACACTCTGGCTTGAAGTTGTGGTACACGAGCAGTAGTGGGCATGGCAGGCAGAAATAGTATGCAGTGAATGCAGCAGTGCTTCTGGCAACTGCACTGAGTGGTCAGCTCTCAATATACTTCAGGCAGGCCCATTTTGGATGAGCCAATGGGTTACATGGCCTGAGAAAACTGTTACAGAAGTTTGCGTGGGACCAATGAATTTGGCTTGGGGATACCAAGGGCATTATGCTAGCAGTCCCCTGGTATTTACTCTTTAACCCCTATGCAGGGATCTGTACTTCGCTGCAGGGGAACCACCAGGCTGCTACCTCCTGGAGTAGTCTCTGTGTGGTGAAGAGCTGACCCACAGGTGTCAGAGACACTGTCTCAGAGTGCAAAAGGGTCAGAGAAATATGTAGTTTGAGACAGGCTGAGGTCATGGCTAGCAGAGTATTTACAATACAGTAAAAGGTCCACATCACTGTTGGCAGTGAGGGGTCACTACGATAACAGGCACAGGTCAGCAGTGTGGGTAAATGGGCAGTGGTCAGCACATGGGCAGACAAAAGAACAGCATACCTTTTCAGGGAACCATATTGCTCAAGCAAGCTTTCCCACTTGGGAAGGTGCCTTAAGCACCCCAAGACTGCCAGCCATTTGCTGGTGAAGACTAAGGCATGTACTGGCCCTTTAAGAGCCACATGTCTTTCGGGGCGGAAGCAGGCTGCTGCTTGTGTGGAGTGACATAGTAGACCTGGTCAGGCTTGCCTGAAGGATGTGTGCAGGAAGGGTAAATTTAACTCTTGTTTGCAGCCACCACTGCAACAAAGAGATTGTTGCCATATTAGGGATATGGACATTTTAGAAGGGCTTCTCCAGCTTGGGTTTCACATCAATGAGTTAGAATGGAGAGCTGATAAGTACAAGTGGCTACCATTCTGGTTGACTCAAGCCATCCTTGTATTACATGGATAGTGATTCCTCTGAAAGGCCACCTTGAAATATAATGACTTTCCTTTGGAAAATCAGCTGAAACATTCCCTTGAGTTCATTTTTAAAATCCATACTGATCATTTCCCTTCAACCCCACTTCCCATGTACAGTTTTAAATGCAAGACTAGTCAGCCAAGCTATCATAGCTCCTGGATACCCACTGTGCAGGGAACTGCAGCATAGTACCATTTAAGTAAATGGGGCTGGATGCAGTTCTCTCCACAGCCGAGTGGCAAGGAGCGGTACGGTACAGGGAAAATAGCGTAGGGGTTATAGTACTGACCCAGAGCTGTGGTACCTTCAGGTTTAGAATCATGGAGGGTTCTAGAGGTCAGACTCCCACTGGTCATATTGTGATGGCATAGCCTAGCGATATACACATTATTATGACAACCAGCTAACACAATATGCGCATCCTCTGTGTAGTATTACACAACGATGGCCACACATTAGAACATTTATTGGGAGGAGAAATCTCTATGAAAACCAAGCAGGAGCACAAATTTACAGATATAATAAGAATAAATAGAGGTTGTTCAAAGGAAAATACAAGCAAAGGAAAAAACAAAACAGAGGTACAGGTTATCAAATCCTAAGTGAGAGGTACATACAGGGACAGGCAGTGCCGTAGGTAAATGGCATGACTGTCCAGATTGCAGGAAGCAGTCAAAGTTTAGTCGTTGATTTAACCACTTCCAGACCAGGCCATTTACCCCCTTCCTGACCAGGCCTAATTTTGCAAATCTGACATGTTTCACTTTATGTGGTAATAACTTTGGAACGCTTTTACTTATCCAAGCCATTTAGAGATTGTTTTCTCGTGACACATTGTACTTCATGTTAATGGTAATTTTTAAGAAAATTTCCAAAGTCAACTTTTTTAAGGACCAGTTCAGTTCTAAACCCCCCATTAATGACCCCATTGTAGAAACTACACCCCTAAAGTTACTCAAAACTTAGTTTACAAACTTTGTTAACCCTTTAGGTGTTCCACAAGAATTAAAGAAAAATGTAGACCAAATTTCTAAATTTCACTTTTTTGGCAGATTTTCCATTTTAATCCTTTTTTTTTTGTTTTAACATATCAAGGGTTAACAGCCAAACAAAATGTAATATTTATTACCCTGATTCTGCGATTTACATAAACACCCCCACATGTGGTCGTAAAGTGATGTAAGGGCACACAGCAGGGCGCAGAAGAAAAGGAGCGCCATGTGGTTTTTGGAAGGCAGATTTTGCTGAACTTGTTTTTAGATGCCATTTCCCATTTGAAGCCCCCCTGATGCACCCTTACAGTATAAACTCCCAAAAAGTGACCCCATTTTGGAAAATAGGGAATAAGGTGCCAGTTTTATTGGTAGTATTTTGGGGTACACATGATTTTTAATTGCTCTATATTACGTTTTTTGTGAGGCAAGGTAACCAAAAACGTCTGTTTTGACACTGTTATTATTTTTAATTTTTTACAACATTCATTTGACAGGGTAGATCATGTGTTATTTTTATAGAGTAGGTTGTTACAGATGTAATAATATCAAATATGTCTTCTTTCTTGGTTTGTTTCAGTTTTATATAATAAAACATTTTTGAAAAAAAAAATGTTTTTGTGTCTCCATTTTCTGAACGCCATATTTTTTTTATTTTCCTGCCGATCATCTTGTGTAGGGGCTCATTTTTTTCAGGAAGAGTTGACAATTTTATTGGTACCATTTTTGGGTACATTTGATTTTTTGATCATTCATTATTACACTTTTTGGGGCAAGGTGACCAAAAAATTGGTTGTTTTAGCACTGTTTTATTTATTTATTTTTACAGCGTTCATCTGAGGGGTTAGGTCATGGGACATTTTTATAGGGCAGATCGTTATGGATGTGGAACTACCTAATATGTATACTTTTTCTTATTTATTTAAGTTTTACACAATAATAGCATTTTTGAAACCAAAAAATTATGTTTTAGTGTCACCATAGTCTGAGAGCCATAGCTTTTTTATTTTTTGACCAATTACCTTAGGTAGAGTCTCATTTCTTGCGGGATGAGGTGACAGTTTGATTGGTGCTAATTTGTGGGGCATACGCCTTTTTGATCTCTTGGTGTTGCACTTTATGTGATGATAGGTGAAAAAAATAGCTCTTTTGGCACTGTTTTTATTAAAAGAAATTTACGGTGTTAACCTGAGCGGTTAGGTCATGTGATATTTTTATAGAGCAGGTTGTTACGGATGAGGCAATACCTAATATGTATACTTTTTTCTTTATTTCACTTTAACACAATAATAGCAGTTTTGAAGCAAAAAAACATATTTATTGTCTCCATTGTCTAAGAGCAGTGTTGTACCTACCATATAGGCAGACCACGCAGCTGCTATGGGGGGCCCACTGTGGAGGAGAGGCCCGTCCCCTTATTACTTTGTCTATCTTCCTAAAGCTAAAGGACCTTTGATAATGTCAAGGAAAGTAACTGCACAGTGTAAAGTGTAGTTCCCAGGTTAGAACAGTGCATCTGTCGGGACCTGTGATGACATCATCTTTAACATCATAGGTCCTGCAGGATCTAGCAAAGGAACTGCACCAAAAATTGTGTATTTCCCAGGTCTGAAAGGTACATTTGCCAGGAACTGTGATGACATCATCACAGGTCACTCAAACCCTAATAGTAAGTATTAGAAGTTCACAATCATCTCTGCATTGATCCATACAGACTGGAAGGGAGTGGTAAGAGGAGTTACACTTTTCTTTTAATTTGCCCCCACCCATGCCCTGTTTTTACTCATTCCTCACTCATATACAGACGTGGACAAAATTGTTGGTACCCTTTGGTCAATGAAAGAAAAAGTCACAATGGTCACAGAAATAACTTTAATCTGACAAAAGTAATAATAAATTAAAATTCTATAAATGTTAACCAATGAAAGTCAGACATTGTTTTTCAACCATGCTTCAACAGAATTATGTAAAAAAATAAACTCATGAAACAGGCATGGACAAAAATGATGGTACCCCTAACTTAATATTTTGTTGCGCAACCTTTTGAGGCAATCACTGCAATCAAACGCTTCCTGTAACTGTCAATGAGACATCTGCACCTCTCAGCAGGTATTTTGGCCCACTCCTCATGAGCAAACTGCTCCAGTTGTGTCCGGTTTGAAGGGTGCCTTTTCCAGACTGCATGTTTCAGCTCCTTCCAAAGATGCTCAATAGGATTGAGGTCAGGGCTCATAGAAGGCCACTTTAGAATAGTCAAATTTTTTCCTCTTAGCCATTCTTGGGTGTTTTTAGCGGTGTGTTTTGGGTCATTGTCCTGTTGCAAGACCCATGACCTGCGACTGAGACCAAGCTTTCTGACACTGGCTAGTACATTTCTCTCTAGAATTCCTTGATAGTCTTGAGATTTCATTGTACCCTGCACAGATTCAAGACACCCTGTGCCAGACGCAGCAAAGCAGCCCCAGAACATAACAGAGCCTCCTCCATGTTTCACAGTAGGGACAGTGTTCTTTTCTTGATATGCTTCATTTTTTCGTCTGTGAACATACAGCTGATGTGCCTTGGCAAAAACTTCGATTTTTGTCTCATCTGTCCACAGGACATTCTCCCAGAAGCTTTGTGGCTTGTCAACATGTAGTTTGGCATATTCCAGTCTTGCTTTTTTATGATTCGTTTTCAACAATGGTGTCCTCCTTGGTCGTCTCCCATGTAGTCCACTTTGGCTCAAACAACGACGGATGGTGCGATCTGACACTGATGTTCCTTGAGCATGAAGTTCACCTTGAATCTCTTTAGAAGTCTTTCTAGGCTCTTTTGTTACCATTCGGATTATCCGTCTCTTAGATTTGTCATCAATTTTCCTCCTGCGGCCACGTCCAGGGAGGTTGGCTACAGTCCCATGGATCTTAAACTTATGAATAATATGTGCAACTGTACTCACAGGAACATCTAGTTGCTTGGAGATGGTCTTATAGCCTTTACCTTTAACATGCTTGTCTATAATTTTCTTTCTGATCTCTTGAGACAGCTCTTTCCTTTGCTTCCTCTGGTCCATGTCGAGTGTGGTACACACCATATCACCAAACAACACAGTGATTACCTGGAGCCATATATATAGGCCCAATGGCTGATTACAAGGTTGTAGACACCTGTGATGCTAATTAGTGGACACACCTTGAATTAACATGTCCCTTTGGTCACATTATGTTCTGTGTTTTCTAGGGGTACCATCATTTTTGTCCATGCCTGTTTCATGAGTTTATTTTTTTACATAATTCTGTTGAAGCATGGTTGAAAAACAATGTCTGACTTTCATTGGTTAACATTTATAGAATTTTAATTTATTATTACTTTTGTCAGATTAAAGTTATTTCTGTGACCATTGTGACTTTTTCTTTCATTGACCAAAGGGTACCAACAATTTTGTCCACGTCTGTATAATACTTCAAACATTTACAGTGATCACTACCTCATGTACCTGACACACAGTGACAATAATGTATAACTGACCACATGTATCTATTATACCTATTATATTATACACATATACTAGCTGAAGGACCCGGCTTCGCTCGGGTATATTTAATTTATTTAATTTAATGTTTATGTGTGTCGTTAAAAGATATCAACACTATCCACTATAACATTGACATCACAGCACCCAGCCCACAAAACAGTGACCTCCACAGCTCCCCACCCCTTAACACTGCCCCCCACAATGCCCCGTCACTTAAAATTGGACCTCCACAGCAGCCCACACCCTTAACTTTGACCTTTTATAGCAGCCTTCCCCTTTAACAGTGACTTGCACAGCATACCACCCCCTTGACAGTGACCTCCACAGGGGTCCGCCCTCTTAACAGTGGCCTTTACTGGATTAGAGGCGTGTCCTTTTGAACAGCTCACTCTAAGACAGCAGCACTGTACTGTCTGAGTGTGAGTTGCAGGGAGAAAGTCACCCTCTCTCCCACCTCTGCAGCTGACAGAAGTTGATTTTTACCTTCTATTTTTCAATCTCCTTCGGCTGAGTGGAGGGGGCGTTGCCTAACAGATCAGGGTGTGGCTTAGCGGGACCTAGAAGTTGATTTTTAACTTCATTTTTTCAATCTTAGTCGGCTGAGGAGTGGGAGGGGGTGTGGCCTAACCAGATCAGGGGCGTGTCCTTTTAAACAGCTCACTCTAAGACAGCAGCACTGTGCTGTCTGAGTGTAAGCTGCAGGGAGAAAGTCACCCTCCCTCTCACCCATATAGCTAACAGAAGTTGATTTTTACCTTCATTTTTTTCAATCCCCGTCGGCTCAGGAGTGGGCATGGCCTAACCAGATAAGGGGGTGGCTTAGCGGGACCTGGGGGAAGGGTTTTAAGTCTTTTGAGGGTGGACACATTGTGGCAGGGGTCGTGTCTGGGCTCCTTCCTGCAAGAGTGACGCCCCTCTGGGCACCTTACTGGCTCATTTGCATACCAAATAAATTGGATTTTCAGAGGATAAAAACATCTATTGCTGGAACAAAGGCACATCTTGAAATAAGATACTATGTGCTATTAGGCCATGGCTTTACTTCAATAGCAATTATCCTTGTGACAGATGTCCTTTAAAGCTCTCCTACAGCAGTGAAGATAAATGGCTGGGTTGTTTGGAAATCTAAAAAAAAACTGTGTATGGGGAGGCTGGAGGACCTGCGAGCCCCTATATTGGCTGATAATGGTCATGTGACCAAGCTTCTATTGGCTAATGCATTTTTGGGGAATATCTCAGGAATAGTACGTCCTAGAGAGCTGACACCTGGTCTAAAACCTTCCCGGACACCTGATATACCTGTGTGCCAAATTTCGTGATTGTAAATGTGACGGTGCGGATTCCTTTAGCGTACGTCCACACACACATACACTCAGCTTTATATAATATATATATATATATACAGAGTGGATATAAAAAGTTAAAAAGTCTACATACCCCTGTTAAAATGTCAGGTTTCTGTGCTGTAAATTTTTTTTTACAAAGATAAATCATTTCAGAACTTTTTCCACCTGTAATGTGACCTATAAACGGTACCACTAAATTGAAAAACAAACTAAAATATTTTAGGTAGAGGCAAGAAAACAAAAAAACTTAAATAATGTGGTTGCATAAGTGTGCACACCCTCTTATAATTGGTGAGGTAGCTGTGTTCAGAATTAAGCAATCACATTCAAAATCATGTTAAATAGGAGTTCAGCTGCTCTAGTTGGTCATTCCTGAAATTTTCTTAATCGCATCCCACACAAAAAGCCATGGTCCACAGAGAGCTTCCAAAGCAACAGCACCCCTGTTAAAATGTCAGCTTTCTGCGCTGTAAAAAAATGAGACAAAGATAAATCCTTTCAGAACTTTTTCCACCTTTTTAATATGACCTATAAACTGTACAACTAAATTGAAAAACAAACTGAAATCTTTTAGGTAGAGGGAGGAAAAAATATAAAAATAAAATAATATGTGTGCACACGCTTAAACTAATACTTTGTTGAAGCTCCTTTTGATTTTATTACAGCACTCAGTATTTTTGGGTATGAATCTATCAGCATAGCACATTTTGACTAGGCAAGATTTGCCCACTCTTCTTTGCAAAACCACTCCAAATATGTCAGATTGTGAGGGCATCTTGTGTGCACAGCCCTCTTCAGATCACCCCACAGATTTTCAATCGGATTCAGGTCTGGGCTCTGGCTGGGCCATTCCAAAACTTTAATCTTCTTCTGGTGAAGCCATTCCTTTGATGATTTGGATGTATGCTTTAGGTTGTTGTCATGCTAAATGATGAAGTTCCTCTTCATGTTCAGCTTTCTAGCAGAAGCCTGAAGGTTTTGTGCCAAAATTGACTGGTAATTGGAACTGTTCATAATTCCCTCTAGCTTAACTGAGGCCCCAGTTCCATCTGAAGAAAAACAGTCCAAAAGCATGGTGCTACCACCACCATGCTTCACTGTGGGTATGGTGTTCTTTTGGTGATGTGCAGTGTTGTTTTTGCACTAAACATATCTTTTGGAATTATGGCCAAAAAGTTCCACCTTGGTTTCATCAGACCATAACACCTTTTCCCACATGCTTTTTGGAGACTTCAGATATGTTTTTGCAAAATGTAGCCTGGCTTGGATGTTTTTCTTCTTAAGAAAAGGCTTTCATCTTGCCACTCTACCCCATAGCCCAGACATATGAAGAATACGGGAGATTGTTGTCACATGTACCACATATATCTAGTACTTGGCAGATATTTCTGCAGCTCCTTTAATGTTGCTGTAGGCCTCTTGGTAGCCTCCCAGACCAGTTTTCTTCTCGTCTTTTCATCAATTTTGGAGGGACGTCCAGTTCTTGGTAATGTCACTGTTGTGCCACATTTTCTCAACTTGATGATTAGTGATGAGCGGGAGGTGCCATATTCGATTTCGCGATATTTCGCGAATATTCGAATGAATATTCATGTTATATTCGTCAAAATCGAATATTCGTAATTATTCCAATTATCGCAAATAATATGCGATTTAATTAATTTGATAGTATAAGGCAATGTTCCTATGCTAATTGACTATGGCTAGGCTAATATGTGTTTTTTTTACGAAGTTTCGGAATATTGCTCTAACTTCGTCTTTTAGAATATTACGAATATTCTAAAAGACGAAGTTAGAGCAATATTACGAAATTTCGTAAAATACACATATAGATTGTAATTTAGCTAATATAGTGCTATAATCCTTTTTTTTCTCTAATTTTTTTTGCCTCTTCTGAACTTAAGTTTTGTAAAATATGTACACTATTAAAAAAATTACTATAGCAGAATATTAGCTAAATTACAATCTATGTGTATTTTACGAAATTTCGTAATATTGCTCTAACTTCGTCTTTTAGAATATTCGTAATATTGCTCTAACTTCGTCTTTTAGAATATTCGTTATATTGCTCTAACTTCGTCTTTTAGAATATTACGAATATTCTAAAAGACGAAGTTAGAGCAATATTAAGAATATACGTAAAAAGTTGAAATCGCAATGCGATTAATATAACTCGAAGTAATCGCATGGCGATTTCAATTTAGCACTGCTATATTCCATATTAGGCTAGAATTAATGAATATGGAATATAGCAGTGTCAAGTTGAAATCGCAATTCGATTATAATAACTTGAATTAATCGGATTGCGATTTTAACTTAACACTGCTATATTCCATATTCGTTAATTTTAGCCTAATATGGAATATAGCCGTGCTAAGTTGAAATCGCCATGCGATTACTTCGAGTTATATTAATCGCATCGCGATTTAAACTTTTTACGTATATTCTTAATATTGCTCTAACTTCGTCTTTTAGAATATTCAGAATATTCTAAAAGACGAAGTTAGAGCAATATTACGAATATTCTACAGACGAAGTTAGAGCAATATTACGAATATTCTAAAAGACGAAATTAGAGCAATATTACGAATATTCAAAAAGACGAAGTTAGAGCAATATTACGAAATTTCGTAAAATACCCATATAGATTGTAATTTAGCTAAAATGGAATATAGCAGTGTTAAGTTGAAATCGCAATGCGATTAATTCAAGTTATAATAATCGAATTGCGATTTCAACTTACTGCTATATTCCATATTCGTTAAAACGAATATGGAATATAGCAGTGTTAAGTTGAAATAGCAATTCGATTATTATAACTTGAATTAATCGAATTGCGATTTCAACGTAATTCTCAAATCCGACAGTACATTCTAGTATATGGAGACGTTCCCATGGTGATGGGGACGCTCCATGAGCACGGAAGTCGGCAGAAGCGGCAACGGGCACTGACTGGAGCAGCCAGGAAGCCAGGAATCCAAAGGACAGGTAAGAACAACTTTAGGGAAGTGGGGAAAAAAAAATATAACAGTTAAAAAAAAAAAAAAAAAAAAAAAAAGAATATTTGATTTCGCAAATATATAGAACGATATTCTAAATATTCACGAAATCTCGAAATTGCGATATTCAAGAAAAAAAATTGCAATTCAAATATTCGCGCTCAACACTATTGATGATGACTGTCTTCACTGTGTTCCATGGTATATCTAATGCCTTGGAATTTTTTTTGTACCCTTCTCCTGACTGATACCTTTTAACATTGAGATCCCTCTGATGCTTTGGACGCTCTCTGTGGACCATGGCTTTTCCTGTAGGATGCGACTAAGAAAATTTCAGGAAAGACCAACTAGAGCAGCTGAACTTTATTTGTGGTTATGAGAGGCAATTTTAATGATGGCAGGTGTATGCTGACTCCTAAGAGGACCTTTCACTAGTATACAAACTAAAAACTAACTCTATCTGTGGGCAGAGCGGCGCCCAGGGGTCCCCCTGCACTTACTAGTATGTCTGGGCGCGGCTCCGTTCGCCCGGTATAGGCTCCGGTGTCTGCAGCTCCCTCTGTTGTACTGGACTGATTTTTTGTAGGAGGCGTGTTCCTTGCTGCAGCACTGGCCAATCACAGCGCACAGCTCATAGCCTCGGATCTGCGTAGTTCAGTCACACAGTGTCAGAGGGTTCTGGCATCAGGTACAGGTCAAATTGTTGGGGAGCCTAAAGTCGCTCTTCCCGAGAAATTTACAGGGGGTACGGATGATTTTTTCTGCTTCAAAGAGTCATGTCATTTTTACTTTCGATTGCGTCCATTTTCATTAGGTAATGAAGATCAGAGGGTGGGTATCATCATGTCTTTGCTTAACCCCTTAAAGAGGACCTTTCACTAGTATACAAACTAAAAACTAACTATACCTATGGGCAGAGCGGTGCCCAGGGGTCCCCCTGCACTTACTAGTCTGTCTGGGCGCCGCTCCGTTCGCCCGGTATAGGCTCCAGTGTCTCAGCTCCGTCTGTTGTATTGGACTGATTTTTTGTAGGAGGTGTGTCCCTTGCTGCAGCACTGGCCAATCGCAGCACACAGCTCATAGCCAGGCTATGAGCTGTGCGCTGCGATTGGCCAGCACTGCAGCAAGGGACACGCCTCCTACAAAAAAATCAGTCCAGTACAACAGACGGAGCTGAGACACCGGAGCCTATACTGGGCGAACGGAGCGGCGCCCAGGCATACTAGTAAGTGCAGGGGGACCCCTGGGCGCCGCTCTGCCCACAGGTATAGTTAGTTTTTAGTTTGTATACTAGTGAAAGGTCCTCTTTAAGGACGCAGGGCGTACTGGTACGCCCTATTTCCCGAGTCCTTAAGGACTCAGGGCGTACCGGTACGTCCTAACTTTAAATAGGTATTCCGGCGCCGCGGGGGTTAATCGCAACGGGATGCCGGCTGAAATCATTCAGCCGGCATCCTGTCACAACGCCAGTCAATTCAGACCTGCGGTTTGCTGCGATTTCTGCAGTTTCTGATCCCCGCGGTCCCTGACTGCGGGGATCAGAAACTTTTAAAATGCCCAAAATGCCGATTTGCACCCCCCCTGCACCCCTGCATGATTTATGTGGGTGGGTGGTGCAGGGGGGGGGTGTCGCAGGCGGTGCGGGCGTTGCGGGAGGCGGGCGGTGCGGCAGGCGGGATCGCGATCCCCCGCCCGCCTCCCCTTGAAAATTCGTTGGCTTCTACTGGTTATACCAGGGTGTCAGCACCAGATGTCAGCCGTTTAACCCTTTCCATACCGCGGTCCGTACGCAGCCCCCCGATGGAGGGAGAGAGCCCCCCGACAACCCCCCGACAGCCCCCCACCAGCCCCGTGCTCACCCTTCCCGATCTGCGAAGTTGTGGCAGACGGGGAAGGTTCCCATGGCAACAGGACGCCTTCTCAGGCGTCCTGCTGTCCATGGTTCTGAACAGATCTATGCTAAAAGCTAAAAGGTACTGTACTGTATTATACAGACATCAGACCCACTGGATCTTCAAGAACCAAGTGGGTCTGGGTCAAAAAATTAAAAAAAAAGTGAAGAAAAAAAAAAAAACATTTATCACTGAATAAAAAATAAATAAATTGTAATACTGTCTGCTGTCTGGCAAAGGATATATTTTTGTTCTGGGTTGAAATACAATTCCCAACTTAGCAATCCCTAAATCAGTGGTTTCTGCTGTATCAGGCCAAGTTTAAATCTATCCATAAAAGAGTATATTACATTGAAGGTGTTGATAGGGTCATCCTCAATAACTTTACATGCTACCGTGCATTTCCAAGTCTAATTCTGTCCATAAACGTATACCTGTCATCCAGCGCCTAAATAATAGGCCTACAATTTATATTCAGACAAATCTATTGTTACTGCTATGGCTGGTCAATTTATTTAGTGTCCGCCAAAGCACAGTTTTTGTTCTGGGTTGAAATACAATTCCCAACTTAGCAATTCCCTAAATCAGTGGTTTCTGCTGTATCAGGCCAAGTTTAAATCTATCCATTAAAGGATATATTAGATTGAAGGTGCGGATAGGGTCATCCTCAATAACTTCACACGCTACCGTGCATTTCCAAGTCTAATTCTGTCCGTAAAAGGGATACCTGTCATCCAGGGCCTAAATACTAGGCCTACAATTTATATTCAGCTAAATCTGTCATTACTGCTGTGCCTGTATTAGTGTAATACGGTACCTAAAAAGATAGCCAGATAGTGTTAGGTGCCTGTAAAAAAAAAGGCCTGAATTTGAATTCAATACATTGGGCCAAATAATTTTATTCTTATTGTGGTGAACGGTAACAATGAGGAAAACATCTAGTAAGGGACGCGGACATGGTTGTGGTGGTGTTAGTTGACCCTCTGAGGCTGGGAGAGGACGTGGCCGTTCTGCCACAGCCACACGTCCTAGTGAACCAACTACCTCAGGTCCCAGTAGCCGCCAGAATTTACAGCGATATTTGGTGGGGCCCAATACCGTTCTAAGGATGGTAATGCCTGAGCAGGTACAGGCATTAGTCAATTGGATGACCGACAGTGGATCCAGCACGTTCACATTATCTCCCACCCAGTCTTCTGCAGAAAGCGCACAGATGGCGCCTGAAAACCAACCCCATCAGTCTGTCACATCACCCCCATGCATATCAGAGAAACTGTCTGAGCCTAAAGTTATGCAGCAGTCTCTTATGCTGTTTGAAGACTCTGCTGGCAGGGTTTCCCAAGGGCATCCACCTAGCCCTTCCCCAGCGGTGGAAGACATAGAATGCACTGACGCACAACCACTTATGTTTCCTGATGATGAGGACATGGGAATACCACCTCAGCAAGTCTCTGATGATGAAGAAACACAGGTGCCAACTGCTGCGTATTTCTGCAGTGTGCACACTGTACAGGAGGTCAGGGAGGAAGACTGCGTGGAAGACGATGCAGGGGACGATGAGGTCCTAGACCCCACATGGAATGAAGGTCGTGCCACTGACTTTCAGAGTTCGGAGGAAGAGGCAGTGGTGAGACCGAGCCAACAGCGTAGCAAAAGAGGGAGCAGTGGGCATCTGTGGCAAGGTCCACCTAACCACAGATACGTGGACCAGTAAGCACGGCCAGGGACGCTATATCTCCCTAACTGCACACTGGGTAAATGTAGTGGCGGCTGGGCCCCAGGCGGAGAGCTGTTTGGCGCACGTCCTTCCGCCGCCAAGGATCGCAGGGCAACATTCTTTGCCTCCTGTTGCCTCCTCCTCCTACTCGGCTTCCTCCTCCTCTTCTTCCACCTGCTCATCCAGTCAGCCACACACCTTCACCACCAACTTCAGCATAGCCCAGGGTAAACGTCAGCAGGCCATTCTGAAACTCATATGTTTGGGGGACAGGCCCCACACCGCACAGGAGTTGTGGTGGGGTATAGAACAACAGACCGACGAGTGGTTGCTGCCGGTGAGCCTCAAGCCCGGCCTGGTGGTGTGCGATAATGGGCGAAATCTCGCTGCAGCTCTGAGACTAGCCGGTTTGACGCACATCCCTTGCCTGGCGCAGAGCTGCTGCATAAAGTGCGGGCCGTCTGTTCGTGCTTCCGGCGTTCACATCCTGCCGCTGCTCGCCTGTCTGCGCTACAGCGTAACTTCGGCCTTCCCGCTCACCGCCTCATATGCGACGTACCCACCAGGTGGAACTCCACCTTGCACATGCTGGACAGACTGTGCGAGCAGCAGCAGGCCATAGTGGAGTTTCAGCTGCAGCACACACGGGTCAGTCGCACTGCGGAACAGCACCACTTCACCACCAATGACTGGGCCTCCATGCGAGACCTGTGTGCCCTGTTGCGCTGTTTCGAGTACTCCACCAACATGGCCAGTGGCGATGACGCCATTATCAGATTTACAATACCACTTCTAGGTCTCCTTGAGAAAACACTTAGGGCGATGATGGAAGAGGAAGGACAGGAGGAGGAGGAGGAGGAGGAAGAGGGGTCAATTTTAGCACTTTCAGGCCAGTCTCTTCGAAGTGACTCAGAGGGAGGTTTTTTGAAACAGCAGAGGCCAGGTACAAATGTGGCCAGCCAGGGCCCACTACTGGAGGACGAGGAGGACGAGGATGAGGAGGAGGTGGAGGAGGATGAGGATAAAGCATGTTCACAGCGGGGTGGCACCCAACGCAGCTCGGGCCCATCACTGGTGCTTGGCTGGGGGGAAACGCAGGACGATGACGATACGCCTCCCACAGAGGACAGCTTGTCCTTACCTCTGGGCAGCCTTGCACACATGAGCGACTACATGCTGCAGTGCCTGCGCAACGACAGCAGAGTTGCCCACATTTTAACGTGTGCGGACTACTTGGTTGCCACCCTGCTGGATCCCCGGTACAAAGACAATGTGCCCACCTTACTTCCTGCACGGGAGCGTGATAGGAAGATGCACGAGTACAAGCGCACATTGGTAGACGCGCTACTGAGAGCATTCCCAAATGTGTCAGGGGAACAAGTGGAAGCCCAAGGCGAAGGCAGAGGAGGAGCAAGAGGTCGCCAATGCAGCTGTGTCACGGCCAGCTCCTCTGAGGGCAGGGTTAGCATGGCAGAGATGTAGAAAAGTTTTGTCAACATGCCACAGCTAACTGCACCACCACCTGATACGGAACGTGTTAGCAGGAGGCAACATTTCACTAACATGGTGGAACAGTACGTGTGCACACCCCTCCACGTACTGACTGATGGTTCGACCCCATTCAACTTCTGGGTCTCTAAATTGTCCACGTGGCCAGAGCTAGCCTTTTATGCCTTGGAGGTGCTGGCCTGCCCGGCGGCCAACGTTTTGTCTGAACGTGTATTCAGCACGGCAGGGGGCGTCATTACAGACAAACGCAGCCGCCTGTCTACAGCCAATGTGGACAAGCTGACGTTCATAAAAATGAACCAGGCATGGATTCCACAGGACCTGTCCATCCCTTGTGCAGATTAGACATTTATAACTACCTCCCCTTAACCATATATTATTGTACTCCAGGGCACTTCCTCATTCAATCCTCTTTTTATTTTCATTTTACCATTATATTGCGGGGCAACCCAAAGTTGAATGAATCTCTCCTCTGTCTGGGTGTGGGGCCTAAAAATATCTGACAGTGGCCTGTTCCAGTGTTGGGTGACATGAAGCATGATTCTCTGCTTTTTGACATGAAGCCTGATTCTCTGCTATGGGAACACTCTCCTCTGTCTGGGTGCCGGGGCCTAAAAATATCTGAAAGTGGCCTGTTCCAGTGGTGGGTGACATGAAGCCTGATTCTCTGCTATGACACGAAGCCTGATTCTCTGCTATGACATGAAGCCTGATTCTCTGCTATGGGACCTCTCTCTTCTGTCTGGGTTCCGGGGCCTAAATATCTGACAATGGCCTGTTCCAATGGTGGGTGATGTGAAGCCTGATTCTCTGCTATGACATGAAGCCTGATTTTCTGCAATGGGACCTCTCTCCTCTGTCTGGGTGCCGGGGCCTAAATATCTGACAATGGCCTGTTCTATTGCTGGGTGACATGTACCCCTTTTGCTGTGAATGAACCCCTGCTCTGCATTGCTGACAGGGGCCTAAATCTCTCAAAATCCTCTGTTGTATTGCTGGGTAACATGAACCCCCTTTTGCCGTGAATGAACCCCTGCTGTGCCTGGGTGACAGGGGCCTAAATCTCTCAAAATCCTCTGTTGTATTGCTGGGTGACATGAACCCCCTTTTGCCGTGAATGAACCCCTGCTGTGCCTGGGTGACAGGGGCCTAAATCTCTCAAAATCCTCTGTTCTATTGCTGGGTGACATGTATCCCTTTTGCTGTGAATGAACCCCTGCTGTGCCTGGGTGACAGGGGCCTAAATCTCTCAAAATCCTCTGTTCTATTGCTGGGTGACATGTACCCCCTTTTGCTGTGAATGAACCCCTGCTCTGCATTGCTGACAGGGGCTTAAATCTCTCAAAATGCTCTGTTGTATTGCTGGGTGACATGAACCCCCTTTTACTGTGAATGAACCCCTGCTCTGCATTGCTGACAGGGGCCTAAATCTCTCAAAATCCTCTGTTGTATTGCTGGGTGACATGAACCCCCTTTTGCCGTGAATGAACTCCTGGTCTGCATTGCTGACAGGGGCCTAAATCTCTCAAAATCCTCTGTTCTATTGCTGGGTGACATGTACCCCCTTTTGCTGTGAATAAACCCCTACTCTGCATTGCTGACAGGGGCCTAAATCTCTCAAAATCCTCTGTTGTATTGCTGGGTGACATGAACCCCCTTTTGCCGTGAATGAACCCCTGCTGTGCCTGGGTGACAGGGGCCTAAATCTCTCCAAATCCTCTGTTGTATTACTGGGTGACATGTACCCCCTTTTGCCGTGAATAAACCCCTGCTCTACATTGCTGACAGGGAACTAAATTTAGTGAAAACATCTGTTACTGATCGGAAGATGCGCGACTACAGGCGCACGCTGCTGGCATTCCCACCTGACAGCGGGGGCACAGTGGAAGCACAAGGCGAAGGCAGAGGAGGAGGAAGAGGTCGTCAACGCAGCTGGGGCACCGCCAGCACCTGAGAAGGAAGGGTTAGCATGGCCAAAATGTGGAAAAGCTTTGTCAGCCTTGGAGGTGCTGACCTGCCCTGCAGCCAGTGTATAGTGTGAACGTGTGTTTAGCACGGCAGAGAGCATTATCACAGGCCACAGCCAATGTGGACAAGCTTACGTTTATTAAAATGAACCAGGCATGGATCCCACAGGATTTGTCCGTACCTTGTGCAAAATAGACATTTATACCAGCCTCAACCATCCATTTTTGTACTCAAGTGCACTTATTCTTAGTTTTATTTTGTTATATGTCCCCAATTAAAAAAAAAAAAATAGCACAAGTCAGTTCATTCAATCATGTTGGCTACCTATTCCTCCTTCACCGCTGCTTCCACCTACACCGCCATGTCAACCTACACCGCCACATCCACCCATTCACTGCCTCCTCAACCTCCTACTCCTAGATCCAGATTATTATTTTAAATTGTTCTGTATTTTATGTTATTTTAAGTCATTTCCCTATCCACATTTGTTTGCAGAACAGTTGCCATACTCTTAAGCAAATTTTTATGCCTTTTGCAGACCTCTAGCCCTTTCCAGGACTATTTTAGAGCCATTTTAGTGCCCAAAAGTTCGGGTCCCCATTGACTTCAATAGGGTTCGGGTTCGGGGTCAAGTTCGGGTCAAGTTCGAGTCCCGAACCCGAACTTTTTTTTCAAGTTCGGCCGAACCTGCGAACCCGAACATCCAGGTGTCCGCTCAACTCTACATATTAGGTATCGCCGCGTCCGTGACAACCTGCTCTATAAAATTACCACATGATCTAACCTGTCAGATGAATGTTGTAAATAACAAAAAAAAAAGGTGCCATAAAAGCTATTTCTTGTTACCTTGCTGCACTAAAAGTGTAATATAGAGCAACCGAAAATCATATGTACCCTAAACTAGTACCAACAAAACTGCCACCCTATCCTATAGTTTCTAAAATGGGGTAACTTTTTGGGAGTTTCTACTCTAGGGGTGCATCAGGGGCGCTTCAAATGGGACATGGTGTAAAAAAAAACAGTCCAGCAAAATCTGCCTTCCAAAAACTGTATGGCATTCCTTTCCTTCTGCGCCCTGCCGTGTGCCCGTACAGCGGTCTACGACCACATATGGGGTGTTTCTGTAAACTACAGAATTAGGGCCATAAATAATGAGTTTTGTTTGGCTGTTAACCCTTGCTTTGTAACTGGAAAAAAAAATATTAAAATGGAAAATCTGCCAAAAAAGTGAAATTTTGAAATTGTATCTCTATTTTCCATTAAATCTTGTGCAACACCTAAAGGGTTAACAAAGTTTGTAAAATCAGTTTTTAATACCTTGAGGGATGTAGTTTCTTAGATGGGGTCACTTTTATGGAGTTTCTACTCTAGGGGTGCATCAGGGGGGCTTCAAATGGGACATGGTGTCAAAAAACCAGTCCAGCAAAATCTGGCTTCGAAAAACCATACGGCGCATCTTTCACTCTACGCCCCGCTGTGTGGCCGTACAGTAGTTTACGGCCACATATGGGGTGTAAACGGCAGAGTCAGAGCAATAAAGATACAGTCTTGTTTGGCTGTTAACCCTTGCTTTGTTAGTGGAAAAAATGGGTTAAAATTGAAAATTTGGCAAAAAATTTTAATTCTCAAATTTCATCCCCATTTGCCAATAACTCTTGTGCAACGCCTAAAGGGTTACCAAAGTTTGTAAAATCAGTTTTGAATACCTTGAGGGGTGTAGTTTATAGAATGGGGTCATTTTTGGGCGGTTTCTATTATGTAAGCCTCGCAAAGTGACTTTAGACCTGTAGTGGTCCCTAAAAATTGTTTTTTTGTAAATTGCTTCTAAACTTCTAAGCCTTGTAACATCCCCAAAAAATAAAATATCATTCCCAAAATAATTCAAACATGAAGTAGACATATGGGGAATGTAAAGTAATCACAATTTTTGTGGGTATTACTATGTATTACAGAGGTAGAGAAACTGAAACTTTGAAATTTGCAAACTTTTCTAAATTTTTGGTAAATTAGGGATTTTTTTATGCAAAAAAAAAATAAATTTTTTTACTTCATTTTACCAGTGTCATGAAGTACAATATGTGACGAAAAAACAATCTCAGAATGGCCTGGATAAGTCAAAGTTTTTTAAAGTTATGAGCACTTAAAGTGACACTGGTCAGATTTGCAAAAAATGGCCAAGTCCTTAAGGTGAAATAGGGCTGAGTCCTTAAGGGGTTAAAGGGGACGCGCAATCCTGGGCTTTTTCTCTGCTGCCCGGTTCTCTGGCCCTCCGGTTGGTGGAGGAATTTTTCAAAGCCCTGGGATTGATTTACGATGACCCAGATCGAGTCTCGATGGCAGAATCGAAATTACGTAACTTACTACAGGGTAAACATACTGCTGAGGTTTATTGCACAGAGTGTAGGAGGTGGGCTACTGAGTCAGGGTGGAATGACCCACGTTACGTAGTCAGTTTTGTCAGGGGTTATCTGAAAGGTTGAAAGATGCCCTGGCTGTTCATGAGTACCCAGATACTTTGTAGAATGCAATGTCTTTGGCTATACGTTTGGATAGACGTATCAGAGAGAGGTGTAAGTGTCCCTCCGTGCAGGAGATTCCTCCCGCGTGTGGTTTTGTTTCACCAACTGCCCAGGGTGATATTGCTTATTGCTCTGGGGTAGGGGAGGAACCCATGCAGTTAGGTCAGATATCTTGCCATTCTGATAGTAGAGACTTTCGAAAAGTGCACAATCTATGTTACTATTCTGGGAAGAGGGGTCATTTTATTTTTTCTTGTCCTTATGTTAAACCACAGGTGGAAGAGAAAAAGAAAAAAAAATAACTTCCCTCACACTTGGTAGTATGAATGGTGTGGTGGAGCAGACGGGTATGCAAGCTCCCTGCAGTTCCCGTTTTCTCCTTTCAGCTATGGTGGCGCTAGAGTCTAGAAATGTGTTTGTTGATGTTTTCCTTGATTGTGGTGCTGGGGTAAACCTAATTGACCTTCTTTTTCTTCAAGACCTAGGACTAAGTACTTGCACGTTAGAGAACGAGATTCGTGTTTTTGCAATTGATTCTTCCCCTCTTTCTCAAAGGAGCCTTACTCACATTGTTCATGGTATTCATTTAAGGGTGGGTGATTCACATGCTGAAATTATTTCTTGTTTTGTCATGAAGGATTTGCCAGCTCCTATAGTTTTGGGGTTGCCATGGTTGTCTAGACATAACCCAATTATAGACTGGCAAGCGAGACAAATCATTGGTTGGAGCAAGTTTTGTTCGGATAATTGTCTTGTCACATCTATCTCTGATGTGTCCATTACGACCTTGCCTCAGTATCTCTCAGATTTTTCGGATGTCTTTTCGGAGGGTGGGGCTCAGGAATTGCCCCCTCATCGAGACTATGATTGTCCAGTGAATCTCATTCCGGGGGCTAAGTTGCCTAAGTCTCGGCTTTACAACCTCTCTCAACCAGAGAGAGAGGTCATGCGAAAGTATGTCGCCGAGAGTTTGGCAAAGGGTCATATTAGACCATCTAAGTCTCCAGTGGCAGTAGGTTTGTTCTTCGTGAAGAAAAAAGATGGATCACTGAGACCGTGTTTGGATTTCTGGGAGTTGAACCGTATTACAGTCTGGAATCCATATCCCCTGCCTTTGATCTCTGATCTTTTTGATCAGATTGTTGGAGCCAAGGTGTTCTCCAAGTTGGATTTGAGAGGAGCATACAATCTGATCAGGATTAAGGAGGGGGATGAGTGGAAAACGGCCTTCAATACGCACAAGGGTCATTTTGAGAACCTGGTAATGCCTTTTGGGTTGACTAATGCGCCAGCAGTATTTCAGCGATTCGTCAATGATATTTTTCATCACTTGGTGGGGAGGTTTGTAGTAGTTTACCTAGATGACATTTTAATTTATTCTCCTGATCTGAAGACCCATCAGGATCATGTGAGACAGGTTTTGACGATCCTTCGGGAGAATAAGTTATACGCCAAATTGGAGAAATGTTTGTTTGCGGTGCAAGAGCTTCCGTTCTTGGGATACATGCTTTCTGATTCCGGTTTTCGTATGGACCCCGAAAAGGTCCGGGCGGTTCTGGAGTGGGACCGACCGGAGAATCAGAAAGCTTTGATGCGGTTCTTGGGGTTTACGAATTATTATAGAAAATTTATTTCGAATTATTCCACCCTAGTCAAACCTCTTACTGATATGACCAAGAAGGGCGCCGATGTCTCAGTCTGGTCGGATGAGGCATTGCAGGCCTTTTCGGCTATTAAGGAGCGTTTTGCGTCTGCTCCCATTCTGGTGCAGCCGGATGTGTCTCAGCCATTCGTGGTGGAGGTTGATGCATCAGAGGTGGGGGTTGGGGCGGTGCTGTCACAGGGTTCTTCTCCTGGCAAGGGGGTCCCGTGTGCCTTTTTCTCCAAGAAGCTCTCGGTTGCCGAGAGGAATTATGATGTTGGAGATAGGGAGTTGTAGCGCCTGTATAGTTCGGGTTCGTACAGAATTTTGGGGTGTCCGTGACACAGACACGAACCCGAACATTTTCGTAAAAGTCCGGGTTCGGGTTCGGTGTTCGTCGCTTTCTTGGCGCTTTTTGAAAGGCTGCAAAGCAGCCAATCAACAAGCGTCATACTGCTTGCCCCAAGAGGCCATCACAGCCATGCCTACTATTGGCATGGCTGTGATTGGCCAGTGCAGCATGGGACCCAGCCACTATTTAAGCTGGAGTCACGTAGCGCCGCACATCACTCTGCTCTGATCAGTGTAGGGAGAGGATGCAGCTGCTGTTAGGGCGAGATTAGGCAGTGATTAACTCAGCAAAAACACTTAATTCAGTGATCGATCTACAGCTGTGGATCATTGAACTGCTGCTATTTAATTGCTCACTGTTTTTAGGCTGCCCAGAGCGTTTTTCAGTCACTTTTTTCTGAGGTGATCGCGGCCATTTTGTGTCTTGTGGTGCGCCAGCACAAGCTGCCACCAAGTCCATTTAACCATCAATAGTGTGGTTATTTTTTTGCTATATCCTACATCAGGGGCTTGGCTGTGCTTGCTATTTTATTGAGGGGTGAAATACAATTGCCAAAATAGCAGTACCCTAAATCTGGTGTTTCAGCTGTGGCTAGCCAATTGTAATACTGTCTGCTGTCTGGCAAAGGATATATTTTTGTTCTGGGTTGAAATACAATTCCCAACTTAGCAATTCCCTAAATCAGTGGTTTCTGCTGTATCAGGCCAACTTTAAATCTATCCATAAAAGGGTATATTAGATTAAAGGTGCGGATAGGGTCATCCTCAATAACTTCACACGCTACTGTGCATTTCCAAGTCTAATTGTGTCCGTAAACGTATACCTGTCATCCAGCGCCTAAATAATAGGCCTAAAATTTATATTCAGCTAAACCTGTGTTTATTGCTGAGGCTGGTCAATTCATTTAGTGTCCGCCAAAGCACAGTTTTTGTTCTGGGTTGAAATACAATTCCCAACTTAGCAATTCCCTAAATCAGTGGTTTCTGCTGTATCAGGCCAACTTTAAATCTATCCATAAAAGGGTATATTAGATTGAAGGTGCAGATAGGGTCATCCTCAATAACTTCACACGCTACTGTGCATTTCCAAGTCAAATTCTGTCCGTAAACGTATACCTGTCATCCAGCGCCTAAATACTAGGCCTACAATTTATATTCAGCTAAATCTGTCATTATTGCTGTGGCTGGTCAAGTTATTTGGTGTCCATTAAAGCACAGTTTTTGTTCTGGGTTGAAATACAATTCCCAACTTAGCAATTCCCTAAATCAGTGGTTTATGCTGTATCAGGGCTACTTTAAATCTATTCATTAAAAGGGTATATAAGATTCAAGGTGCAGATAGGGTCACTCTCAATAACTTCACACACACGCTACTGTGCAATTCCAAGTCTAATTCTGTGTGTAAACGTATACCTGTCACCCAGCGCCTAAATAATAGGCCTCAAATTTATATTCATCTAAATCTGTCTTTATTGCTGTGGCTGGTCAAGTTATTTGGTGTCCGTCAAAGCACAGTTTTTGTTCTGGGTTGAAATACAATTCCCAATTTTGCAATTCTCTAAATTAGTGGTTTCTGCTGTATCAGGCCTACTTTAAATCTATCCCTAAAAGGGTATATAAGATTCAAGGTGCAGATAGGGTCATTCTCAATAACTTCACACACACGCTACCGTGCATTTCCAAGTCTAATTCTGTCCGTAAACGTATACCTGTCATCCAGCGCCTAAATAATAGGCCTAAAATTTATATTCAGCTAAATCTGTTTATTGCTGAGGCTGGTCAATTCATTTAGTGTCCGCCAAAGCACAGTTTTTGTTCTGGGTTAAAATACAATTCCCAACTTAGCAATTCCCTAAATCAGTGGTTTATGCTGTATCAGGTCTACTTTAAATCTATCCATAAAAGGGTATATTAGATTAAAGGTGTGGGTAGGGTAATTCTCAATAACTTCACACGATACCGTGCATTTCCAAGTCTAATTCTGTCCGTAAACGTATACCTGTCATCCAGCGCCTAAATAATAGGCCTAAAATTTATATTCAGCTAAATCTGTGTTTATTGCTGAGGCTGGTCAATTCATTTAGTGTCTGCCAAAGCACACTTTTTGTTCTGGGTTGAAATACAATTCCCAACTTAGCAATTCCCTAAATCAGTGGTTTCTGCTGTATCAGGCCAACTTTAAATCTATCCATAAAAGGGTATATTAGATTGAAGGTGCTGATAGGGTCATCCACAATAACTTCACACGTTACCGTGCATTTCCAAGTCTAATTCTGTCCGTAAACGTATACCTGTCATCCAGTGCCTAAATACTAGGCCTACAATTAATATTCAGCTAAATCTGTGGTTATTGCTGTAGCTGGTCAAGTTATTTTGTGTCCGTCAAAGCACACTTTTTGTTCTGGGTTGAAATACAATTCCCAACTTAGCAATTCCCTAAATTTGTAGGTTTCTGCTGTATCAGACCTACTTGCAATCTATCCATAAAAGGGTATATTAGATTGAAGGTGCTGATAGGGTCCTCCACAATAACTTCACACGCTACCGTGCATTTCCAAGTCTAATTATGTCCGTAAACGTATATCTGTCATCCAGCGCCTAAATAATAGGCCTAAAATTTATATTCAGCTAAATCTGTGTTTATTGCTGAGGCTGGTCAATTCATTTAGTGTCCACCAAAGCACAGTTTTTGTTCTGGGTTGAAATACAATTCCCAACTTAGCAATTCCCTAAATCAGTGGTTTCTGCTGTATCAGGCCAACTTTAAATCTATCCATAAAAGGGTATATTAGATTGAAGGTGCAGATAGGGTCATCCTCAATAACTTCACACGCTACCGTGCATTTCCAAGTCTAATTCTGTCCGTAAACGTATACCTGTCATCCAGCGCCTAAATAATAGACCTAAAATTTATATTCAGCTAAATCTGTGTTTATTGCTGAGGCTGGTCAATTAATTTAGTGTCCGCCAAAGCACAGTTTTTGTTCTGGCTTGAAATACAATTCCCAACTTAGCAATTCCCTAAATTAGTGGTTTCTGCTGTATCAGGCCAACTTTAAATCTATCCATAAAAGGGTATATTAGATTGAAGGTGCTAATAGGGTCCTCCACAATAACTTCACACGCTACCGTGCATTTCCAAGTCTAATTCTGTCCGTAAACGTATACCTGTCATCCAGCGCCTAAATACTAGGCCTACAATTTATATTCAGCTAAATCTGTCGTTACTGCTGTGCCTGTATTAGTGTAATACGGCACCTAAATAGATAGCCAGATAGTGTTAGGTGTCTGTAAAAAAAGGCCTGAATTTGAATTCAATACATTGGGCCAAATAATTTTTTTCTTATTGTGGTGAATGGTAACAATGAGGAAAACATCTAGTAAGGGACGCGGACATGGTCGTGGTGGTGTTAGTGGACCCTCTGGTGCTGGGAGAGGACGTGGCCGTTCTGCCACAGCCACACGTCCTAGTGTACCAACTACCTCAGGTCCCAGTAGCCGCCAGAATTTACAGTGATATTTGGTGGGGCCCAATGCCCTTCTAAAGATGGTAAGGCCTGAGCAGGTACAGGCATTAGTCAATTGGGTGGCCGACAGTGGATCCAGCACGTTCACATTATCTCCCACCCAGTCTTCTGCAGAAAGCACACAGATGGCGCCTGAAAACCAAGCCCATCAGTTTATCACATCACCCCCATGCATATCAAAGAAACTGTCTGAGCCTCAAGCTATGCAGCAGTCTCTTATGCTGTTTGAAGACTCTGCTGGCAGGGTTTCCCAAGGGCATCCACCTAGCCCTTCCCCAGCGGTGGAAGACATAGAATGCACTGGCGCACAACCACTTATGTTTCCTGATGATGAAGACATGGTAATACCACCTCAGCACGTCTCTGATGATGACGAAACACAGGTGCCAACTGCTGCTTCTTTCTGCAGTGTGCACACTGAACAGGAGGTCAGGGAGGAAGACTGGGTGGAAGACGATGCAGGGGACGATGAGGTCCTAGACCCCACATGGAATGAAGGTCGTGCCACTGACTTTTACAGTTCGGAGGAAGAGGCAGTGGTGAGACCGAGCCAACAACGTAGCAAAAGAGGGAGCAGTGGGCAAAAGCAGAACACCCGCCGCCAAGAGACTCCGCCTGCTACTGACCGCCGCCATCTGGGACTGAGCACCCCAAAGGCAGCTTCAAGGAGTTCCCCGGCATGGCACTTCTTCAAACAATGTACTGACGACAAGACCCGAGTGGTTTGCACGCTGTGCCATCAGAGCCTGAAGCGAGGCATTAACGTTCTGAACCTTAGCACAACCTACATGACCAGGCACCTGCATGCAAAGCATGAACTGCAGTGGAGTAAACACCTTAAAAACAAGGAACTCACTCAGGCTCCCCCTGCTACCTCTTCTGCTGCTGCCGCCTCGGTCTCTTCTGCTGCTGCCGCCTCTGCCTCTTCCTCCGCCTCTGGAGGAACGTTGGCACCTGCCGCCCAGCAAACAGGGGAAGTACCATCAACACCACCACCTCCGTCACCAAGCATCTCAACCATGTCACACGGCAGCGTTCAGCTCTCCATCTCATAAACATTTGAGAGAAAGTGTAAATTCCCACCTAGCCACCCTCGATCCCTGGCCCTGAATGCCAGCATTTCTAAACTACTGGCCTATGAAATGCTGTCATTTAGGCTGGTGGACACAGACAGCTTTAAACAGCTCATGTTGCTTGCTGTCCCACAGTATGTTGTTCTCAGCCGCCACTACTTCTCCAAGAGAGCCGTGCCTTCCCTGCACAACCAAGTATCCGATAAAATCAAGTGTGCACTGCGTAACGCCATCTGTGGCAAGGTCCACCTAACCACAGATACGTGGACCAGTAAGCACGGCCAGGGACGCTATATCTCCCTAACTGCACACTGGGTAAATGTAGTGGCGGCTGGGCCCCAGGCGGAGAGCTGTTTGGCGCACGTCCTTCCGCCGCCAAGGATCGCAGGGCAACATTCTTTGCCTCCTGTTGCCTCCTCCTCCTACTCGGCTTCCTCCTCCTCTTTTTCCACCTGCTCATCCAGTCAGCCACACACCTTCACCACCAACTTCAGCACAGCCCAGGGTAAACGTCAGCAGGCCATTCTGAAACTCATATGTTTGGGGGACAGGCCCCACACCGCTCAGGAGTTGTGGCGGGGTATAGAACAACAGACCGACGAGTGGTTGCTGCCGGTGAGCCTCAAGCCCGGCCTGGCGGTGTGCTATAATGGGCGAAATCTCGTTGCAGCTCTGGGACTAGCCGGTTTGACGCACATCCCTTGCCTGGCGCATGTGCTGAATTTGGTGGTGCAGAAGTTCATTCACAACTACCCCGACATGTCAGAGCTGCTGCATAAAGTGCGGGCCGTCTGTTCACGTTTCCGGCGTTCACATCCTGCCGCTGCTCGCCTGTCTGCGCTACAGAGTAACTTCGGCCTTCCCGCTCACTGCCTCATATGCGACGTACCCACCAGGTGGAACTCCATCTTGCACATGCTGGACAGACTCTGCGAGCAGCAGCAGGCCATAGTGGAGTTTCAGCTGCAGCACGCACGGGTCAGTCGCACTGCGGAACAGCACCACTTCACCACCAATGACTGGGCCTCCATGCGAGACCTGTGTGCCCTGTTGCGCTGTTTCGAGTACTCCACCAACATGGCCAGTGGCGATGACGCCGTTATCAGCGTTACAATACCACTTCTATGTCTCCTTGAGAAAACACTTAGGGCGATGATGGAAGAGGAGGTGGCCCAGGAGGAGGAGGAGGAGGAAGAAGGGTCATTTTTAGCACTTTCAGGCCAGTCTCTTCGAAGTGACTCAGAGGGAGTTTTTTTGCAACAGCAGAGGCCAGGTACAAATGTGGTCAGCCAGGGCCCACTACTGGAGGACGAGGATGAGGAGGAGGTGGAGGAGGATGAGGATGAAGCATGTTCACAGCGGGGTGGCACCCAACGCAGCTCGGGCCCATCACTGGTGCGTGGCTGGGGGGAAACGCAGGACGATGACGATACGCCTCCCACAGAGGACAGCTTGTCCTTACCTCTGGGCAGCCTGGCACACATGAGCGACTACATGCTGCAGTGCCTGCGCAACGACAGCAGAGTTGCCCACATTTTAACGTGTGCAGACTACTAGGTTGCCACCCTGCTGGATCCACGGTACAAAGACAACGTGCCCACCTTACTTCCTGCACTGGAGCGTGATAGGAAGATGCGCGAGTACAAGCGCACGTTGGTAGATGCGCTACTGAGAGCATTCCCAAATGTCACAGGGGAACAAGTGGAAGCCCAAGGCGAAGGCAGAGGAGGAGCAAGAGGTCGCCAACGCAGCTGTGTCACGGCCAGCTCCTCTGAGGGCAGGGTTAGCATGGCAGAGATATGGAAACGTTTTGTCAACACGCCACAGCTAACTGCACCACCACCTGATACGGAACGTGTTAGCAGGATGCAACATTTCTCTAACATGGTGGAACAGTACGTGTGCACACCCTTCCACGTACTGACTGATGCTTCGGCCCCATTCAACTTCTGGGTCTCCAAATTGTCCACGTGGCCAGAGCTAGCCTTTTATGCCTTGGAGGTGCTGGCCTGCCCGGCGGCCAGCGTTTTGTCTGAACGTGTATTCAGCACGGCAGGGGGCGTCATTACAGACAAACGCAGCCGCCTGTCTACAGCCAATGTGGACAAGCTGACGTTCATAAAAATTAACCAGGCATGGATCCCACAGGACCTGTCCATCCCTTGTGCATATTAGACATTAACTACCTCCCCTTAACCATATATTATTGTAGGTCACTTCATCATTCAATCCTATTTTTATTTTCATTTTACCATTATATTGCGGGGCAACCCAAAGTTGAATGAACCTCTCCTCTGTCTGGGTGCTGGGGCCTAAAAATATCTGACAGTGGCCTGTTCCAGTGTTGGGTGACGTGAAGCCTGATTCTCTGCAATGACATGAAGACTGATTCTCTGCTGACATGAAGCCTGAATCTCTGTTATGGGACCTCTCTCCTCTGTCTGGGTGCCGGGGTCTAAATATCTGACAGTGGCCTGTTCCAGTGGTGGGTGACATGAAGCCTGATTCTCTGCTATGGGTGTCACAACCAGACAGCTGAGAAGCTCTGACAGAGGCCTTTCAGAACCTCCCCCTTGAGTTTCTTTGTTGTGGTATTCAGTTACTCATTTCGTTAGCCTCTCTCAGCTGTCATGTGTTGGACTAATTGCTTCCCTTTAAATTCCTCCCCAGAATGCTTTTCTGGGCGGCTTATACTTCTTCCTGGAGTGTGTGTGCATGCTCATCTGGTTCTCCTCTCTTCTACAAAGTTAAGTGTTGAAATTTTATCTGTTATTTTCTGTTTTCTGGATCCCAGGTGACCCTGACTCCCACCGTATCTTGTGTAGGGAGCTGGTGGTCGTGTCCCCTCACTATTGTAGGGTGCTCAGGGGTTATATAGTCAAGGTACGTGGATATGCAAACCTCCACCATCCGGATCTTTGCATAGGCTGAGCAGCCAGGGAAAGTGCCAGGTCTTCTGCAGGGGTCTCGCTTTTGTTCCTTAGCTTTTGGATCCAGCGAGTCATTTATGCATGTTGTTTTGCCTTGTTTCCTGTACACCGTCCGTGACATTATAAGCCGCAATAACCGTCTCAAGCATGGATCCGGTTTCACTTTTGGCTGAACGTCTTCAGGGTCTTTCATTGGAGGTAGCTGATCTCCGCAGGACTTTTTCTCAGCTTCAAGTGACCGGTTCAGCTGGCGTTCATGGAGTTTGTTCTGAGCCTAAGATCTCGCTCCCGGATACGTTTTCCGGGGGTAGTGAGAATTTTGTGCGTTTTAGAGAGGCTTGCAAACTCAATTTTCGTCTTCTTCCCCATTCCTCTGGTGATGAGGAACGGAGGGTGGGGATCATTATATCGCTGCTCAGGGGTAACGCTCGGTCCTGGGCTTTTTCGCTGCCGGAGGGGGCACGGCCCCTCCGTTCAGTGGATGAATTCTTTTTAGCCCTGGGTCAGATATATGATGATCCGGATCGTATTGCTCTGGCGGAGTCTAGACTACGTCTCTTATGCCAGGGTAAACAATCCGCAGAAATATACTGCTCAGAATTTCGGAGATGGGCAGCTGATACTGGTTGGAATGATGCTGCACTCCGAAGTCAATTTTGCCATGGTCTTTCAGAGGGATTTAAAGATGCATTTCCCTTTCATGAAAGGCCTATTTCTTTGGACTCTGCTATGTCTCAGGCCGTTCGTATTGACAGGCGTCTTAGAGAGAGAGGAGAGATCTCTCCTTCCTGTCATACTCGGTCCCAGGACTGTGCAGCGGTCCCATTCTGTGCGCAGGGGTCTCAGTCGCTGTCAGCCCCTTCTGAGCAGGAGCCCATGCAGCTGGGGTTGATTGCTTCTGACAATAGAAGATTCAGCCCGCATGGGAGGGTTTGTTTTTGTTGTGGAGGTATTAATCATTTGGCAAATATTTGTCCCTCTAGGAGATTCAGGCAGTTCTCTGGGAATAATAAAGAAATAGGGATGAGCGAACTCGAACTGTATAGTTCGGGTTCGTACCGAATTTTGGGGTGTCCGTGACACGGA
This sequence comes from Bufo gargarizans, assembly GCF_014858855.1. Classification (NCBI taxonomy): domain Eukaryota; kingdom Metazoa; phylum Chordata; class Amphibia; order Anura; family Bufonidae; genus Bufo; species Bufo gargarizans. The sequence goes on from NC_058081.1 coordinate 28,328,741, forward strand.
CCCGAACCCGGACATTTTCGTAAAAGTCCGGGTTCGGGTTCGGTGTTCGTCGCTTTCTTGGCGCTTTTGTGACGATTTCTTGGCGCTTTTTGAAAGGCTGCAAAGCAGCCAATCAACAAGCGTCATACTACTTGCCCCAAGAGGCCGTCACAGCCATGCCTACTATTGGCATGGCTGTGATTGGCCAGAGCACCATGTGACCCAGCCTCTATTTAAGCTGGAGTCACATAGCGCCGCCCGTCACTCTGCTCTGATTAGCGTAGGGAGAGGTTGCGGCTGCGACAGTAGGGCGAGATTAGGCAGATTAACTCCTCCAAAGGACTTGATTATTGATCGATCTGCAGCTGTGGGTCATTGAGCTGCTGATACTCAATTGCTCACTGTTTTTAGGCTGCCCAGACCGTTTGTCAGTCACTTTTTTCTGGGGTGATCGGCGGCCATTTTGTGTCTTGTGGTGCGCCAGCACAAGCTGCGACCAAGTGCATTTAACCCTCAATGGTGTGGTTGTTTTTTGGCTAAAGCCTACATCAGGGTGAAGCTGTCACACCAAGTGCATTTAACCAGCAATAGTCTGTTTATTTTTTGGCCATATACTACATCAGGGGCAAGCTGCGCCCGTTACCAAGTGCATTTAACCCTCAGTAGTGTGGTTGATCAAGCTGTCACACCAAGTGCATTTAACCAGCAATAGTCTGTTCATTTTTTGGCCATATACTACATCAGGGGCAAGCTGCGCCCGTCACCAAGTGCATTTAACCCTCAGTAGTGTGGTTGGTCAAGCTGTCACACCAAGTGCATTTAACCAGCAATAGTCTGTTCATTTTTTGGCCATATACTACATCAGGGGCAAGCTGCGCCCGTCACCAAGTGCATTTAACCCTCAGTAGTGTGGTTGGTCAAGCTGTCACACCAAGTGCATTTAACCAGCAATAGTCTGTTCATTTTTTGGCCATATACTACATCAGGGGCAAGCTGCGCCTGTCACCAAGTGCATTTAACCCTCAGTAGTGTGGTTGGTCAAGCTGTCACACCAAGTGCATTTAACCAGCAATAGTGTGGTTATTTTTTGGCCATATCCAAGTCTAATTCTGTCAGTAAATCCATACCGGTCACCCAGCGCCTAAATACTAGGCCTCAAATTTATATCCCGCTAAATCTGTCGTTACCGCTGTACTGTTGTGGCTGGGCAAGTTATTTAGTGTCCGTCAAAGCACATTTTTTGTTCTGGGTTGAAATACAATTCCCAATTTAGCAATTTCATAATTTAGTGGTTTCTGCTATATCAGAGCTATTTGAAATCTATCCCTAAAAGGGTATATAATATTCAAGGTGCACATAGGGTCATTCAGAATAACTTCACACACACGCTACTGTGCATTTCCAAGTCTAATTCTGTCAGTAAATCCATACCGGTCACCCAGCGCCTAAATACTAGGCCTCAAATTTATATCCCGCTAAATCTGTCGTTACCGCTGTACTGTTGTTGCTGGGCAAGATATTTAGTGTCCGTCAAAGCACATTTTTTGTTCTGGGTTGAAGTACAATTCCCAATTTAGCAATTTCATAATTTAGTGGTTTCTGCTATATCAGAGCTATTTGAAATCTATCCCTAAAAGGGTATATAAGATTCAAGGTGCACATAGGGTCATTCAGAATAACTTCACACACACGCTACTGTGCATTTCCAAGTCTAATTCTGTCAGTAAATCCATACCGGTCACCCAGCGCCTAAATACTAGGCCTCAAATTTATATTCAGCTGAATTTGAATACAATACATTGGGCCAAATAATATTTTTGTTGTTGTGGTGAACGATAACAATGAGGAAAACATCTAGTAAGGGACGCGGACGTGGACATGGTCGTGGTGGTGTTAGTGGACCCTCTGGTGCTGGGAGAGGACGTGGCCGTTCTGCCACATCCATACGTCCTAGTGTACCAACTACCTCAGGTCCCAGTAGCCGCCAGAATTTACAGCGATATATGGTGGGGCCCAATGCCGTTCTAAGGATGGTAAGGCCTGAGCAGGTACAGGCATTAGTCAATTGGGTGGCCGACAGTGGATCCAGCACGTTCACATTATCTCCCACCCAGTCTTCTGCAGAAAGCGCACAGATGGCGCCTGAAAACCAACCCCATCAGTCTGTCACATCACCCTTATGCATACCAGGGAAACTGTCTTCTGCTGCTGCCGCCTCGGCCTCTTCTGCTGCTGCCGCCTCGGCCTCTTCCTCCGCCTCTGGAGGAACGTTGGCACCTGCCGCCCAGCAAACAGGGGATGTACCACCAACACCACCACCACCTCCGACACCAAGCATCTCAACCATGTCACACGGCAGCGTTCAGCTCTCCATCTCACAAACATTTGAGAGAAAGCGTAAATTCCCACCTAGCCACCCTCGATCCCTGGCCCTGAATGCCAGCATTTCTAAACTACTGGCCTATGAAATGCTGTCATTTAGGCTGGTGGACACAGACAGCTTCAAACAGCTCATGTCGCTTGCTGTCCCACAGTATGTTGTTCCCAGCCGGCACTACTTCTCCAAGAGAGCCGTGCCTTCCCTGCACAACCAAGTATCCGATAAAATCAAGTGTGCACTGCGCAACGCCATCTGTGGCAAGGTCCACCTAACCACAGATACGTGGACCAGTAAGCACGGCCAGGGACGCTATATCTCCCTAACTGCACACTGGGTAAATGTAGTGGCAGCTGGGCCCCAGGCGGAGAGCTGTTTGGCGCACGTCCTTCCGCCGCCAAGGATCACAGGGCAACATTCTTTGCCTCCTGTTGCCACCTCCTCCTACTCGACTTCCTCCTCCTCTTCTTCCACCTGCTCATCTAGTCAGCCACACACCTTCACCACCAACTTCAGCACAGCCCGGGGTAAACGTCAGCAGGCCATTCTGAAACTCATATGTTTGGGGGACAGGCCCCACACCGCACAGGAGTTGTGGCGGGGTATAGAACAACAGACCGACGAGTGGTTGCTGCCGGTGAGCCTCAAGCCCGGCCTGGTGGTGTGTGATAATGGGCGAAATCTCGTTGCAGCTCTGGGACTAGCCAGTTTGACGCACATCCCTTGCTTGGCGCATGTGTTAAATTTGGTGGTGCAGAAGTTCATTCACAACTACCCCGACATGTCAGAGCTGCTGCATAAAGTGCGGGCCTTCTGTTCGCGCTTTCGGCGTTCACATCCTGCTGCTGCTCGCCTGTCTGCGCTACAGCGTAACTTCGGCCTTCCCGCTCACCGCCTCATATGCGACGTGCCCACCAGGTGGAACTCCACCTTGCACATGCTGGACAGACTGTGCGAGCAGCAGCAGGCCATAGTGGAGTTTCAGCTGCAGCACGCACGGGTCAGTCGCACTACAGAACAGCACCACTTCACCACCAATGACTGGGCCTCCATGCGAGACCTGTGTGCCCTGTTGCGCTGTTTCGAGTACTCCACCAACATGGCCAGTGGCGATGACGCCGTTATCAGCGTTACAATACCACTTCTATGTCTCCTTGAGAAAACACTTAGGGCGATGATGGAAGAGGAGGTGACCCAGGAGGAGGAGGAGGAGGAGGAGGAGGAAGAGGGGTCATTTTTAGCACTTTCAGGCCAGTCTCTTCGAAGTGACTCAGAGGGAGGATTTTGGCAACAGCAGAGGCCAGGTACAAATGTGGCCAGCCAGGGCCCACTACTGGAGGACGAGGAGGACGAGGATGAGGAGGAGGTGGAGGAGGATGAGGATGAAGCATGGTCACAGCGGGGTGGCACCCAACGCAGCTCGGGTCCATCACTGGTGCGTGGCTGGGGGGAAAGGCAGGACGATGACGATACGCCTCCCACAGAGGACAGCTTGTCCTTACCTCTGGGCAGCCTGGCACACATGAGCGACTACATGCTGCAGTGCCTGCGCAACGACAGCAGAGTTGCCCACATTTTAACGTGTGCGGACTACTGGGTTGCCACCCTGCTGGATCCACGCTACAAAGACAATGTGCCCACCTTACTTCCTGCACTGGAGCGTGATAGGAAGATGCGCGAGTACAAGCGCACGTTGGTAGATGCGCTACTGAGAGAATTCGCAAATGTCACAGGGGAAGAAGTGGAAGCCCAAGGCCAAGGCAGAGGAGGAGCAAGAGGTCGCCAAGGCAGCTGTGTCACGGCCAGCTCCTCTGAGGGCAGGGTTAGCATGGCAGAGATGTGGAAAACTTTTGTCAACACGCCACAGCTAACTGCACCACCACCTGATACGCAACGTGTTAGCAGGAGGCAACATTTCACTAACATGGTGGAACAGTATGTGTGCACACCCCTCCACGTACTGACTGATGGTTCGGCCCCATTCAACTACTGGGTCTCTAAATTGTCAACGTGGCCAGAGCTAGCCTTTTATGCCTTGGAGGTGCTGGCCTGCCCTGTATTCAGCACGGAAGGGGGTGTCATTACAGACAAACGCAGCCGCCTGTCTACAGCCAATGTGGACAAGCTGACGTTCATAAAAATGAACCAGGCATGGATCCCACAGGACCTGTCCGTCCCTTGTCCAGATTAGACATTAACTACCTCCCCTTAACCATATATTATTGTACTCCAGGGCACTTCCTCATTCAATCCTATTTTTATTTTCATTTTACCATTATATTGCGAGGCTACCCAAATTTGAATGAACCTCTCCTCTGTCTGGGTGCCGGGGCCTAAATATATGCCAATGGACTGTTCCAATGTTGGGTGACGTGAAGCCTGATTCTCTGCTATGACATGCAGACTAATTCTCTGCTGACATGAAGCCAGATTCTCTGTTACGGGACCTCTCTCCTCTGCCTGGGTGCTGGGCGTAAATATATGCCAATGGACTGTTGCACTGTTGGCTGACGTGAAGCCTGATTGTCGGTTACGGGACCTCTCTCCTCTGCCTGGATGCTGGGCCTAAATATCTGACAATGGACTGTTGCATTGGTGGCTGACGCGAAGCCTGATTCTCTGCTATTATATGAAGACTGATTCTCTGCTGACATGAAGCCAGATTGTCTGTTACGGGACCTCCCTCCTCTGCCTGGGTGCTGGGCCTAAAATTATGAAAATGGACTCTTACAGTGGTGGGTGACGTGAAGCCTGATTCTCTGCTATTATATGAAGACTGATTCTCTGCTGACATGAAGCCAGATTGTCTGTTACGGGACCTCTCTCCTCTGCCTGGGTGCTGGGCCTAAATTTATGACAATGGACTGTTGCAGTGGTGGCTGACTTGAAGCCTGATTCTCTGCTATGATATGAAGACTGATTCTCTGCTGACATGAAGCCAGATTGTCTGTTACGGGACCTCTCTCCTCTGCCTGGGTGCTGGGCCTAAATATCTGACAATGGACTGTTGCATTGGTGGCTGACGTGAAGCCTGATTCTCTGCTATGATATGAAGACTGATTCTCTGCTGACATGAAGCCAGATTGTCTGTTACGGGACCTCTCTCCTCTGCCTGGGTGCTGGGCCTAAATATCTGACAATGGACTGTTGCATTGGTGGCTGACGTGAAGACTGATTCTCTGCTATGACATGCAGACTGATTCTCTGCTGACATGAAGCCAGATTGTCTGTTACGGGACCTCTCTCCTCTGCCTGGGTGCTGGGCCTAAATTTATGAAAATGGACTCTTACAGTGGTGGGTGACGTGAAGCCTGATTCTCTGCTATGATATGAAGACTGATTCTCTGCTGACATGAAGCCAGATTGTCTGTTACGGGACCTCTCTCCTCTGCCTGGGTGCTGGGCCTAAATATCTGACAATGGACTGTTGCAGTGGTGGCTGACGTGAAGCCTGATTCTCTGCTATGACATGCAGACTGATTCTCTGCTGACATGAAGACAGATTCTCTGTTACGGGACCTCTCTCCTCTGCCTGGGTGCCGGGGCCTAAATATCTGAGAATGGACTGTTCCAGTGGTGGGTGACGTGAAGCCTGATTCTCTGCTATGATATGAAGACTGATTCTCTGCTGACATGAAGCCAGATTGTCTGTTATGGGACCTCTCTCCTCTGCCTGGGTGCTGGGCCTAAATTTATGACAATGGACTGTTGCAGTGGTGGCTGACGTGAAGCCTGATTCTCTGCTATGACATGCAGACTGATTCTCTGCTGACATGAAGACAGATTCTCTGTTACGGGACCTCTCTCCTCTGCCTGGGTGCCGGGGCCTAAATATCTGAGAATGGACTGTTCCAGTGGTGGGTGACGTGAAGCCAGATTCTCTGCTACGGGACCTCTCTCCAATTGATTTTGGTTAATTTTTATTTATTTAATTTTTATTTTAATTCATTTCCCTATCCACATTTGTTTGCAGGGGATTTACCTACATGTTGCGGCCTTTTGCAGCCCTCTAGCCCTTTCCTGTGCTGTTTTACAGCCTTTTTAGTACCGAAAAGTTCGGGTCCCCATTGACTTCAATGGGGTTCGGGTTCGGGACGAAGTTAGGATCGGGTTCGGATCCCGAACCCGAACATTTCCGGGAAGTTCGGCCGAACTTCTCGAACCCGAACATCCAGGTGTTCGCTCTACTCTTTAAAGAAACAAAGAGGAAAAAATCTTTTAAAAATGTTCCGTCTGTTACTATTGGCAGGGTTGAGGCGGAAATTGAAGGTTTTCCGTTTGCTTGTAGTTCCCGTTTTGTCCTGCCGGCTAGGGTGGCGCTAGAGAGCAAGAACATTTTTTGTGAGATTTTTGTGGATAGTGGAGCAGCGGTCAATCTCATTGATAATCAATTTGCGATAACTCATGGCTTCCAGGTGTGCACTTTGGGAACTAAGAGGGGCATACAACCTGGTCAGGGTCAGAGAAGGGGACGAATGGAAGACGGCCTTCAATACCCCTGAGGGCCATTTTGAAAATTTGGTTATGCCTTTTGGTTTGATGAATGCCCCAGCCGTTTTTCAGCATTTCGTGAACAGCATTTTTTATCATTTGATGGGAAAATTTGTATTGGTGTATTTGGATGACATTTTGATTTTTTCTCCCGATTTCAAAACTCATAAGGAACATTTACGTCAGGTCTTGCTCATCCTGCGGGAGAATAAATTATATGCGAAACTGGAAAAATGTGTGTTTGCGGTTCCAGAAATTCAATTTCTGGGGTTTCTTCTCTCCGCTTCTGGTTTTCGCATGGACCCCGAGAAGGTCCGCGCTGTGCTTGAGTGGGAGCTTCCTGAGAATCAGAAGGCGCTGATGCGTTTTTTGGGCTTTGCCAATTATTACAGGAAGTTCATTTTGAATTATTCTTCTATTGTTAAACCACTCACTGATATGACCAGAAAGGGGGTAGATTTTTCTTCTTGGTCAGTAGAGGCGCGTAAGGCTTTTTCTGATATCAAGGAGAGTTTTGCTTCCGCTCCCATCTTGGTGCAACCTAAATGTTTCTTTACCCTTCATAGTTGAGGTTGATGCTTCTGAGGTGGGTGTGGGGGCGGTCTTGTCTCAGGGTTCCTCTCCTGCCAATTGGCGACCGTGTGCCTTTTTCTCAAGAAAACTCTCCTCCGCAGAGAGAAATTATGATGTGGGAGATAGGGAATTGTTGGCCATCAAGTTGGCTTTTGAGGAATGGCGCCATTGGCTAGAGGGAGCCAGACACCCTATTACCGTATTTACTGACCATAAAAATCTGGCTTACTTGGAGTCAGCCAAGCGTCTGAACCCGAGACAGGCCAGATGGTCTTTGTTCTTTTCTAGGTTTAATTTTGTTGTCACGTTTCGCCCTGGAGTTAAGAATGTGAAGGCAGATGCCCTGTCACGTTGTTTTCCGGGAGGCGGGAATTTTGAAGACCCGGGTCCCATTTTGGCTGAAGGTGTGGTGGTCTCGGCTCTTTTTCCTGAATTGGAGGCAGAGGTGCAGGCAGCCCAGTCAGAGGCTCCTGATCTTTGTCCTCCTGGGAGGTTGTTTGTGCCTCTCGCTTTAAGACACAAGATTTTTAAAGAACACCACGATACGGTCCTTGCTGGGCACCCGGGGGTAAGAGCCACACTGGATCTCATCGCTCGGAGATTCTGGTGGCCTGCGCTTCGTAAGTCGGTTGAGGGTTTTGTGGCAGCCTGCGAGACTTGCGCTCGTGCCAAAGTCCCTCATTCACGGCCATCAGGTCCTCTCCTTCCCTTACCCATTCCTTCCCATCCTTGGACACATCTGTCCATGGACTTCATAACGGACCTGCCTCGTTCCTCGGGAAAGACTGTGATTCTGGTGGTGGTGGACTGTTTTAGCAAAATGGTGCATTTCATCCCTTTTCCTGGTTTGCCCAATGCTAAGACGCTGGCGCAGGCATTTATTGATCACATTGTCAAATTGCACGGTATTCCTTCAGACATAGTCTCTGATAGGGGCACGCAGTTTGTTTCCAGATTCTGGAAGGCTTTCTGTTCTCGCTTTGGGGTCCGGTTGTCATTCTCTTCTGCTTTCCACCCGCAGTCGAATGGCCAGACAGAGAATCTGGAGACATATCTGCGCTGTTTTGTGGCGGAGAATCAAGAGGATTGGTGTTCTTTTTTGTCCCTTGCTGAGTTTGCTTTAAATAACCGTCATCAGGAGTCCTCTGATAAGTCACCATTTTTTGGTGCATATGGGTTTCATCCGCAGTTTGGGACTTTCTCGGGAGAGGGGTCTTCTGGTTTACCTGATGAGGACAGATTCTCCTCGTCTTTGTCATCTATTTGGCAAAAGATTCAAGATAATCTAAAGAGCATGAGTGAGAGATATAAGCGTGTGGCAGATAAGAGACGTGTGCTTGGTCCGGACCTGAATGTTGGTGATCTGGTGTGGTTGTCTACCAAGAATATCAAATTGAAGGTTCCCTCCTGGAAGTTGGGTCCTAGGTTTATTGGGCCTTACAAAATCCTGTCTGTCATCAATCCTGTTGCATACCGTCTTGATCTTCCTCAGACTTGGAAGATCCATAATGTTTTTCATAAGTCCTTATTGAAACCTTATGTTCAACCCATTGTACCCTCGCCTTTGCCTCCTCCTCCGATTATGGTTGATGGGAATCTTGAATTTCAGGTCTCTAGGATTGTGGATTCTCGTCTTGTCCGCGGTTCTCTTCAGTACCTTGTTCATTGGGAGGGGTATGGTCCTGAGGAGAGGATGTGGGTCCCAGTGACGGACATTAAGGCCTCTCGTCTCATCAGGGCTTTCCATAGGTCCCATCCTGAGAAGGTGGGTTCTGAGTGTCCGGAGTCCACTCGTAGAGGGAGGGGTACTGTCACAACCAGACAGCTGAGAAGCTCTGACAGAGGCCTTTCAGAACCTCCCCCTTGAGTTTCTTTGTTGTGGTATTCAGTTACTCATCTCGTTAGCCTCTCTCAGCTGTCATGTGTTGGACTAATTGCTTCCCTTTAAATTCCTCCCCAGAATGCTTTTCTGGGCGGCTTATACTTCTTCCTGGAGTGTGTGTGCATGCTCATCTGGTTCTCCTCTCTTCTACAAAGTTAAGTGTTGAACTTTTATCTGTTATTTTCTGTTTGCTGGATCCCAGGTGACCCTGACTCCCTCCGTATCTTGTGTAGGGAGCTGGTGGTCGTGTCCCCTCACTATTGTAGGGTGCTCAGGGGTTATATAGTCAAGGTACGTGGATATGCAAACCTCCACCATCCGGATCTTTGCATAGGCTGAGCAGCCAGGGAAAGTGCCAGGTCTTCTGCAGGGGTCTCCCTTTTGTTCCTTAGCTTTTGGATCCAGCGAGTCATTTATGCATGTTGTTTTGCCTTGTTTCCTGTACACCGTCCGTGACATGACGTCCTTGGATGATCCGGAAGTAGGAGGAGAGAGCAGTTTCCATGTCTATTTACATGGCGGCGCGGTGTTCCACGTGGCTGACAGACACAACACACAGGTCAGACCAACTTGTATGCACCATTAGGACTGGGACATGTTAGCAGCTCTCCCATTGTTGCACTAGGTGATACTGGACTGGTAAACTGTGGTAATCACCCTTTCTCCTTTTTTGGTAGCCCCTGGTCCCCGGATGAGTCTGGGGCAATATCAATAAGACAAAACATGTCAGGACAACATCTTAGTTGCATATTAATCTAATTTGGGGCTGTGGGCATATTTTGTTTCTGCTCCCTTTTTTCTCCCACAAAATAGGGATTGACAGAGCTTGTATAATAGGGCCAGGTTCTGGTTAGCGCCGCCCTTGTCAGGGCGATGACTCCATATTTAAGAGGACATTAGGGCGCAATAGACCTGACAGGGAAATTTAGGGAGAGTTTCTAGCATATCTTCCCCCCCCCCCCCTTTCCCCTGTGCTGGCAAGGCCCCAACAGCCCGCAAACTGTGTGTCTATCGATCTAACTACATACCGGTAAAACCATACCATGTTTTTTTGATTATCTAGTTTATTCCTGTCTGTTATTTTAGACACGAGTATAATAAAAGTTATATTTTAATTCACTCATCTACCATTATCACTACCCTATTTGTTCTTTTCTTTTCAAAATCTTTTTATTGATTTTATGACAAAGATAATGGTATTCAAAAACAGTGTTGCAATAATGAAAGTTTGTACATTGGTACACAAGCGAGTCTGTACAAAATTTGAAGCAATTAAAACTGGGACACTAGTTTGTTACAGTGTGAAGCAGGTCAGAAACTGGTGTGATGATACACAATAGTATACAATCAGTAAAATCAAATGTAACCCAGCCCTTGCACCCTGCTATCTGGTACCTTCATGTTAGCAAGGGAGAAAACCGAGAGAGCATGTCTTCTTATGGACAGTACTTGCATGGGACGCGATCTTATGCAGGTCTTTAATATAGCTGCCATGATTCCATGCAATCTGACGCCATCACTACTATAAAGGCACCATCTATCAGGCTAAAGTGAGATACTAAGAGTAACACCCTTTAAATGACATAATTGAATACCAGGTAAGAGGGAAACCGTGGGTATTGGGGAAAGGAGGGGGGGAAGGATAAAAGTGGAGCTGACATGCACCAACCAACAGTGCATAACTACCCTATTTGTTGATAAGGCCCCAAAATAATACCAATAATACTGTCACCTCATCCCATAGTTTACAAAAGGATGTCACTTTTTGGGACACTTTTTGGGAGTTTCTACTGTAGGGGTGCATCAGAGGGTCTTTAAATGTGACATGGCAACTTAAAATTATCCCAGCGACATTTGCCCTCCAAAATCCATATGGCGCTCCTTTCCTTCTGTGCCCTGCTGTGCGCCCATACAGCAGTTTGGGGTGTTTCTGTAAACTGCAGAATCAGGGTAAAAGATATTGAGTTTTCTTTGGTTGTTAACCCTTGCTGTGTTACAGTAAAAATAGATTAAAATAGAAAATCTGCAAAAAAAAGTGACATTTTTAAATTTCACCTTTGTATCCCTTTCCCTTTGTTCTTGTGGAACACATAAAGGGTTAACAAAGTTTGTAAAATCGGTTTTGAATAACTTGAAGGGTGTAGTTTCTACAATGGGGTCATTTATGGGTGGTTTCTACTATGTCAGCCCCACAAAGTGACTTCATAACTGAACTGGTCCTTAAAAAAGTGGGTTTTGGAAACTTTTGTAAAAATTTTAAGAATTGCTTTTTCAATTCTAAGCCTTCTAAAGTCCTTAAAATTGCATTTTCAAAATGATGCAAACATAAAATAGATATGTGAGAAATGTACAGTAACAACTATTTTATGAGGTATCATAAACATTTCAGAAATTTGGATTTTTTTCAAATTGTCTGTAAATTTTGGAATTTTTTATAAATAAAGGTGAAACGTATTGACCATACATACCACTAACATGAAGTACAATATGTCACAAGAAAACAATCTCTGAATCGCTTGGATAAGTAAAAGCATTCCAGAGTTATTACCACATAAATAATGTCAGATTTGCAAAATGTGGCTTGGTCCTTATAGTGAAAACAGCCAATGGCTTGGTTTGGAAGCAGTTAATGAACATGTAACATCTCAAAAGGCAGACATACCAACCACTGTGTAAAGCATACAATCCAAAAATAGAGCTACAGAGACCACCACAAGGACCACCTCTCTGGAGCCCCTCTTCTCTTTAATCCACCTGCACGGGCTGCACACCATCCTGGCACCACAGGGATCACCCTTAAAAAAAAAAAGAAACAGGTAAATCTTACACATAATTACTCCACCAGGCCTTCTGCACATTGAAATTTTGGCTTCAGTTCTTTTGTGTATCACACTAGGGCTGAAACGATTACTCGATTGAATTGAGTAATTCGACACACAAAAATCCTCAATGATAATTTTTGTTGCATCAAGAATTCGTTTGTGTCATGTGACCACGGAGCGGGAGTGAAGCTCTTGCTATTACTCACTGCTCCGTGGTCACCCGTCAGCTCGTACTGCGCTGCACTTTACTCCTGACATATCGTCGGGACATACTGTAGTGTACATAAGCGTGCACTATGACCTGACGCTGTGTGACGGAAATAAAGACGGACGAGCTGTGGAGCGGCGCCCCTACAGGTGAGGTAAGTATTTATTTCACTGGCGCTGGGAACATGGCTAGTAGGGGGAGATGGTGGCACTGAGGGGAAAGCTGGTGGCACTGGGGGGGGGAGCTGGTGGCACTTGGGGTGGAGCTGGTGGCACTTGACTTGGGGAGGGAGCTGGTGGGACTGGGGGGGAGCCTGATGGCACTGGGGGCAGCTGATGGCACTGGCGGGGAAGCTGATGGCACTGGGGGGAAGCTGATGGCACTTGGGGGGAATTTGATGGCACTCAGGGGGCAGCTGGTGGCACTAAGGGGGCAGCTGGTGGCACGAGGGCTGATGAGTTTTTATAAAGAAAAGCATTTTTTTAATTAGATTTTTGTTATTAGAGTACTCGATTAATCGTTGGATTAGTCGATAGAATACTCTATTACAAAAATAGTCGATAGCTGCAGGCCTATATAACACATTCCTGTAAATCCTTGCTGAAGGAAATAAGGATCGCTGTAGGGCTCCCTATCTCCTGATAAGGTGCCGAATGTACCCCTTCAGGGTGGGTACCCACATAAGTGATAGTGTAAGGACTTTGGTCCGATAACTGATTGTGGTTCTTGTTCCAGTGCAGTATTTTTATATTTTACAGAATCTCCCTAAGGCTACTTTCACACTAGCGTTCGTCGGTCCGCTCGTGAGCTCCGTTTGAAGGAGCTCACGAGCGGACCCGAACGCAGCCGTCCAGCCCTGATGCAGTCTGAATGGAGCGGATCCGCTCAGACTGCATCAGTTTGGCGGCGTTCAGCCTCCGCTCCGCTCGCCTCCGCACGGACAGGCGGACAGCTGAACGCTGCTTGCAGCGTTCGGGTGTCCGCCTGGCCGTGCGGAGGCGTGCGGATCCGTCCAGACTTACAATGTAAGTCAATGGGGACGGATCCGTTTGAAGATGCCACAATATGGCTCAATCTTCAGGCGGATCCGTCCCCCATTGACTTTACATTGAAAGTCTGGACGGATCCGTACGAGGCTATTTTCACACTTAGCTGTTATATGCTAAAAATAATGCAGACGGATCCGTTCTGAACGGAGCCTCCGTCTGCATTATTATGATCGGATCCGTTCAGAACGGATCCGATCGAACGCTAGTGTGAAAGTAGCCTTAGAGATCTGCTGGTCACAGTCCTCACAGAGATGAGCTCTACCTTGATCTCCTCCACTAGCCTCACAGCTCTCCAGGATTGCATTTGAAGGTCCCCCAAAGTTGTGGACTGGACTGTCTGTCTCCTCACAGACATGCCTGCCTACAGTGGAGAAGCAGACTATTTGGGCTAAATGAGTGCTGCATATATTTCAACAGATAGAGATCAACTATATCTTACATTTCCACTTGTGACCCTAACTTAGGCAATATCCCATAATATAAGGACCATCTTCTAGCCCCAGAACAAGGTACAGAAGGACATAGTGTGGGAGGCACCTCCACCACCCTGCACATCTCACATGTATAAAAGGGTTATCTTCTTAAAGGGGTAGTTCCATAGAAAATGTATCACATATTACCTGACTATATGTGAATATTCTAAGAACATTTTTTTTGTTTTACAAAAAGCAAGGGAATGATTTTCTGGGTATAATTTTTTGAAGTCACTCAGTATTCTACTCCCTGTCATGACTCTTTGGCCCCTTTCACACGAGCTAGTTTTCCACGCGGGTGCAATGCGTGACGTGTATGCATAGCACCCGCACTGAATCCTGACCCATTTATTTCAATAGGTCTGTGTACTGTGTTTTTTTTACGCATCTCTTGTGCGTTTTCGTGAAAATCGCAGCATGTTCTATATTCTGTGTTTTTCACGCAGCCCTGGCCCCATAGAAGTGAATTGTGCTTCAGTGAAAAACACATTGCATCCGCAAGCAAGTCCGGGTGCGATGCGTTTTTCACTGATGGTTGCTAAGAGATGTTGTTTGTAAACCTTTCGTTTTTTATCACGCGCGTGAAAAACGCATTAAAACGCATTGCACCCGCGCGGAAAAAACTGAACAACTGAACGCAATCTCAGACAAAACTGACTGAACTTGCCTGCAAAATGGTGTGAGTTTCACCGAACCCACCCTGCGCGCATTCGGAGCCAATCCGTCACGCTCATGTGAAAGAGGCCTTTGACTTCCACTTTGTTGTGACTTTTAGCACAGCAAATAGTCCTGCTTACCTCTCTCAGACCATTACTGTGACCAGAGAGACTCCCCTCCCTGTAGTGACTCTATTAGAACATCACACATACCACTGAACAATGCAATAGTCTTCTAGGGTCATCTTTATCTAGGCCTATAAGAAGAGAACAAGGCAGTCACACTATTATCCCAATTCTACACTTACTATTATCATAAGAATTATTCTTGAGATGTCTTACCCTTTCATCAGCAGTAAACTGACAATGTCTTTTTTGGGCCGCTGTCGCTCGCTCTACATTCTATTTAAGAGGTGGTTAACCTCATGGATACTCTGTGGCCATGTATCACCACAGGTTAGCAGGTGTGTTTTTAATGGTGAATTGTTTGGTGTCCCTATAGGTCCTAGGTATAGGAGTTTCTATTGTAAATAGATGTGATGTATTTCTATATCCCTATGCGACAGACATCCATCATTCATTCACGCATCTCACACGCTGGAAGATCAGGCAGTTTTCCTCCGAACATTTGCACAATATGTATTGAGCTGGACAATGATTGCGACCCTACTGGTTGTGGATCTTGCCCTATACTGCAACCTGTGTACAAATTGTAGATTGTCACTACCCCACCCGACATGTCTCGCCGCGATGCGGCTGCTAAGCAGCCAATAAACGTGCAGGTAAGTACTGCCCTCACTGTAATACCAGTAGCCATGTTGGCTACTGGCATTACAGTGATTGGCTGGCTGGAACGCGTCATCGGGTGCTATACGAGGGTTCGGATCATTACGAGTCAGGGGGAGCTGCGCTTAGGAAGGGACAGATAGTGTAGGGAGTTGTGTGATAGTTTGATCGTATTTTATTCAAGTGAATAACGTTTCAAAGACCCAAAGTCCTTTTAAGGACTATTGTTTGTGGTTGGCAGCAATTTATTTTAGCAAAGTTGTACTCAAATTTTTTTTTACATACTTTGCAAAATAGCGATTCTTTCTCTATATAGAAGGTGTCTGCAGTGACTTGTGACACCTGTGCAGCAATACCTTCTGTGTGTCAGGGGCAGAGACAGGAAGAATATTAGTGAAAACAATACGTTTTTTTCCCCTTATCTATCCACATTTTTGCTGTAAACGGTGTCATCTGTGAGTTGTCAGATCTGCACTGCAATACCTTGTGTGGTTGTCAGGGCCAGATATAGGGAAAAAATTAGAATACAGAAAACACTATTTTTTTCCCATAATCTATCCACATTTTTGCTGTCAACGGTGCAATCCGTGAATTGTGTGATCTGCGCTTCAATACATTGGGTGGTTGTCAGGGCCAGATATAGGGAAAAAATTTGAATACAGAAAACACAATTTTTTTCCCCTAATCTATCCACATTTTTGCTGTAAACTGTGTCATCAGTGAGTTGTCAGATCTGCGCTGCAATACATTGTGTGGTTGTCAGGGCCAGATATAGGGAAAAAATTAGAATACAGAAAACACAATTTTTTTTTCCCATAATCTATCCACATGTTTGCTGTCAACGGTTGAATCCGTAAATTGTGTGATCTGCGCTTCAATACATTGGGTGGTTGTCAGGGCCAGATATAGGTAACAAATTTGAATAAAGAAAACACTATTTTTTTTTCCTATAATCTATCCACATTTTTGCTGTCAACCGTGCAATCAGTGATTTGCGCTTCAATACATTTTGTGGTTGTCAGGGCCAGATATAGTGAAAAATATAAATATAAATACAAACCAGATTCCAAAAAAGTTGGGACACTATACAAATCGTGAATAAAAACTGAATGCAATGATGTGGAGGTGCCAACTTCTAATATTTTATTCAGAATAGAACATAAATCACGGAACAAAAGTTTAAACTGAGAAAATGTACCATTTTAAGGGAAAAATATGTTGAATCAGAATTTCATGGTGTCAACAAATCCCCAAAACGTTGGGACAAGGCCATTTTCACCACTGTGTGGCATCTCCCCTTCTTCTTACAACACTCAACAGACATCTGGGGACCGAGGAGACCAGTTTCTCAAGTTTAGAAATAGGAATGCTCTCACATTCTTGTCTAATACAGGCCTCGAAGGCCTCATGCACACTACAGTCCGCGGTCCGCAAAAACGGGGTCCGTAGGTCCGTGATCCGTGACCGTTTTTTCATCCGTGGGTCTTCCTTGATTTTTGGAGGATCCACGGACATGAAAAAAATCGTTTTGGTGTCCGCCTGGCCGTGCGGAGCCAAACGGATCCGTCCTGAATTACAATGCAAGTCAATGGGGACAGATCCGTTTGACGTTGACACAATATGGTGCAATTGCAAACGGATCCATCCCCCATTGACTTTTAATGTAAAGTCAGGAGTCCCTTTTATACCATCGGATCGGAGTTTTCTCCAATCCGATGGTATATTTTAACTTGAAGCGTCCCCATCACCATGGGAACGCCTCTATGTTAGAATATACTGTCGGATATGAGTTAGATCGTAAAAACTCAGATCCAACAGTATATTCTAACACAGAGGCGTTCCCATGGTGATGGGGACACTTCAGGTTAGAATATACAAAAAAACTGTGTACATGACTGCCCCCTGCTGCCTCGCAGGTGCTGCCAGGCAGCAGGGGGCAGACCCGCCCCCCCCCCCCTGTTTCTAACTCATTGGTGGCCAGTGCGGCCGCCCCCCCTCCCCCCCTGTAGTTAACTCATTGGTGGCCAGTGCAGCAGGCCCCCCTCCCTCCCCTGTAGTTAACTCATTGGTGGCCAGTGGGCCCCCCTCCCTCCCCTGTAGTTAACTCATTGGTAGCCAGTGGGCCCCCCCCTCCCTCCCCTGTAGTTAACTCGTTGGTGGCCAGCCCCCCCTCCCTCCCCTGTAGTTAACTCATTGGTGGCCAGTGGGCCCCCCTCCCTCCCCTGTAGTTAACTCATTGGTGGCCAGTGGGCCCTCTCCCCTCCCTCCCCCTCCTAATTAAAATCTCCCCCCCTATCATTGGTGGCACTGGAGAGTACCGATCGGAGTCCCAGTTTAATCGCTGGGGCTCCGATCGGTAACCATGGCAACCGGGATGCTACTGCAGTCCCGGTTGCCATGGTTACTTAGCAATTTGTAGAAGCATCATACTTACCTGCGAGCTGCGATGTCTGTGTCCGGCCGGGAGCTCCTCCTACTGGTAAGTGACAGGTCTGTGCGGTGCATTGCCTAATGATCTGTCACTTACCAGTAGGAGGAGCTCCCGGCCGGTCACAGACATCGCAGGTCGCAGGTAAGTATGATGCTTCTACAAATTGCTAAGTAATCATGGCAACCGGGACTGCAGTAGCGTCCCGGTTGCCATGGTTACCGATCAGCGCCCCAGCGATTAAACTGGGACTCCGATCGGTACTCTCCAGTGCCACCAATGATAGGGGGGGAGATTTTAATTAGGAGGGGGAGGGAGGGGAGAGGGCCCACTGGCCACCAACGAGTTAACTACAGGGGAGGGAGGGGAGGGAGGGGAGGGAGGGGGGGCTGGCCACCAACGAGTTAACTATAGGGGAGGGAGGGGGGGCTGGCCACCAACGAGTTAACTACAGGGGAGGGAGGGGAGAGGGCCCACTGGCCACCAACGAGTTAACTACAGGGGAGGGAGGGGGGGCCCACTGGCTACCAATGAGTTAACTACAGGGGAGGGAGGGGGGGGCGGCCGCACTGGCCACCAATGTGTTATGTACACAGGGGGCAGTCATGTACACAGTTCTTTTAGTATATTCTAACCTGAAGCGTCCCCATCACTATGGGAACGCCTCTGTGTTAGAATATACTGTCGGATCTGAGTTTTCACGAAGTGAAAACTCAGCTCTGAAAAAGCTTTTATGCAGACGGATCTTCGGATCCGTCTGTATGAAAGTAACCTACGGCCACGGATCACGGATGCCAATCTTGTGTGCATCCGTGTTCTTTCACGGACCCATTGACTTGAATGGGTCCGTGAACCGTTGTCCGTCAAAAAAATAGGACAGGTCCTATTTTTTTGACGGACAGGATACACGGATCACGGTCTCGGCTGCAAAACAGTGCATTTTCCGATTTTTCCACGAACCCATTGAAAGTCAATGGGTCAGCGAAATAAAACTGAAAATGGCACAACGGCCACGGATGCACACAACGGTCGTGTGCATGAGGCCTAACTGTTCAGTCGTCTTGGGCCTTCTTTGTTGCACCTTCCTCTTTATGATGCGCCAAATGTTCTCTATAGGTGAAAGATCTGGACTGCAGACTGGCCATTTCAGTACCCGGATCCTTCTCCTACGCAGCCATGATGTTGTGATTGATGCAGAATGTGGTCTGGCATTATCTTGTTGAAAAATGCAGGGTCTTCCCTGAAAGAGATGACGTCTGGATGGGAGCATATGTTGTTCTAGAACCTGAATATATTTTTCTGCATTGATGGTGCCTTTCCAGACATGCAAGCTGCCCATGCCACACGCACTCATGCAACCCCATACCATCAGAGATGCAGGCTTCTGAACTGAGCATTGATAACAACTTGGGTTGTCCTTGTCCTCTTTGGTCCGGGTGACATGGCATCCCATATTTCCAAAAAGAACTTTGAATTGTGACTCGTCTGACCACAGAACAGTCTTCCATTTTGCCACACTCCATTTTAAATGATCACTGGCTCAGTGAAAACGCCTGAGCTTGTGGATCTTGCTTAGAAATGGCTTCTTCTTTGCACTGTAGAGTTTCAGCTGGCAACGGCGGATGGCACGGTGGATTGTGTTCACTGACAATGGTTTCTGGAAGTATTTCTGAGCCCATTCTGTGATTTCCTTTACAGTAGCATTCCTGTTTGTGGTGCAGTGTCGTTTAAGGGCCTGGAGATCACAGGCATCCAGTATGGTTTTACGGCCTTGACCCTTACGCACAGAGATTGTTCCAGATTCTCTGAATCTTCGGATGATGTTATGCACAGTTGATGATGATAGATGCAAAGTCTTTGCAATTTTTCGCTGGGTAACACCTTTCTGATATTGCTCCACTATCTTTCTGCGCAACATTGTGGGAATTGGTGATCCTCTACCCATCTTGGCTTCTGAGAGACACTGCCACTCTGAGAAGCTCTTTTTATACCCAATCATGTTGCCAATTGACCTAATTAGTGTTAATTGGTCTTCCAGCTCAAATATACTTTTTCCAGCCTCTTATTGCTACTTGTCCCAACTTTTTTGGTATTTGTTGACACCGTGAAAATTTAAAACAATGTATTTTTCCTTTAAAATTATACATTTACTCGGATTAAACGTTTGATCTGTCATCTACGTTCTATTACAAATAAAATATTGACATTTGCCATCTCCACATCATTGCATTCAGTTTTTATTCACAATTTGTTTAGTGTCCCAACTTTTTTGGAATCCGGTTTGTATAAACTACATCAGAAAACAGTGTCTGTACTGCAGATTCCAATAATCTTGGCCTAAAATAATGTCCATATTCTGTGTGTTTCTGTGACATATACTGTCCTGCATCAGAAAACAGTATCTTTAGGGCAAAATCCCAAAATTTGGGCCTAATCTAGTGTCCATATTCTGTGTGTTTCTGTGACATATACTGTCCTGTATCAGAAGACTGTGTCTTTAGAGCAAAATCCTAATATCTGGGCCTAATTTAGTGTCTATATTCTGTGTGTTTCTGTGACATATACTGTCCTGCATCAGAAAACTGTTTCTTTAGCGGACTGTAAAACAATCTGCGCCACATCTAGTGACAAAACAATTAAAATAAAGAAGGCGAGCACTAAGGAACGGGGAAGTGGGCGTGATGCTGATGGTGCAAGCAGAGGCCGTGGCCCTGGGCGCAATGAAACTGTGCCTGCTGCCATTGCACCAGAAAAAAATAAAACATCCACTGTACCCAGCTTCATGTCCAACTTAGCTGGGCGACTTGGACAACACTGTCCAAGTCGGACCAGTGCGAACAGTTGGTCGGTTGGATTGCTGAAGATAATGCTTCCAGTCTGTTAAGCACCACCCTCTCTTCCACCAAGTCCAGTCTCTGTAGCCATGAGTCTAGTCAACCGAATACTCTCTCTGATCATCCTTCCTCCCACCATGGAGAGGCTTGCCAAACGAGTGATCCCACACTCGGATATTCCGAGGAGCTCTGTCCAGCGTCACTATTACATTTGGCCCCCGAAAGAGAGAGCTGAGATATTGTGCCCTGATTCCCAACCTCTTGAGCCTTAACAGTCTCAAGAAGATGACGGTAGTAAACGGCAATCATTCGTTCACGAGGTGGATGATGATGAGACACAGTTACCAATCACTGAGGTTGTGGTAAGATCAAGTCAGGAGGATGAGCAGAGTCAGGAAGTGGAAGAGGAGGTGGTTGACAATGAGGTCACTGACCCAACATGGGAAGGTGAAAAGCCGAGTGAGGACAGCAGTACAGAGGGGAAGGGATCCGCAGCACCACAACAGGCTGGAAGAGGCAGTGGGGTTGCAAAAGGGAGAAGTCGACCCACACCAAACAGGCCCACAACCGTTACACCGAGCACCCCCATGCTTAAATCTACCTTGCCAAGGGGTAGGTGTTCTGCAGTATGGCGCTTTTTTGAG
The DNA here is from genome assembly GCF_014858855.1 of Bufo gargarizans. Classification (NCBI taxonomy): domain Eukaryota; kingdom Metazoa; phylum Chordata; class Amphibia; order Anura; family Bufonidae; genus Bufo; species Bufo gargarizans. Next base: position 28,349,943 of record NC_058081.1, read on the forward strand.
GAAAGTGCAGACGACAAAAGAGTGGTAGTTTGCAACCTGTGCCATACCAAAATGAGCCGGGGCGTGAACCCTAGCAACCTCACCACCACCAGCATGATCCGCCAGATTGCATCCAAGCACCCTAACAAGTGGGCCGAATGCCTGGGTCCACAATCTGGGTTTGCAGGTCACACCACTGCCTCCTCTTCCCCTGTGTAACGCACTGCTGGCCTATTCCCTGCCGAAGGCACAAGCCGGGATTCCCGTCGTCCTGCACCTGGACCTTCGCATGAACCATCAGCAACAACATCCACTTCCCTGTCCCAGCGCAGCATCCAAATGTCCATAACACAATCATTTGAACGCAAGCACAAATGCCCACCCACCCACAGGCCATAGCACTAAATGCGCAACTTTCAAAATTACTGGCCCTTGAAATGTTGCCATTTAGGCCATTTAGGCTTGTGGACACTGAGGCCTTCTGCAGCCTGATGTCGACGACTGTCCCTCGGTACGCAGTCCCCAGCCGCCACTATTTTTCACGGTGTGCCTTGCCCGCCTTACACCAGCATGTGTCCCAGAACATCACCCGTGCCCTGACCAACGCAGTTACAGGGAAAGTCCACTTAACCACGGACACATGGACTAGTGCTGGTGGCCAGGGACGCTACATTTCTCTGACTGCACACTGGGTGAATGTTGTGGAGTCCGGGAGTAAGTCGTACCCTGGGATGGCACAGGTTCTACCCACGCCCAGGATTGCGGGCCCTAGGTCCATCAAGGTCTCCGTCAGCAGCTATATTACTTGCTCCAACCCGAATTCTCCTCCTCCGCCGCCTCCTCCTCCACTTGCACCTCCAGCAGTAGTCAGCCATCAGTCGCTAGCTGGAAGCAGTGTAGCACTGCTGTGGGTAAGCGTCAACAGGCCATGCTGAAGTTGATCTGTTTAGAGCTGTGGCAGGGTATAAGGGACCAAACCGAGCTGTGGCTCTCGCCACTCAACCTACAACAAGTCATGGTTGTGTCTGACAATGGCCGTAACTTGGTGGCGGCTTTGGAGCTGGGCAACCTGACACACATTCCATGCCTAGCCCACGTCTTAAACTTAGTGGTTTAGCGGTTTATCAAAACCTACCCCAATTTGCCAGAGCTACTAGTAAAGGCATGCCGCGTGTGTGCCCATTTCCGCAAGTCGTCCACAGCTTTAGCCGGTCTGTCAACGCTGCCAGCTCACCGACTGTTGTGTGACGTGAGCACGCACTGGAACTCTACGCTCCACATGTTGGCCATGCTTTGTAAGCAGCAGAGGACAGTTGTGGAATACCAGCTGCAACATGGTCGTTGCCTTTCAAGTCAACTGCCACTATTCACAAGCGAGGAGTCGGCATTGATGTCAGACCTCTGTGAGGTTTTAAAAAACTTTGATGAATCCACACAGATGGTTAGTTATCAGCGTAACCATCCCACTGCTGTGTCTACTCAAATGATCGCTGCTCAAAATTAAGGACGAATGTGTCAGACAAGGAAATGGGGTAGGACATTACACAGGGTGATAGCCAGCTCATCCTCAGATCGTCTTCTCAGCGCAAATTGGACCATGAAGAGGAGGAGGAGTTGGAGCAAGTTGCCTCTGCTACAGAGTGTAGTACCCATGGAACTTTAATTTCATCTGTTCAGCGTGGATGGGCAGAAGAGGAGGAGGATACAGAGATGGAGTCATCCTGATTTCGACATCGACATCTTGCCTGTTGGTACTCTGGCACACATGGCTGACTTCCTGTTAGGCTGCCTTTCCAGCGACCCTCGCGTTATATGCATTCTACATAGCACAAATTACTGGGTTCTTACCCTTCTCGACCCCCGCTACAAAGAGAACTTCTCATCTCGCATTCCTCTGGTGGAGATTTCGAGAAAAATGGTGCAATACCAGAAGATCCTTGTGGAAAATTGCTCCAATATTTGCCATCTGACAACGCTGGCGGCAGAGTCCATACTTCCTTAGGCAACCGAGGAAGGGAGACAAGGGGAATACACAGCAGTTCCAACAAACGCAGGCAAACACTCTCCAAGACATGGGACACTTTCATGACACCCCGCCAACAATCTCACCCTGAAGCGCAGCCTAGTGGTACAAGGAGGGAAAAGTTTTGGAAGATGGTGAAGGAATACATAGCAGACCGTGTCAGCGTCCTAAATGATCCCTCAGTGCCTTGCAACTACTGGATGTCCAAGCTGGACACGTGGCACGAACTTGCGCTCTACACCTTGGAGGTGCTGGCCTGCCCTGCCTCCAGCGTTTTGTCTGAGCGTGAATTTAGTGCTGCTGGTGGCATTATAACAGATAAGTGTATCCGCTTGTCCACTAGCAACAGGTTGACTCAGATAAAAATGAACAGGGGTTTGCCCCTGACTTCTCAACTCCACCAGAGGAGAGCTGAGCTGATGATGAACATAAAGGCATTTTCAATCTATCATTTATAATGTACTTAATCTACTGTAGTGTATTCCAATGCACCTTTTCCACCACAAAAAAAAGTGTATATGGTTGAATCTTATTTTCTCGTCCTCCTCCTCCTCATCCAGATTGTCTATATTCCCTGCACTCTAATTTTTTTAATAGGGTCAGCTCAACTGCAGGACCTCGCCCCTAATGTTTCAGAGGGTCAGCTCAGCAGCAGGCCCTCGCCCCTAATGTTTCAGAGGGTCAGCTCAGCAGCAGGCCCTCGTCCATAATGTTTTAGACTGGGTCAGTTCAGCAGCAGGCCCTCGCCCATAATGTTTTAGAGGGTCAGCTCAGCAGCAGGCCCACAGATAAAACTTTTACTTGGTCAGCTCACCTGCAGGCCCGCACCCGAATGTGAATGAGGCCCTCCTTTATGTGATATACAGGTTGTATCGAAATGCCTCTTCATTGTAATTTTTGGCAGGACTTGCATTTTATATACAAGTAAATATACAGGAAAGAATGTTTTTAATCAATTTTTCCTATAAAATATTTTTTTTTTTACTTTGGTTTTGTGCGTAAAACCTTAATTAGATTGTGGGCCTGGTGATCAGTTTAAGGCCTTTTAAGCAGCATCATCAGCAGCAGCATGGTGATAAAAATGAGTTGCAAGGTGACATGGTGAGGAGATGGCAGCATGAGGAGGCCACATAGTCTGGATAAAAGACTAAGGCCACAGATTGCTTAGAAAGATGCAGATGGAAACAATCTTTAGAGCTGTATCACCGTCACCTGCAGACTAATGCAGCCATCAAATTCAAGCTGGGTTTGTCGGTGCCACCTCAGCTCACCAGCAGGCCCACACCTAAAATCTTCTACAGGGTCAGCTCACATGCAGGCCCTCAACTCATGCTACCTTGCTATGAAGTAGTAGCCGTAGCCGTTTATCAGGCTCCCTCTCCGAAATCAAACTATGATTCCCCATTATCGATGATCACCATGGTAGACGCATTAAAGAACATCGAAAGTTGATAGGGAAGATATCCAAATGGATCGTGGACGTCACAGGGACGTGGGATGAGGCAGAAGTTATCTAGAGTCAACAAAGAGGCAGCAGGGCTTCTCCTGTATAACGTTTCCTCATCCAAAATACCACAGTGACATTCCCTGTAATTTTTTTTAGAACTCATTCCAATAACAGAGCATCTTAAGAGTCCTGTATTGTTATTTATCGTCACTACCTCCCCGAGTCGGGAGTGGGTAATTGCTGCACGCCTCCTGCATTCATTTGATTTTTCTGCTTTAATAACTTGACCCACCATCTCCACCCAATCAGATTCAATTCACATCTGAGTCCGACTATTTCCTCAGATAAATCAGTTCTTTTGACGTCAGATGACGTCAATGATTAACATGTGGTTCTGCATTATACAATAATACACAGGTATAAAAATATGCAGATTTATTGGTTACAAGGTTATAAACATACACTCACCTAAAGAATTATTAGGAACACCATACTAATACGGTGTTGGACCCCCTTTTGCCTTCAGAACTGCCTTAATTCTACGTGGCATTAATTCAACAAGGTGCTGATAGCATTCTTTAGAAATGTTGGCCCATATTGATAGGATAGCATCTTGCAGTTGATGGAGATTTGAGAGATGCACATCCAGGGCACGAAGCTCCCATTCCACCACATCCCAAAGATGCTCTATTGGGTTGAGATCTGGTGACTGTGGGGGCCATTTTAGTACAGTGAACTCATTGTCATGTTCAAGAAACCAATTTGAAATGATTCGAGCTTTGTGACATGGTGCATTATCCTGCTGGAAGTAGCCATCAGAGGATGGGTACATGGTGGTCATGAAGGGATGGACATGGTCAGAAATAATGCTCAGGTAGCCCGTGGCATTTAAACGATGGCCAATTGGCACTAAGGGGCCTAAAGTGTGCCCAGAAAACATCCCCCACACCATAACACCACCACCACCAGCCTGCACAGTGGTAACAAGGCATGATGGATACATGTTCTAATTCTGTTTACGCAAAATTCGGACTCGACAGAAATTGGATCAATCAGACCAGGCAACATTTTTCCAGTCTTCAACAGTCCAATTTTGGTGAGCTTGTGCAAATTGTAGCCTCTTTTTCCTATTTGTAGTGGAGATGAGTGCTACCCGGTGGGGTCTTCTGCTATTGTAGCCCATCCGCCTCAAGGTTGTGCGTGTTGTGGTTTCACAAATGCTTTGCTGCATACCTCGGTTGTAACGAGTGGTTATTTCCGTCAACGTTGCTCTTCTATCAGCTTGAATCAGTCGGCCCATTCTCCTCTGACCTCTAGCGTCAACAAGGCATTTTCGCCCACAGGACTGCTGCATACTAGATGTTTTTCCCTTTTCACAACATTCTTTGTAAAGCCTAGAAATGGTTGTGCGTGAAAATCCCAGTAACTGAGCAGATTGTGAAATACTGAGACCGGCCCGTCTGGCACCAACAACCATGCCACGCTCAAAATTGCTTAAATCGCCTTTCTTTCCCATTCTGACATTCAGTTTGGAGTTCAGGAGATTGTCTTGACCAGGACTAGTGATGAGCGGCAGGGGTCATATTCGAATTCGCGATATTTCGCAAATATTTTTTAGAATATTCGTCGAATATTCGAAAATTTGCCATTTTTTTCTCTCGGAAAATCGGCAAGGTAATGATTGTGTAATATGCGAATTTTCGGATTCAAATTTTTATTGCAAATTTTTAAACTTACAACTATTAGACAAAGATTATAGCACTATATTAGCTAAATTGCTCTATATTCGATTTTTTTCGAATATTCACTATTTTGCTATAACTTAGTTTTTTCGAATATTCGTAATATTCTAAAACAAGAATATATAGCAATATAGCGAATATTCAAAAAAAACGAATATAAAGCAATTTAGCTAATATAGTGCTATAATCTTTTTCTTTTATAGTTGTAATTTTTTTCCAATCTGAACTTCAGATGAGAAAAAAATTACAACTATTAGAGAAAGAAGATTATAGCACTACACTACGTGCAGAATTATTAGGCAAATGAGTATTTTGACCACATCATCCTCTTTATGCATGTTGTCTTACTCCAAGCTGTATAGGCTCGAAAGCCTACTACCAATTAAGCATATTAGGTGATGTGCATCTCTGTAATGAGAAGGGGTGTGGTCTAATGACATCAACACCCTATATCAGGTGTGCATAATTATTAGGCAACTTCCTTTCCTTTGGCAAAATGGGTCAAAAGAAGGACTTGACAGGCTCAGAAAAGGCAAAAATAGTGAGATATCTTGCAGAGGGATGCAGCACTATTAAAATTGCAAAGCTTCTGAAGCGTGATCATCGAACAATCAAGCGTTTCATTCAAAATAGTCAACAGGGTCGCAAGAAGCGTGTGGAAAAACCAAGGCGCAAAATAACTGCCCATGAACTGAGAAAAGTCAAGCGTGCAGCTGCCAAGATGCCACTTGCCACCAGTTTGGCCATATTTCAGAGCTGCAACATCACTGGAGTGCCCAAAAGCACAAGGTGTGCAATACTCAGAGACATGGCCAAGGTAAGAAAGGCTGAAAGACGACCACCACTGAACAAGACACACAAGCTGAAACGTCAAGACTGGGCCAAGAAATATCTCAAGACTGATTTTTCTAAGGTTTTATGGACTGATGAAATGAGAGTGAGTCTTGATGGGCCAGATGGCTGGATTGGTAAAGGGCAGAGAGCTCCAGTCCGACTCAGACGCCAGCAAGGTGGAGGTGGAGTACTGGTTTGGGCTGGTATCATCAAAGATGAGCTTGTGGGGCCTTTTTGGGTTGAGGATGGAGTCAAGCTCAACTCCCAGTCCTACTGCCAGTTTCTGGAAGACACCTTCTTCAAGCAGTGGTACAGGAAGAAGTCTGCAAGGTAAGAAAAACATGATTTTCATGCAGGACAATGCTCCATCACACGCGTCCAAGTACTCCACAACGTGGCTGGCAAGAAAGGGTATAAAAGAAGAAAATCTAATGACATGGCCTCCTTGTTCACCTGATCTGAACCCCATTGAGAACCTGTGGTCCATCATCAAATGTGAGATTTACAAGGAGGGAAAACAGTACACCTCTCTGAACAGTGTCTGGGAGGCTGTGGTTGCTGCTGCACGCAATGTTGATGGTGAACAGATCAAAACACTGACAGAATCCATGGATGGCAGGCTTTTGAGTGTCCTTGCAAAGAAAGGTGGCTATATTGGTCACTGATTTGTTTTGGTTTTGTTTTTGAATGTCAGAAATGTATATTTGTGAATGTTGAGATGTTATATTGGTTTCACTGGTAAAAATAAATAATTGAAATGGGTATATATTTGTTTTTTATTAAGTTGCCTAATAATTATGTACAGTAATAGTCACCTGCACACACAGATATCCCCCTAAAATAGCTAAAACTAAAAACAAACTAAAAACTACTTCCAAAAATATTCAGCTTTGATATTAATGAGTTTTTTGGGTTCATTGAGAACATGGTTGTTGTTCAATAATAAAATTAATCCTCAAAAATACAACTTGCCTAATAATTCTGCACTCCCTGTATATTAGCTAAATTGCTCTATATTCGTTTTTTTTTAATATTCGCTATATTGCTATAACTTTGTTTTTTCGAATATTTGTAATATTCTAAAACAAGAATATATAGCAATATAGCGAATATTCGAAAAAAAACGAATATAAAGCAATTTAGCTAATATAGTGCTATAATCTTCTCTCTCTAATAGTTGTAATTTTTTTCTCATCTGAAGTTCAGATTGGAAAAAAATTACAACTAGAAAAAAAAAAGATTATAGCACTATATTAGCTAAATTGCTCTATATCCGTTTTTTTTCGAATATTCGCTATATTGCTATAACTTTGTTTTTTCGAATATTCGTAATATTCTAAAACAAGAATATATTGCAATATAGCGAATATTCGAAAAAACGAATATAGAGCAAAATTCGCAAACACTACTACTCCTAAAGCCAAGTATATTGCAGCCTTCTTATTGGCCCACAAGCTAGAAGCAGGAAGGGATCATGTGTACTGATTTTTAAAAAAAATTAAAAAATAAATAAATAATCGAAAAATCGAATATTCGAAATTACGAATATATAACTATATTCTAAATATTCGCGAATTTACGAAGTACCTATATTCGCGATAAAAATTCGAAATTCGAATATTCGGGATCAACACTAACCAGGACCACAACCCTACATGCATTAAAGCAACTGCCATGTGATTGGTTGACTAGATAATCGCATTAATGAGAATAGAACAGGTGTTCCTAATAATTCTTTAGGTGAGTGTATATAAGTAAATAAACACAATGATACATGCAAATGAATATACACTCACCTAAAGAATTATTAGGAACACCATACTAATACGGTGTTGGACCCCCTTTTGCCTTCAGAACTGCCTTAATTCTACGTGGCATTGATTCAACAAGGTGCTGATAGCATTCTTTAGAAATGTTGGCCCATATTGATAGGATAGCATTTTGCAGTTGATGGAGATTTGAGGGATGCACATCCGGGCATGAAGCTCCCGTTCCACCACATCCCAAAGATGCTCTATTGTGTTGAGATCTGGTGACTGTGGGGGCCATTTTAGTACAGTGAACTCATTTTCATGTTCAATAAACCAATCTGAAATGATTCGAGCTTTGTGACATGGTGTCACCACCAGACATCTGAGAAGCTCTGACAGACGTCTAGAACCTCCTCCTTGAGGTTCCTTTGTTTTGCTTTCATTTTCTCATCTCGTTAGCCTCTCTCAGCTGTCATGTAGTTGCACTGATTGCATCCCTTTAAATCCTTTCCCATATTGCATCACTTTGCGGTTTATACAACTTCCTGGAGTGTGTGTAAGCTGTTCCTACTTCTGAGTCTTCTACAAGATAAGTTTTGTTTATTCATTTGTGTTTTTCTGTTTGCTGGATCCCAGGTGACCCTGACTCCCTCCGTATCTAGTGTAGGGAGCCGGTGGTCGTGCCCCCTCACTATTATAGGGTGTTCAGGTGTTATACAGTCGAGGTACGAGGATATGCGATCATCTACCATTGGGATTTTCGCATAGGCTGAGCAGTCAGGGAGAGAGCCAGGTCTGATGCAGGGCTCTCCCTCTTGTTCCTTAGTTTTGGATCCAGTGAGTCGGATATTCATTTTGTGTCTTCTAGTTTCCTGTACACCTTCCGTGACAGCTCTGCATTTTAGTAGAGAATGTGGTTTCTTGTGCAAGGGACATTCTTTGGAAAGATCTTTGTGTATGTTCTCTTCTTGAGAAGACTTAAACGGACTGTATGGAGAACCTTTGGACTGCCACTGGTGTTTTATGAGGTTTGACATCAGGGGCAGTGGAACATGACAATGTAAAGTCAAAACTGGGATCATTTATAATCCTCGCCTGTTCAGTGACAAAGTCTACAAACACCACGATCGGGGGAATGGTACATTATGAAACAGTTTATAATGGTAACCATGCTTGACCCTCTTCTCTTGTAGATTATAAGGGAGTTTTTGGACAATCGGATTGACACTTCTGGCTTTGTGCAGGAATGCTAGCCCTGGCAGATCTCCTTCTGCCTGAGCAACCTGTACCTCTATCAACAAATCACTGAGTTCCCTGAGCTTCTGGTAACCCCTACCCACTATTTTGGGAAAATTATAAATTCTCTCAAATAAAGCATTTTCTATAGCTTCTATTGACCCATAACAATCATCCAATCTTTCCCCCACCATCTGTAGGCCTTTGTCGGGATAGTTTTTTAATGTCTCTGATTCTTTGGTTCAGCAGACTCTCTTCCAAGCTACTTTACCAAGAGATCTAACTCCTCACTACAGGAAAGTCTCTTATGGAGTTCCGGAAGGAGGCTCGCCATGACCTGTAGTTCTCGGTGTACTTTATAAGTCCTTTAGTAACCAACGTTTAGCAAAGAACTCAGTGAAGTCCATGGTGTCCTGGTTTGCACCATTACTACCCGGTGTGTTGTTGTTATGCTGCATGTGTGGTGTATCACCATACCTTTTAGGGGTTTTTGACTTAGGGCAGTCTGCATAATACCGTTCTGATGCAAAGGGTGTCCCTTTAAGTCGAAGCGAAGGTTGTAGGGCGGTAGTTATGGTCGGCATCGCTTTGTCATATACCATCCTGCTTGAGGTATTGTGGTTCAAGGTAAGATCTTTGACACTTTGTATAAGCTGGCTGATATTCTGGATCATAGTTGTCATCTGTCTTAAGATGCTGATGGACATATTCTGAGATGCGCTGTGCTGGATCTTATTGATCTAGGTCTGGCCCAAATAGTTGGCTGTGTTTCTAGGATTTGGGAAACTCCAAAGCTTCTAGGAAATCTGCTTTGGCTACTGCGACTGCCGCTTCTTTTTCTGCGGCTAGTTTTTCCAGTGACACTTGCAGGAGCACTCTCTCCTTTTCCAGGCGTACTCTCTCCTTTTCCATTAATGCCTGCACACCGTCTCTCTCCTTTTCCATAGACGCTTGCACGCGTACTTTCTCTTCATCCAGTAACTCTCTCTGTTTGGTGATCTGCTTGCCTTCGCTTTATTTGCATCTCTTGTGCGGTGAAGGAAGACCTTACTTTTGCTGCCTCGGCTTCTGCAAGGGCGAGAGCAGCCTTTTTTTTTATTGAGGACTTGCTAGAGCAGCTTGCTCGTGACCTGGTCCTGTATGATGATGCCTGGCTAGCGGACATTGTGTGTCTTTTGCTGGCTGCTTAATATCTCTGTGCAGACTCAGTCTAGGTATGAACAGACTCCAGCATGGTCTGGATCGTGCTGCACTTGCTGGGGGCTGCACTCTCACGCCTTGTGACTGTATGGCAGCCGCTGCAATCTTATACGCAGGACCGCGTGTTTAATGGCGGCTCCGTGTAGTCAGATCCACTATCGTTGGTGACAAGCATCTGTTTTACTGTTCTGTCTTCATACACGTTCACACAGCGTGCAGTCTGACATTCAGCATAAACCATTCCTGTCTTCTAAATAAGATGACTGTTTTCTGTAGTCTAATTTGTTTATTGGTCAACAAACAGGATTGTGAATTGGTAAAACTACAAGAATACAAATGGCTTGTATAAGAATAAGGCATAACATGTATCAGCAGAAAGCATAAAATAGCATGTATTATTACATTACATTAACACTGGGCAAATGTCAAAAATGGCTGCCTATACATAGATTGCATGGCTAGCTAACAGAAATAACTCTCTGAGTAACACTACAACTACTTGAACAGCTCTGCATAACATACTGTCCCTGAAACAAAGGCAGATATACTTGCACAAAGATGGTGGAGTTTAAGAAGGAGAACTGCATGGAACAGCTCTACTGATGTCCTGTAGTCGGTATGTAGACTGGAGACTGATCTTCTCCTTCCCAGAATGCCTTGCACAACCCACAATGCCTAGCACCTCTCACAAAGCAGTAATCTTTATTAACAAGAAAACAAGTTGCAATACATTTTTACCTAACTAATAACTACAGGAATACAGAAATTGCAGCAGAATGAATTAGAATTTGAAAGCGTGAACTGAAATGAATGTATAATTCCCAATAAGAGAATGGTGAAAAAACAGATTCAAGACCAAGTGTGGCGGCAGAGAGGTAAGACACTGCTTAATAGCAGATGTAATTGAATACACAACGATTAAATGTAAGGTCGCAATCGCTCACAGAAATATGCACTGGTTAGAGATGAGCAAATTTCTCAAAAATTCGATTCAGCTGGTTCGACAAATTTTTCAAAAAGATTTGCTTCGATCTGAATTTATTTGCGGTGAATTACATTTAAAAACTTCCAGGCTGCAGAGAGCCTTTATAGGGGTATAGAACACTGTGCCTTACAGTAAGACGCATGGGGAGTCTTCTATGGTAGTGAAATAATACTGTGAGCCAGTATGACATGCAGATGACAGGGGTCGCTCTTAGAATCACTGCATACTTCACTTATTTGGGCTGTCATGGGGCCAAAACTGACCAAATAACTGAAGTATCAACTCAGCCTTACAGGTCGATGTCAGCGTCAAGAAGAAGCGCACTCCTTTTACACCTTAGTCAGCTGATTCCACATAGATGTCTACAGAACCTGATCTATTAAACGCTTATACAAGCAGAGCCCCCCTGACAGAGTTGAGAGGGTGTCAGCAGTAAGTTTGTGTTGACTTCACTGATTACCCCTTCCTCTGATCCGTCAGAACAATAACCCCCAAAAAATTCATCCTGTCTGTGGAGCTTACGCCTTCACTTGGTCAGCATTTGCTCAATAATCCATCAGTATTGCTAGTGACAAAAAAAAAAAAAACAGAAGTGAATCTAATGGGAATGGAATATTTGCATGTCTTCTGTGTTTTGTACCCATTCCTGCTTTTGGCTACCAAATCATAAGCCAATTCTGATGGGACCATACAGGCTTTACAGCTGCTGCACAGACATGATCCGTTGTTCATCTCATTTTAACTTCCTTCTGACAGATCAGAAGAAAGGTCAAATAAATGATGATGTCAGCCAGGCTGAAAGCCAAAAAAATGGACCATTCATGAAGTGGTGAGGGTGGGAACAGCATGAGAGGTCCACAGAGTGGACCTATGACATAGTGGTGAGGTGGAAGCAGCATGAGGAGACCACAGAGTGGCACAATGACAGGGTCGGGAGGTGGAAGGAGTATGAAGAGGCCACCAAGTGGCACAATGTCAGAGTCTGGAGTTGGCAGCATCAGGAGAAGGCCACCGAGTGGCACAATGACCGAGTCTGGGGTTGGCAGCAGTATGAGGAGGCCACCGAGTGGCATAATGACCGAGTCTGGAGGTGGCGGCAGAGTCTGGAGGTGACGGGCCAGAGTCTGGTCCGTCTCGGTAATGGTTAAGTAGGTTGCCAATTAGGGTCATTAAGGGTTAATTCACTGGGGATCCTCCTTAGACAGGATGGGGGCGGTGCAGGAAATCCTGAAGGTCACATATACCTCCTCTCTGTTCTAGTCACTCCCTTTTGCAAGTGGAAGCAGATTGGCCCTCCCTCCCTTTGCGGTTATTCTTGGGAGGCGGGTTGAGGTGCACGGTTATGATCAGTTATGGATACTTGGTGATTCTGTTTTGTTTTTTCTATTCTTAAGAGCCCCCTCTGGGAGTCCAGCGGTTTTGTATATTGCTCCCCTGATTATGGCTTTTGAGAGCTGTGAATTCTGGTCGAGTTTATGAAGTCACAGCTAGCGGCATTTGAGTACAGCGGAGATATGGTGGTAGCAGATGATTACGGTTCAACTTTCCCGCTGGGAGTCCAGACTTTGGCATACCGCTCTGATATTATGGTTTATTAATGTTCACCACCCAGCAATAAAATTATACAGTTGTCGGTGTCTTTTGCTATGGGTCAAGGTTGGGTAAAGGGGCCAAGGGTGAGTTAAAGGTGGTACCCCCTCCCCTGTTTCCCTGGATACTAGCAGTCTGAGGAGGCCACCGAATGGCACAATGACCGAGTCTGGAGGTGGCGGCAGCAGCAGCATCAGGAGAAGGCCACGGAATGGAACAATGACAGAGTATGGATTTGGCAGCATCAGGAGAAGGCCACCGAGTGGCACAATGACCGAGTCTGGAGTTGACAGCAGTATGAGGAGGCCACCAAGAGGCACAATGACCGAGTCTGGAGTTGGCGGTGCAGCAGTATAAGGGGGCCACATGACAGTGTCTGGAGGTTGCGGCAGCAGCAGCATCAGGAGAAAGCCATTGAGTGGCGCAATGAGAGTATGGAGTTGGCAGAATCAGGAGAAGGCCACCGAGTTGCACAATTACTGAGCCTGGAGTTGACAGCAGTATGAGAAGGCCACCGAGTGCCACAATGACCGAGTCTGGAGTTGGCGGCAGCAGCAGCATCAGGAGAAGGCCACCGAGTGTCACAATAACAGAGTATAGCGTTGGAAGAACCAACCTGCAAGTTCCGGATCACTTCATAGTGCTCCAGTAAGTCGACTATCTCAAGCGCATTACCTGGAGAGACATGGCCAATCCATTGCTGGAGAGGGGGTGGCAGAGCCCTCCAGAACATATCTGCAGCGGTGCAGCATAGCAATGGGGTGCAGCACGTCAGGCTGTAGCCACTTTTGCAAAAGGTTGAGCAGGTTATATAACTGGTGTCTCACGGGCTCAGCCGGGTTGAACCCCCACTAATGCACCCGCTGGGCCCGGACCAGCACATTCACCCCCAGTCTAGCCAAAATCTCACCCTTTACCTTTGGGTAGTCGGCCGCTTGATCGTCCGGCAAGTCTAAATACACCCGCTGAGACTCTGATGCCAGGAAAGGAGCGACGACCTCAGCCCACTGGTCCTGGGGCAGCCTTTCCCTGGTGGACACTTTCTCATGCATCGCCAGGTAGGTTTTGATGTCATCTGTGGGTGTCATCTTAGGAATCGCTGCACGGACTGCTTTCCGGGCATCGTGGATGCTTGGGGTTGCTCCTGCTGTCTGCAAAGCCATCGCGTGTTGTAGCAGAAACTGGTTGGTCTCTTGCTGCTGCTTATTAGCCTCCATGAGGGCCTTCACAACATCCTCCATTTTGGCGTGTGACACAGGTTTGAATTTAGCTGGTTTGATAACCGTGCCCAAAAATGCAAACCAAAAATATTTTGGCGTTGATGCCAGCCTCACTGCACTTGCCTGCTCCAAGCCACCAATTGTAGTGATTTGCTCTGGTAGGCAGGGTAAGCGGACATACCTCTTACACCCAGTGACATGTCCTCTGATGTAGATGTTCTCTTTCCTCATCTTTTTCATTCAGACCAGACCGCCATGATGGTTTCTTTCAGCCATCTCTTGTATCTGAAGAGTTTGACAAACAGAAATCTTAGTTTCCTACTTTTCCTTCATCCTCCCCACCTTATGAACACCTCATCCTGAAACCCCCAATATTGTGCCCACTGTGCTCTCCAATACAATACTGCAGAAACATATAATCCCCCTGAAATGCTACTAACACACAGACAGTGCCCCTGCAATAATTATTGGCACACAGTGCCCTAAAAAAAACTGTATCCAGAAAACATTGACCCTGACACTAATAGTGTAAACATAATGTCACTCAAAAATGATTGTGCTCCTCCCACAGTAATAATGCTCTTAAAAGTCCCACCATAGTAATAATTATCTGCCAGAGTGCCCTTAGTGTTAGAAGTTAACATGCTAGTAATGTCCTCCATAGTCCCCCCCCATAGTAATATTTTTCCTTATAATGTGTGCCAGTACAACAATGCCCCCTTATAACATGTGCCAGTACAACAATAGCCCCTTATAATGTGTGGCAGTACAAAAAAAAAACCTTATAATCTGTGCCAGTACAAAATACTGTCTTATAATGTGTGCCAATGCAAAAATACCCCCTTATAATGTGTGCCAGTACAAAAAATACCCCCTTACAATTTGCACCAATACAATAAATACCCCACTATAATGTGCTCAGTCCAAAAAAATACCCCCTTATAAGGTGTGCCAGTACAAAAAAAAACGTATAATGTGTTCCAGTACAAAAAATACCACTTTATAATGTGTGCCAGTACAAAAATAGCCCCTTATAATGTGAGCCACTACAAACAGCACCCCTTATAATGTGTGCCAGTGCAAAAAATACCACCTTATAATGTGTGCCAACACAAAAATACCCCCTTACAATGTGTGCCAGTACAATAAATACCCGCTTATGTGCACCAGAACAAAAAATACCCCCTTACAATGTGCACCAATACAAAAAATACCCCCTTATAACGTGTGCCAGTACAAAAAAATATATAATGTGCGCCAGTACAAAAAAATTTCCCCCTTATAACGTGTGCCATGTAGGAAGGCGCAAGGGGCTGTCATTGATGGAAGGTATGTGTCACCGAGATTCCTGGCCTCGGTGAGGTAAGAGCCGGTAGTTTTAAGTGTCAGCAGCAGCTAGTGCTGGTTGACACTGTTTGTTTTTAGTGTGGCTGTGAAACCGATCCGGGCCGGCTCTTACTGGGAGTAGCCAAAGTGCTGGGTGGGTGGCTTCTCCCCATGCTCCAGACCGGGTCTTTATTGGCCTTTATAAAACCCAGCCAGTAGTCTCAGCTGGGTGTGGATGATCCTCCATCTGACAGTGGAGCGCTGTCAGTCTCTGTGTGTTTTGGAACGGAGAACTTGTGCCGTGCTAAAGGGCTGAGAGACGCCTGCTTGGGAAACAGGCCCTAAAGCCTGCTGTGGACCACAGGTGGAGAAACTGCAAACCAGGTGAAGGCTTTTGTTCTGTGGACTTTTTATGGTGTGAACAAACACCAAGACTGCAAACCGTTACTTTTTGTTTTTCCCTATGTGTGAAAAAAAAAACTGAACTGTTTAAGTTTAAGTCTTTGGGGTGGCCTCTATACTGTGTCCGCTAGCCTGTCTACCAGAGCAAATCTCCACAGCCAGTACCAAAAAAAACGTTATAATATGTGCCAGTACGAAAATATCCCTTTATGCCCACTTATATTGTGTGCTAGTACAAAAATATACCCCCTCTTAATGCCCCCAGTAGAGCTAATGTCCCCATGGTGCCCCCCTCCCAAAATGTGTGCCAGTACAAATCAGGCCAAGTTATGTGTGCCAGTACAAAATGCCCCTATGTAGTACCTTTAGTAGAAATAGTGCCCACAATAGTGTCCCCACTGCCTCCACAGTTGCCCAACATCATGCTGCCAAATGAAAAATAATAAACACTAATACCTATCTCCATGCGGGTGTCAGTGATGCTGTGCAGGCCTCTTCCAGCCTGTATCCTGAGCTGTATGCTGCCCGGCTCAGGTGGCACAAAGGTTGGTGTCATTGCACTGCCTTAGCTGGCTTCTGATAGGCTATAGGCAGTAGGCCTGAAGCCTATCAGGGAGCACAGTGGGGCATGGAGACATTGCTCACTTTGCCTCAATGGTGGTGCACACAGTTGTACACAGATAATGTTAGAGCCAAACCACACCTAATTGCAATAGTAATACAATGCAATAATAAGCCCATTCCACACATCCTTCTCGCACTTTAGAGTGGCAAGGTGACATAATGTGGAGGTGGCAGCATCATCAGGAGGCCACAGAGTGGCAAGGTGACACAGTGTGGAGGTGGCAGTAGCAAAAGGAGGCCACAGACTGGCACAATGACAGTGTGGAGGTGGCAGCAGCATCAGGAGGCCACAGAATGGCACAAGGACAGAGTGTGGAGGTGGTGGCAGCAGCAGCATCAGGAGGAGGCCACAAAGTGGCACAATGAAAATGTGGAGGTGGTGGCAGCATCAGAAGGCCACAGAGTGGCAAGATGACATAATGTGGAGGTGGCAGCATCATCAGGAGGCCACATAGTGGCACAATGACAGTGTGGAGGTGGCAGCAGCAGCAGGAGGCCACAGAGTGGCACAATGACAGTGTGGAGGTGGCAGCAGCATGAGGTGACATAGTGTGGAGGTTGTAGCAGCATCAGGAGGCCACAGAGTGACACAATGACAGTGTGGAGGTGGCAGCAGATTGAGGTGGCAGCAGCATGAGGTGACATAGTGTGGAGGTGGTAGCATCATCAGGAGGCCACAGAGTGACACAATTACAGTGTGGAGGTGGCAGCAGCATGAAGAGACTACAGAGTGGCAAGGTGACATAGTGTGGAGGTAGCAGTATGAGGGGACCACAGAGTGACATAGTGTGGAAGTAGCAGCAGCATCAGAAGATCACAGAGTGGCAAGGTGACACAGTGTGGAGGTGGCAGCAGCATTAGGAGACCACAGAGTGGCAAGGTGACATAGTGTGGAGGTGGCAGCAGCATGAGGAGACCACAGAGTGACCCGGTGACAGAATGGGGGGGTGGGTGGCAATACGAGTACCAGCTGAAGACGGTGGGTGAGAGAAGGAGCACTTGGCATCAGATGTGTGGCATCAGGAGGGTGGCAGAATCAGAATAGTAGCTGAGGCAGGTAGCAAGAAGAAACCGGTTTCTTTTGTCAAAGTGTTGGTGTGGCACCATGGATGATCTAGTCTGAAGCATCAGGCATTGGTGGGTGGAAATCCTGGCTAATCCACGCCTGATTCATCTTGAAAAAGGTAAGTCTCTCCACATTTTGGGTGAACAGTTGAGTTCTTTTTGGGGTAACTATGGCCCCCGCCGCACTAAACACCCGCTCTGATGCCACACTACTGGCTGGGCAGGACAGCTTTTCCAGGGCAAACTCTGCTAGTTGCAGTCACAAATCTAGTTTTGCTGCCCAGTAGTCAAGCGGATGATCAATGTGGGGTGGCAGTGTACTGTCCAAGTATGCCACCACCTGCTGGTTCAAGTCCTGCTCCAGGTGTAGCTGCTGCTGGTGAGTAGTTTCTTCACTAGCGGCTGAAGAAAGCTGCTCATTAGCGACTTAAAAAAGGCCCCATTTGGACCAGTAGCGAGGGTCCAACAAGGTGGAGAGCCAGAAGTTATCCCTCTCCACCTGGACCATGGTGACAATTCGGCTGTCACTACGCAAGCAAGTGACCATGCATCGTGCCATTTGTGCAAGCAAGTAACTTGGAGGGACTATCTGCTTCCATCAACACTGCATACTGCCACTGTGTGTTCGGGTCCTCTGTCTCGTCTTCCTCATCGCCCTTTAGCCCCTCTGGCTTTTCCTGCTCCTCCTCTCCTGTCAACTGAGTAGAAAAACCACCCATTTGGCTACACATTGCCTCTGCTCCAATGTCCTCCTCCCCCTTCTCTTCCAGTTCAGCCCTTACAGGGCTCATGTGGCCGTGAGATCTAGGCACCAAGTCTCCAGTCCCCTGACCAGCCAGATTTACCAGCATCTGTTCCAGGACATGAAGCAGTGTAATGACGTTGTTCATCCCGTAGTCCTGGCGACTGACAAATAACGTGGCTTCCTCAAGGGGCCTGAGCAATCGGCAGGTGTAACGCATGAGCTGCCACTGGCTGACATCGAAGTTACACAGAGGAGTACTCCTGTCCGCTTGGATCATCAAGAAATTGTTTATGGCCTTTATCTGTTCGGTCCAACATATGGAGGGTGGAATTCCAATGGGTGTAAGTATCGCATATCAGCCTATGTTGGGGGATGCCGTTCTGCCACTGCAGCTCAAGGACGGTGTGCTTTGCGGTGTACGAGTGGATGAAGTGTATGCAAAGTTTCCTGGCCATTTTTAGGATGTCTTGCAAATGGGTGAAAGACTTCAGGAACTGCTTGACAACAAGATTGAACACGTGTGCCATGCAGGGCGTATCGTTCAGCCCTTCTTGACACAGCGCTGACGCCATGTTCTTCCCTTTGTCTGTCACCATGGTTCTAATTTTGAGTTGACGCAGAAAAATCAAGGATTCGGTTTCTTGATGAAGGAGATGGAGCAGTTCCTCCCCTGCGTGACTCAGTTCGCCCAGGCAAATCAGGTGCAGAACAGCATGACACCGCACATGTGGTATGCTGGAGGGGCACTGTAAATTGTCCCTGCAGTGGAGGCTGAGGACATGGTGCAGGATGAGAAGGCAGAGGCAGACATTGTGGCAGGACCAACGGCGTGAGAAAGTGGAGGCGGAATCGGTGTCACCTGGCAAAGTTTCTGGTGTGGCTGTGCTGGAACCACATTTACCCAGTGGGCCGCAAAGGACATGTATTGCCCCTGACCGTAGTTACAGCTCCACACGTCGGCGCTGCTGTGCACTTTGGCAGACACCGACAGGCTCAAGGACTGGCCCACCTTCTGTTCTTCATATGTGTGCAGGGTTGGTACTGCCTTTTTGGCAAAGAAATGATGGCTTGGGACTCTCAACCTTGGCTCGGCACAAGCCATCAGTTCTCTGAAAGGTGCAGAGTCCACCACTTTGAAAGAGAGAGAATACATACAGTATAACTGCACTGCTGAACGGCAAATATATTTTTTCTTTTTCCACTAATACACGTCACAAAAGACTTTAGAACATATACAGTAACTGCACCGCTGACCGGCAAATATATTTAACTTTTGCCACTAATGCCACAAAAAGGGCTGTAATTTTAGCACTTCACCACACAATGGTTAATAAGCTCCTTTTCCCCACTAATACAAGCCAAAAAATGCTTTAGAATATATAACTGCACCGCATAAGGGCAAATAAGACGTAGAAATATTTCCTTGTAATAAATCCTTTTCATGCCTTTTTCAACAGCACTTGCACCCTAATAACAACAGTTTGCTGGAATTACAGAGCAGTATAATGGCAATTTTGGATCCCAAGTCAGTGCAGCAAGGTGTAATAGGATTGTTCCTATTACCCAGGCTGTAACCTCCCCTACTGAACCCTGTTCTACATAAATGCTGTGGAATGATTCCTCCCTATCCTTTCCCTACACCTTGAATAATCTTGCCCTGCTCTTTTAAATCGAGTTTTTTTTTTGGCACAATGAAGTTTTTTCTAACACTGTCCCTGGTGCCTGCTGACGTCTCTCCCTGCACTAAGTACACTGGTAAATGGCAGACTCTAAGATGGCTGCCGCTATTTATAGGGCTGTGACATCACAGGGCTGGCTGCTGATTGGCTGCATGCATTGCATTATGGATGATCCCGCCTTCCCAGAATTCCTTTCTCCATGTCCTCACACGTGCAGCAGCCATTTTAGGAAAAAATTTAATTCGTTACCACAAATCGCGAGAGAATTCGGCTTCGGTGCAAATCGAATTCTTTCTGAAGTTCAGATCGAATTCCACTTCGCCAGCTTTGATTCGCTCATCTCTAGTCCTCACTGTCACGAACCTGGAGGTGTGAACCCATTGTGCCACGTGTCCTACCTCCTCTAAGGGCGTTGTCTAAGTGAACCCCTCGATTTTTCACAATACCCCTGATGATGAGGATAGACTTTCCCTAGGGGAACACAAGGTCGCTTACCTCTTGAGGAGGATAGGCACATGAGGCATCTGGTCCAGGCGGACCAGGAGGTACCAGTGCAGGACCGAAGGATGAGGCAGAGGCGTAGTCAGACAGGCGAAAGGTCAGGGCAGGCGGTACAGGTACAGGTCAGGCAATCCGAGTCAGCAGCAGGAGAGTCAAGGCAAGCAGGCAGGGATCAGATGGTTAGCAGAATCCAGGAACTAAGTATAAGTCAGGAACACATGTGAGTATCAGGCTCTTTAGCAAAACACAAGGACCTTGACACTGAGGCATATGGGAAGGGGGCTGAGCCACTTATATATGCAAAGAAGGGCTAGGATAGGTCAGTGAAGTCACATGACCTAAGCCACAAATCCCAGGAAATGATGTGCACTGGCCCTTAGGGAAGTGCTGCAAGAAACCAGCAGCAAGCATGCTGTGGCCAGGGCTGAGAGTAAACCGTGGAGCAGATCCTCAGAACCACGGCTCCTAAACAGACAGAGCCCAGGACTGCAGTAGTGAATGGAAGCACTAGCCACAGATCACCACTGAGCACGGCGCCCGGGACCGCGGTGGTAAGCAGGGGAACAGCGGCGCACATGGATCTGCTTTATTATCTTTAACATAGCCAAAACGGACCCGTATTGAACACAATTGAAAGTCAATGCGGGACGGATCAGTTTTCTATTGTGCTATATTGTGTCAGTGAAAACTGATCCATCCCCATTGGCTTACATTGTGTGTCAGGACGGATGAGTTTGGCTCAGTTTCGTCAGATGGACACCAAATAGCCGCAAGCAGCGTTTTGGTGTCCGCCTCCAAAGCGGAATGGAGGCAGAATGGAGCCAAACTGAACCAAACTGATGCATTCTGAGTGGATCCTTACCGTATCCATTCAGAATGCATTAAAGGGGTTGTCCGGGATCAAGATTTTTTTTAAAAACCAGTTAAATCACTATTAATAGCAGTTTGAAGGTCCCCCCAGATGTTTTTAGGTATTTTTACACTTCAGCAGGGCTCCTACAGTCCCCCACTGATTGTTTACCTTTCTGTTTATGTGCGGCAACTTCCTGCCTCAATGCTTTCTGGGTCCCAGCGCAGCTAAACGCCTCCTTCCTTACTAAGAATGCGCCCTGCTCGGCGAGGGGCGTGGCTTAGCGCCGTGAGGGGGCGTGGCTTAGCGCTTCTGTTGCCGCATAGTTACTGCCCCTCCATGCGCTTGGAATAATTAGAGGCTGACGGTGACGTCACCGGGCTCCTTGTGAAGCGGAAGGAGAGGCTTCACTATGCAGAAAGGGACCCGGTACGTCACTGACTGAATAGAAACTGCACTTCCGGCTGAAAATTTGAGAAGTAAAAAAGGGCCATCAGAAATGTCTGGTAAGGGAAGGACAGGCATGAATGTAATATTTAGGGGACCATTGTACATGTAGACCCATGTCCCCAATCCCGGACAACCCCTTTAAGGGCAAAACTGATCAGTTTTAGACCACTTGTGAGATTCCTGAACAGATCTCACAAACGGAAACCAAAACGCCAGTGTGAAAGTAGCCTTATACTCACCACAAAAGTCAGCATCAGAAGTTTGCAAAAGAACCTCTAAACAAGCCTGGTGCATTTTGGAAACAAGTTCTGTGGACTGATGAGTTTGAAATAGAACCCATTGACCACAATGAGCAAAGGTATGTTTGGAGAAAAAAAAAAGGTCACTGAATTTTATGAAAACAACCATTAAGAATACTCATTAGTGGGATAATGCAGATTTCAACATGTCTGATGCTCAGTGATGACTTATCTTCCTCAAAAGAAACAGAAAAAAGTCTGGTACCATGTTAGCCAATAGAAAACGAATTTAGTGCTCTCATTAAAGGGAACCTGTCACCGGGATTTTGTGTATAGAGCTGAGGACATGGGTTGCTAGATGGCCGCTAGCACATCCGCAATACCCAGTCCCCATAGCTCTGTGTGCTTTTTTTGTGTAAAAAAAAACTATTTGATACATATGCAGATTAACATGAAAGAGTCATATCTTACTTGTGTGACCAGAGAAGAGTCATATTTTTCAAGCTCTGACTCATCTCAGGTTAATTTGCATATGTATCAAATCGGTTTTTATACACAATAAAAGCACACAGAGCTATGGGGACTGGGTATTGTGGATGTGCTAGCGGCCATCTAGCAGCCCATGTCCCCAGCTCTATACCCAAAATCCCGGTGACAGGTTCCCTTTAAGAGAAACAAAATAAGAGTATTGCAGGTTTGATACCTTTTAATGGCTAACAAAAATATAAGTAATGATGTTACATACCGACAGGGGCGTCGCTAGGTTAAAACATTCGGGGCCTGGGCCCCGGATGTTTTGTCCCAGGCCCCGAATGTCCTGCCTGCTAGATACAACTGTATTGCCGTAAACAGAACGGCAATACAATTGAATCTTACACTGGGAAAAGGCGAAGGACCTGTGGTGACATCACAGGTCATGTGATCAGCAAAACAGGCTGTGATAGGATGACCTGATAGGATGACCTGGATGATGTCACCATCATGTGACCAGTGCAGGATTGGACCGGAATGAAGAGGAGAAGGAGCCTAATGGTGATATCTGTACATGAGGAGAGGTAAGTTAAGGGAGAGGCAGATGCTGGGAGTTGTAGTTATTTAACTGGGATGTATGTTAGGGCTGAAGGGAGGGATGTTATTGACATGGAACTGTGTGCTTGAGGTGGCTGGGGGAGGGAGTCATGTTATTTACATGGGACTGTATGTTGAAAGTGGATGGTGGGGGGAATGATGTTTATGTACATGGGAATTATTGTTTAGGCTACGTTCACACTTGCGTTTGGGGATCCGCTTGTGAGATCCGTTTCAAGGCTCTCACAAGCAGCCCCAAATGCATCAGTTTAACCCGAATACATTCTGAATGGATGCGGATCCATTCAGAATGCATCCGTTCAGGACCGATTCGTTTGTATTAGATTTGAATTTCTAAGTCTCAATACGGATCCGTCCTGACTTACATTGAAAGTCAATGGGGGACGGAACCGTTTACAATTGCACCATTTTGTGTCAATGCAAAGGGATCCGTCCCCATTGACTTACATTGTAAGTCAGGACGGATACATTTGGCTCCGCACGGCCATGCGGACACAAAAACGCTGCGTGCAGCATTTTGGGGTCCGCCTCCAAAACGGCTGCACGCAGTGTTTTTGTGTCAGAAGTATCAGAAGTATAGGAATGAGGATGTGCGATTTAGATTCTCTCTACATAATACAAACGTATCCCCTACTGTCAGTCCCTTCGGGATCCATGCCTCATTCATCCTAATGAAGGTGAGGTAATCAACACTTTTTTGACCGAGGCGACTTCTTTTGTCAATGACAATGCCTCCTGCTGCACTGAAGGTCCTTTCTGACAGGACACTTGAAGCGGGGCAGGCCAGAAGTTCTATCGCAAACTGGGATAGTTCAGGCCACAGGTCAAGCCTGCACACCCAGTAGTCAAGGGGTTCATCGCTCCTCAGAGTGTCGATATCTGCAGTTAAGGCGAGGTAGTCTGCCACCTGTCGGTCGAGTCGTTCTCTAAGGCTGGATCCCGAAGGGCTGTGGCGATGTGTAGGACTGAAAAAGCTCTGCATGTCCTCCATCAACAACACATCTCTAAAGCGTCCTGTCCTTGCCGCCGTGGTCGTGGTAGGAGGAGGATTACTTTGACCTCTTCCCCAGTTAGATTCCCGTTGTGCTGTGACATCCCCCTTATAAGCTGTGTAAAGCATATTTTTTAGTTTGGTTTTGAACTGCTGCATCCTTTCTGACTTCCGGTAATTTGGTAACATTTCCACCACTTTCTGCTTATACCGGGGGTCTAGTAGCGTGGCCACCCAGTACAGGTCGTTCTCCTTCATCCTTTTTATACGAGGGTCCCTTAACAGACATGACAGCATGAAAGACCCCATTTGCACAAGGTTGGATGCCGAGCTACTTATTTCCCGTTCCTCGTCCTCACTGATGTCATTGACGGTCTGTTCTTCCCCCCAGCCACGTACAAGACCACGGGTCCCAGATAGGTGACAACAACGAGCACCCTGGGATGCCTGCTGTGGTTGGTCTTCCTCCTCCTCAAAGCCACATTCCTCCTCCTCTTCCTCTTCCTCATACTCCTCTTGCAGCGTTGCCGCAGGTCCGGCAAGCGATGATGACAAAGCTGTTTCTGGTGGTGATGGTGACCACAACTCTTCCTCTTCACACTCATCTACAGCCTGATCCAGCACTCTTCGCAGGGCACGCTCCAGGAAGAAAACAAATGGGATGAGTTTGCTGATGGTGCCTTCGGTGCGACTGACTAGGTTTGTCACCTCCTAAAAAGGACGCATGAGCCTAAGGCATTGCGCATGAGCGTCCAGTAACGTGGCAAAAGAATTCCCAGCTCCGCAGAGGCTGTCCTAGCACCCCGGTCATACAAATACTCGTTGACTGCTTTTTCTTGTTGGAGCAGGCGGTCGAACATTAGGAGTGTTGAATTCCAACATGTCGGTCTGTCGCAAATCAAGCGCCTCACTGGCATCTTGTTTCGGCGCTGAATGTCTGAAAAGTGCGCCATGGCCGTGTAGGAACGCCTGCAATGGCCACACACCTTCCTGGCCTGCTTGAGGACGTCCTGTAAGCCTGGGTACTTAGACACAAAGCGTTGTACGATGAGATTCAACACATGTGCCATGCACGGCACATGTGACAACTTGCCCAAATTCAATGCCGCCAACAAATTGCTTCTATTGCCACACACCACTTTGCCGATCTCCAGTTGGTGCGGGGTCAGCCATTGATCCACCTGTGCCTTCAGGGTGGACAGGAGTGCTGGTCCGGTGTGGCTCTCTGCTTTCAGGCAAGTCAACCCCAAGACAGCGTGACACTGTCGTATCCGGGATGTGGAATAGCCCCTGGGGAGCTGGGGGGATTCAGTTGATGTGCAACCAGACACCGCAGCAGAAGAGGACTCAGCCGAGGAGGTTATGGAAGAGGATGGAGTAGGAGGAGTAGAGGAGGTGGCAGTAGGCCTGCCTGCAAGTCGTGGCAGTGTCACCAACTCCGCTGCAGGGCCACGCATTCCATGCATGGCAGCCGTCAGCAGGTTGACCCAATGCGCAGTGTAGGTGAGATACCTGCACTGACCGTGCTTTGCAGACCAGGTATCAGTGGTCAGATGGACCCTTGCACCAACACTGTATGCCAGAGATGCCATGACTTCCTTTTCAATCAATGAGTAGAGGTTTGGGATTGCCTTATTAGAAAAAAAAATTCGTCCGGGTACCTTCCACTGTGGTGTCCCAATAGCGACACATTTTTTGAAGGCCTCAGACTCCACCAGCTGGTATGGTAAAAGCTGGCGGGCTAAGAGTTCCGTCAAGCCAGCTGTCAGACGCCGGGCAAGGGGGTGACTCTGTGACATTGGCTTCTTACGCTCAAACATTTCCTTTACAGACACCTGTGGGCAGATGAGATGGAACTGCTCAAGGTGAGAGGCGGAGTGACGGGTGGTTGAGAGGGGTCAAGGAGGACAGCAGTGGTTGACGTGGCTGAAGATGCTGGACCAGGAGGAGGATGGTGGCTTTGAGCTTGTGTGCTGCTTCTACTCGTCATCATGTGTTGATCCCATAGGCGTTTGTGATGTGCGATCATGTGCCTTCGCAAAGCAGTTGTACCTAGGTGGGTGTTGGATTTCCCACGACTCAGTTTCTTTTGGCACAGGTTGCAAATGGCATTGCTGTCGTCAGAGGCAGACACACAAAAAAAATGCCACACTGCTGAGCTTTGCAATGACGGCATTCTGGTGGTGGCAACAGCATGCGTTGATTTGCGTGCTGTCTGGCTGACCCCGGGTGCCGATACATGCTGTCTGACTGTGCCACTAGCTCCTTGCGACGACCTCCCCCTGCTTCCAACTCGTCTCCTCCTTCTCTCTGTCTCCCCTTCTGAACTTTCCCCCTCTTCTTCTTCTCTTCGAGCAGGCACCCACGTGGCATCCACGGACACATCATCATCATCATCAACCACTTCACTTGTATCTGACACCTCAGCAAAGGAAGCAGCAGCAGGTACAACATCATCATCATCATCATCATCATCACACTGTATGTCCATGTGTGTAATTGTGTAATGCTGCCTGACTGAGACATATCCCTGTTATCTACATCCCCTGGCAATAATGGTTGCGCATCACTAATTTCATCCAACTGATGTGTAAATAACTCCTCTGATGGATCAAGTGAAGCGGCTGTGGTGGCTGTGGTGGTGGTGGCGGCGGGCGGGAGAGTGGTAACTTGAGAGCAGGTGACCAAAGCTGAGCTGGAGGAGGATGGTGCGTCAAGGTTCCTAGCGGAAGCTGTTGAAGATTGAGTGTCCTGTGTAAGCCAGTCAACTATTTTCTCCGAATTTTTTGGGTTCAGGGTACGTGGCCTCTGAACACTGGGCATTATTCCAGGGCCAGTGGAAATCACAGCGTGGCCTGCCTCTGCCTGTCATTTTTTATTAGATAAGTTTTACTATGCATGCAAGGTACTGTGCCACCCTATATAAGTGGTGGGCAGTGGGCACAGTACAGTCTGTGTGAACCTGACACACACGGGCTTGCAAATGTGATTAGATCACAGTTAAATTTTAAATATAATTTTTTTTCTGCAAGGTATTTGACTGAATGACACCCTGTAACGGTATGATTGCAGGCCTAGCCAGCCACTAGCCAGTGGCCACAATACAGTATGTGTGGGGGCCTGACACACACGGGCTTGCAAATGTGATTAGATCACAGTTAAATTTTAAATATAATTTTTTTTTCTGCAAGGTATTTGACTGAATGACACTCTGTAACGGTATGAGTGCTGGCCTAGCCAGCCACTAGCAAGTGGCCACAATACAGTATGTGTGGGCGCCTGACACACACGGGCTTGCAAATGTGATTAGATCACAGTTACATTTTAAATATAATTTTTTTTTGTGCAAGGTATTTGACTGAATGACACCCTGTAACGGTATGAGTGCAGGCCTAGCCAGCCACTAGCCAGTGGCCACAATACAGTATGTGTGGGTCTGACACACACGGGCTTGCAAATGTGATTAGATCACAGAAAAATATTAAATTTAATTATTTTTTTATCTGCAAGGTATTTTCTGTCACACCCTGTATGAATGGTGTGCACTGTGCACACAGTGCTGTCTATTACTGAGCCTGCAGCCTCTCACACATGGGTAGCCAGGCAACTGCAATATATATATATATGAAAAAAAAAAAAAAAAAGCACACTGATGTACCAGCCCTGAAAATGGCTTTTTGGGGTGCTGTCAGGACGCTGTCCTTACAGCAGATGAGTCTGTGGACACAGAACAATGCCCTAGCTAACGCTTTCCCTATTGAATAAGCAGCAGCAGCTACACTCTCCCTCCTCTCTCTGTGAATGCAGTTTCCAAATTAATCTAAAATGGATGCTGTCCAGGAGGTGGGAGGGTCTGGGAGGGATGGTCTGCTGCTGATTGGCTGGAATGTGTCTGCTGACTGTGAGGTAGAGGATTTAAAGTTTACTCAATGATGATGTATAGGGGGCGGACCGAACATTGCATATCTTCGCCCGCAGCGGCGAACGCGAACAAGCCATGTTTGCCGGGAACTATTCGCCGACTAATAGTTCGGGACATCACTATTTATGACACACTACAAGATCTAAAGAGTCTTCTATAGACATAGTCGGGGCACCAGGTTTCTGAGATAACATCAATTTAGAGACCATAAAACTTTCACACCCTTATCTGTAAGATAATTAAGAACTCATTCTCAAGATCTTTGAAATTCTGTTGCTCTGTTGTTTTTCAAATGTCCATTCATTCCCCCATGTCTCTGTTCTTATTGTGTATATATATTGCTGTTTCTTCATATATTCTTGTAGTACGCCTGATGAAGGGACTGGTGATGTCTTGAAAGCTCGCTATGTAACATCATTACTTCTATTTTTGTTAGCCATTAAAAGGTTTCAAACCTGCAATACTCTTATTTTGTTTCTCTTAATGAGAGCACTAAACTAACCGACTTACCTCCATGAAACAGTTGTTGGAGCAGGTTGTGATTAAAGATGAGCGATTCAAAGCTGACAAACTGAAATTTGATCCGAATTTTAGAAAAATTTTATTCGAATTTCCTCGCACTTTCCTCGCTTCGAATTTCCTCGCATTGTAACGAATTGCATTTTTTCCTAAAATGGCTCGCTGCACTGACTGATCCAAATTGCCATTATACAGCTCTGTAATTCCAGCAAACCGTTCTTATTAGGCCTCATGCACACGACCGTTGTGTGCATCCGCGGCCGTTGTGCCGTTTTCCGTTTTTTTTGCGGACCGATTGACTTTCAATGGGTCCGTGGAAAAATCGGAAAATGCACCGTTTTGCACCTGAGACCGTGATCCGTGTATCCTGTCCGTCAAAAAAATATGACCTGTCCTATTTTTTGACGGACAACGGTTCGCGGACCCATTCAAGTCAATGGGTCCGTGAAAGAACACGGATGCACACAAGATTGGCATCCGTGTCCGTGATCCGTGGCCGTAGGTTGCTTTCATACAGACGGATCCGAAGATCCGTCTGCATAAAAGCTTTCTGAGAGCTAAGTTTTCACTTCGTGAAAACTCAGATCTGACAGTATATTCTAACACAGAGGCATTCCCATAGTGATGGGGACGCTTCAGGTTAGAATATACTAAAAGAACTGTGTACATGACTGCCCCCTGCTGCCTGGCAGGTGCTGCCAGGCAGCAGGGGGCAGCAGGGGGCAGGCCCCCCCCCCCTGTAGTTAACACATTGGTGGCCAGTGCAGCCGCCCCCCCCTCCCTCCCCTGTAGTTAACTCTTTGTTGTCCAGTGCGGTCGGCCCCCCCTCCCTCCCCTGTAGTTAACTCATTGGTGGCCAGTGGGCCCCCCTCCCTCCCGTGTAGTTAACTCTTTGTTGTCCAGTGCGGCCGGCCCCCCCTCCCTCCCCTGTAGTTAACTCGTTGGTGGCCAGTGGGCCCTCCCTCCTAATTAAAATCTCCCCCCCTATCATTGGTGGCAGCGGAGAGTACCGATCGGAGTCCCAGTTTAATCGCTACTGCAGTCCCGGTTGCCATGGTTACTTAGCAATTTGTAGAAGCATTATACTTACCTGCGAGCTGCGATGTCTGTGTCCGGCCGGGAGCTCCTCCTACTGGTAAGTGACAGGTCTGTGCGGCGCATTGCTTAATGATCTGTCCCTTATATGTTCTAAAGTCATTTTTGTTGTGTATTAGTGGCAAAATAAAAAAATATTTGCTGGAAAGCGGTGCACTTATATGTTTTAAAGCCGTTTGTGGCGTGTATTAGTGAAGAAAGAAAAAATATCTTTGCTGTTCAGCGGTGCAGTTATATGTTTTAAAGCCATTTTTACTGTGTATTAGTGGCAAAACAAAAATATATTTGCTGTTCAGCGGTGCAGTTATAATTTTTTAAAGCCCTTTTTGCGTGTATTAGTGGCACAAAAAAAAAATGATTTGCCGTTTTGTGGTAAATTGAGAAAATTACAGCCCTTTTTAGCGTGTATTAGTGGGGAAAAAAGGGCTTATTAGCCGTTGTGTGGTGAAGTGAGATAATTACAGACTTTTTTGGAGTGTTTTAATTTCCTTTTTAGTTATTATTTTAATCCAACAGTATGTCAGACAGAGAAGTGCCAGGCCCTGCACAGAGGAGAGGCAGAGGCCTAAATGTTTCTGGCACAGGCACAGATCGCAGAAGAGTAAGGGGGCATGGCAGCAGCAGTCTCAGCGAGAGGCGGGAGCTCCCAGTGTCATCTAGCAGTCGTGTCTTGACCAGCATCCCAGCGGTTCTTGAATGGTTGTCGGTCATCCACTTCGTCCCAAGTGACATCAAACACCCCAGCCATGAATTGCTGGGTTCGTCAGACACAAACCTTAGTTGGTATGGCCCGGGAACAGGCCCTGTGCCCTCACTTGTCCTCAACCTGCCTCTGTCCTTTTCTGTTCCCTCAGCCAGAGAAGTATCATATGTTGTGGGCTCGGCTACAGCGAGTACGAGCTACTAGAGCACAGTCAGCAGCTACTGGCCAGCCAAGATGTGGAGGAGACATCTGCCGCTTCCTCCACTAGACGGGCAAGTAGTGATGAGGAGAGTGGCGTGGGAGCTGGTGTTGCAAGCGGTCAGGCTCCTGACCCAGAGACGGTTGAGGAGGACATCAGTGACTTGCATACAGTAGTCGATGATGATGATGTAGCTGATCATACTTGGGAGCCAGGTGATGAAGGGGCTTCATCATCGGAGGAAGAGGGTGGTAGCTTGCCTGTGAGGCAGCGGAGGAGCCATAAAGTCGCTAGCGTGGCTAGGAGTCAGGGTGGCAGCAGTTGGAGGTCAGGAGCCAAACGGGCCCAGGGTAGACCACCCGCTTTGCAGGAGCCTACCTACCCAGAAAGTAGTGGTGCACGGGTTCATGGAAGCAGAGGCGGGAGCAATAAATCAGTCCATAGTGTTGGGGGTAAAATCACCTACTCGGCGGTGTGACAGTTTTTTGTTAGGCCGCCAGAAGAGGTAAACATGGCCATATGCAGAATCGGTGGGCAGAAGGTGAAGCATGGCTCCGATGTGGTGGTCCAGCCTGCCGCAGCAACCGCTGCATCACCCAGTGGAACGCACCTGGTTTCAGGCAGTCAAGGCTCAGCCAAATGGAGCTGTCTGTCCTTCCCATCATCTACTGGTCCTGATGCTCCTCCTCCTCATCATTCATTCCGTCAGCATTCGATCACCGAAGCGATTTCAAAGAGACAGCAGTATGCGTGCACTCATCCAACGGCACAGAAGCTGTATGTGCTCCTGTGCAAGTTGCTGGTGCTACAGTCCCTCCCTTTCCAAGTGGTGGACTCTGCACCTTTCAGAGAACTGATGGCTTGTGCCGAGCCGAAGTGGAGAGCCCCAAGCCGTGGTAGTACCAGCCCTGCACACACATGTAGAACAGAAGGTGGGCCAGTCCTTGAGCCTAAAGGTGTCTGCCAAAGTGCACGGTCAGGGACAATACATGTCCTTTATGGCTCACTGGGTTAATGTGGTTCCAGCATAGCCACACCAGAAACTTGGCCAGGTGACGCCGCTTCTGCCTCCACGTTCTCACGCCGTGGGTTCTGCGACATTGTCTACCTCTGCCTCCTCATCCTCCACAGTGTCCTCAGCCTCCACTGCAGGGGCAATTCACAGTGCCCTTCCAGCATACCACATGTGCAGGGCATGGCGGTGTCACGCTGTTCTGCACCTCGTTTGCCTGGGCAAACAGAGTCACACAGGGGAGATACTGCTCCTTGTCCTTCATCAAGAAATCTAATCCTGGCTTTCTCCGTGACAACTAAAAATCGTAACCATGGTGACCAACATTGGGAAGAACTTGGTGTCGACACTGCATCAAAGAGGGCGGAGCCATGCGCCATGCATGGTACACGTGTTAAATCTGGTTGTCAATAGGTTCCTGAAGTCTTCCACCCACCTGCAAGACATCCTAAAAATGGGCAGGAAACTTTGCATGCACTTTAGCCACTCGTACACCGCAAAGCACACCCTCCTTGAGCTGCAGCGGCAGAACGGCATCCCCAACACAGGATGATATGTGACGTTTCCACCCGTTGGAATTCCACCCTCCATATGTTGGACCGACTATACGAACAGAGAAATGCTAGAGAAAGGGCTGAACTGGAAGAGGAGTAGGGGGGGGGAGGACATTGGAACACAAGCAATGTGTAGCAAAATGGGTGGTTTTTCTACTCAGGTGACAGGTGAGGAGGAGAAGTAGCAGCTAGAGGCGCTACAGGGCGATGAAGAAGACGAGACAGAATACCCAGACACACCATGGAGTGCAGTGGAGATGGAGGTAGGGAGTCCCTCCAAGTCACTTGCACAAATGGCTCAATGCATGCTCACTTGCTTGCGTAGTGACAGCTGAATTGTCACCATTCGGCAGAGGGATAAATTCTGGATCTCCTTGCCGCCACCTCCAGACTCTGTGAAGAAACTACTCACCAGCAGCAGCAGGTAGACCTGGAGCAGGACCTGAACCAGCAGGTGGTGGCATACTTGGACAGCACCCTGCCAACCCACATTGAAGATCCTCTTGACTACTGGGCAGCAAAACTGGATTTGTGGCCGCAACTAGCAGAGTTTGCCCTGGAAAAGCTGTCCTGCCCGTCCAGTAGTGTGGCATCAGAGCGGGTGTTTAGTGCGGCGGGGGTCATAGTTACCCCAAGGAGAACTCGCCCGTCCACCCACAATATGAAGAAACTGACCTTTGTCAAGATTAATCATTCGTAGATCAGCCAGGATTTCTACCCACCAATGCCTGATGCATCTGATTAGATCATCCATGCCGCCTCACCCAAACCTTGAAAAAACAGACCGGTTTATTCTGGCTACATGCCTCAGCTACTACTCTGATGCTGCCACCCGCCTGATGCCACACATCTGATGCCAAGTGCTCCATCTTTCACCCACCTTCTTCAGCGTGTACTGGTATTGCCACCCATCGCCACACTCTGTCACCGGGTCACTTTTTGGTCTCCTGATGCTGCTGCTCCCATCTCCACACTATGTCACCTTGCCACTATGTGGTCTCCTGATGCTGCTGCTGCTGCCATCTCCACACTATGTTACCTTACCACTCTGTGGTATACTGATGCTGTTGCCATCTCCTCACTATGTCACCTTGCCACTCTGTGGTATCCTGATGCTGCTGCTGCTGCCATCTCCACACTATGTCACCTTGCCACTCTGTGGTTTCCTGATGCTGCTGCTGTTGCCATATCCACACTATGTCACCTTGCCACTCTGTGGTATCCTGATCCTGCTGCTGCCATCGCCACACTATGTCACTTTGCCACTCTGTGATATCCTCTTGATGTTGCTGCGGCCATGATCCATATCCACACTATGTCACGTTGCCACTCTGTGGATCCTGATGCTGCTGCTGCCATATCCACACTATGTCACCTTGCCACTCTGTGGTATCCTGATCCTGCTGCTGCTGTCTTCACCACACTATGTCACCTTACCACTCTGCGGTATCCTCCTGATGCTGCTGCTGCAATATCCACACTATGTCACCTTGGCTTTCTGTGGTATCCTGATGCTGCTGCCATCTCCACACTATGTCACTTACCATTCTGTGGCATCCTGATCCTGCTGCTGCTGGCATCACCACACTATGTCACCTTGCCACTCTGTGGTGTCCTGATGCTGCTGCTGCCATCACCACACTATGTCACCTTGCCACTCTGTGGTATCCTGATGCTGCTGCCATCTCCACACTATGTCACCTTGCCACTCTGTGGTATCCTCCTGATGCTGATGCTGCTGCCATATCCACACTATGTCACCTTGCCACTCTGTGGTATCCTCCTGATGCTGCTGCTGCCATCTCCACACTATGTCACCTTGCCACTCATTGGTATCCTGATGCTGCTGCTGCCATATCCACACTATGTTACCTTGCCACTCTGTGGTATCCTGCTGCTGCTTCCATCTCCACACTGTCACCTTGCCACTCTGTGGTATCCTGATGCTGCTGCCATCTCCACACTATGTCACCTTGCCACTCTGTGGTATACTCCTGATGCTGCTGCTGCCATATCCACACTATGTCACCTTGCCACTCTGTGGTATCCTCCTGATGCTGCTGCTTCCATCTCCACACTATGTCACCTTGCCACTCTGTGGTATCCTCCTGATGCTGCTGCTGCCATATCCACACTATGTCACCTTGCCACTCTGTCGTATCCTGATGCTGCTGCTGCCATATCCACACTATGTTGCCTTGCCACTCTGTGGTATCCTGATCCTGCTGCTGCTGCCTTCAGACACACTATATCACTTTGCCACTCTGTGGTATCCTCCTGATGCTGCTGCAATATCCACACAATGTCACCTTGCCTTTCTGTGGTATCCTGATGCTGCTGCCATCTCCACACTATGTCACCTTGCCACTCTGTGGTATCCTGATGCTGCTGCTGCCATATCCACACTGTCACCTTACCATTCTGTGGTATCCTTATCCTGCTGCTGCTGCCATCGCCACACTATGTCAGCTTGCCACTCTGTGGTATCCTGATGATGCTGCCATTTCCACACTATGTCACCTTGTCACTCTGTGGTATGCTCCTGATGCTGATGCTGCATCTCCACACTATGTCACCTTGCCACTCTGTGATATCCTCCTGATGCAGCTGCTGCCATCTCCACACTATGTCACCTTGCCACTCATTGGTATCCTGATACTGCTGCTGCTTCCATCTCCACACTATGTCACCTTGCCACTCTGTGGTATCCTCCTGATGCTGCTGCTGTCGCCACCTCCGGACTCTGTCATTGTGCCACTCGGTGGCCTCCTCATACTGCTGCCACTTCCAGACTCTGTTATTGTGCCACTCGGTGGCCTTCTCCTGATGTTGCTGCCGCCACCTCCAGGCTCTGTCATTGTGCCACTCGGTGACCTGCTCATACTGCTTCCATCTCCAGACTCTGTCATTGTGCCACTAGGTGGCCTCCTCATACTGCTGCCATCTCTAGACTGTCATTGGGCCACTCGGTGGCCTCCTCATCCTGCTGCCACCTCCAGACTCTGTCATTGTGCCATTCAGTGGCCTTATCCTGATGCTGCCAACTCCAGACTCTGTCATTGTGCCACTTGGTGGCCTTCTCCTGATGCTGCCAACTCCAGACTCTGTCATTGTGCCACTCGGTGGTGGCGGTTCTTTAGAAATGTCTGCCTGAGGGCACATTTCTCTAAAGAAACCCTCAGAACCACACAAGAAGTCCCAACCAAAATATCAATCACAGAACTGGGCCTACGCAACAAAAGCACATTTTCTCCACAAAAAACATACCCAGCGATAGAAACATTTATAGAACTAATCCAGAGAGATATCGAGCTATTCAAACAGGATACACGCAGAGGCAAATACAAATATAAAAACAACCTCACTAGCACGGAAAGACAGGCACTTTTAACTCTAAAAGAATCCAAACAATTAATATTGAAACCAGCTGACAAGGGGGGAGCATTGGTGGTGATGGATAAGTCCAAATACATAGCAGAGATCCAACGACAGTTACAGGACACAGCGGTCTATATGGAACTCAAAGGCAACCCCTCCTCATCCATCACTAAAACCATACAGGACACCCTTTTACATTACCAAACTGTTATATCATAGACACTAGAACCGCCAATTTCCTCATTAAATCTCATCCAATCACTCCAGTGTTCTATATTTTGCCTAAAATCCATAAAAAACTGACCAATCCCCCGGGACGCCCCATAGTGGCCTCCACAGACTCACTGCTATCCCCGCTTGCCATATTTCTGGAAAAAATCCTAGCTCCACTAGTAAAGCAAACCAGATCCTTTTTACTAGACACTAGGTCATTCCTTGAAATCATCCAGAATTTGGGACCACTCCCCCCAGAAAGCTTCTTAGTCACATGGGACGTCACAACTCTCTATACATCTATTCAACACCAAAAAGGCATCACAGCAGTACACAAATTACTAATCAATAAAAAACAAGACAACGAGATCATCTCTCTCAGCATTGACATACTAAAAATCATTCTTCAGAATATTTTTTTTTTATTTCAAGACACATTCTACATGCAGTTACAGGGGACAGCTATGGGGTCCAATGTGCCCCCCCCCCCCCCCATGCCAACTGTTATATGTCAGACGTTAAGGAATCATACATCTACAATAATTCACTTTTCCAACAGTACAGTCGCTTATGGAAACACGACGTATTTTGTGTTTGGCAGGGACCCCTTGAAACACTCACCCAATTCCATGAATACCTCAACACCATCTACCCGGAACTAAACTTTACCCTGCATTACGACAAAACAACAATCAGCTTTCTGGACACAATGGTACACATAGACCCCTCGGGACATCTCACCACTGACCTCATCCGTAAACCCACGGATAGGAACAACCTATTACACTTCACTAGTTTCCATCCTTCCACCACAATGAAAGCACTCCCAGGCTCCCAACTTAGACGTGTACAATCTATAGTCATGGATCCCATCATAAGAAAGAAACGAGAAACAGAAATGAAGAATAGGTTCCGAGAAAGAGGTTATCCCCAAAATACACTGAGAACGCCAGACACCAAAAACAAACAAAATCCGGTAGTAAAGCGCATTTCCTTTGTCCACAAGTTTTACCCCAGCACCAGGAAAGTAGTCAACATAATCAAATCCCACTGGCCTCTTCTTCATAAAGCACATCCCGAGGTAGACGAATTTAAAAATCCAATACTCTCATGTAACCAAAGGCCAAAAAACCTCAGAGACTTTCTTGTTAGGGCAGACATAGGACCATCCAAACTCCCACCAAGACAATCCCTCCTACATACACAGAGAACAGGAACATTTCCGTGTCTACACTGCGCACAGTGCACAAACGTACAAAGAGGATCATTTATTTCCCATCCCCATACAGGCAAATCCTCCAAAATCCAGGGTTACTTCACATGTGACACAGACTTCGTAGTGTACACTATCAAATGCCCCTGTGGCCTTATGAGATAGAATTTGTCAACACAAGTCAACAATACGCCGACAAAATCTACCTCTAACACTCCCATACCACTTCAATGAGGCACAGCATAGGATCTCCCAATTAAAATTCCAAATAATTGAATATATTCCAACGTCAAGAAGATTCGGTGATCGATCCAAGACGCTGAAACATAGGGAGGCGTTCTGGATCCATACCTTACAAACCATGACGCCAAAAGGACTTAACAGGGAATACAAGGTACAGGCCTTTATCTAATAAAACTCTCCATCCGGACGGTAACCACATGGATTTTTTTTCTTTTGGAACATTGGATCATAAATACATTTTAATCACTTGACAGTACTGTACTCGATGGTTCCCACTATCACCTGACCATGATGATTTATTATCATAAGGACTATGATATAATATTCTAATATCATCTTTTCTTAATTCCCTCCAGGCTCCATGAATATCAAGCTACACCCAGTGCCGCAGGGGGTATCCTTTTTTATTTTTATCTATAGTTATACTAATACTTAGATTAATACCTATACCTATAAGCCGACCGAGTAGCAGCAGAGTCCATTAGCGATTACTAAATATCTTTAGTCTAGTTCACTGGTAATTTTACCATTTAGCTACCTTCTTTCCCATGGTGACACACTACTATGTATGCAATAGATCCTTGTGGAACGCAAGTTTGCCCCACCTCCTTCCGGCCGGTGGAACGCACCGCGATACTAGCGGTGCGCTCCACCTATCCTCATTCACGTCACTTCCGGCTGGTGGAACATACTAGCGGTGCGTTCCACTTTACTTCTGGTCTTCTGAGCGTGAACGGGCCTGCACTTCCCGCCCACCATGCCACTGCATGCGGGTCTTATGGCTCCTTTAAAAGAGCAAAGACCGGCCTGGCGTTTATGCACATATGTGCATCCCGGCGGCCATAGGCTCCCATCACTGCACCTACCAGCATCTCCTTTTACCTCCAGCGGCACAGGTAAGTAGCCATTAGCCAGACTATTAATCCTGCTTTACAATGAGACTACTGTTGATGAAGATTACTAATGTAATGGTCACTCTAAAATTGCGATTTTTATGCACATCTGTGATCTGTGATAACATTGAGCATCTTACCTTTATGCACATCTGTGATAAGACTAGCATATTATCGAATGGCACATAATATATCTAAGAGCACTAATATTAAAAATGTCATGTCAGTGAACGCAATACCCTGATAATTGACCAGATATAAGAAAGATTTACAAACAGTGGAATATTTTCCATTCCTTAACAAATAACCAGATATTTAGACCATTGTATTTTATATGAAATCGACTGCGTAATTAGAGGACGGCAATTGTTTGTTATATATATGTATATCATGGATATGTACTAAAAACCAATGATGTAATCGAACTGAAACAAAATTTTACTGAAAATGCCCTATTGTAACTTTTATAGTGCCTGACGAAGGCCAGACACGGCCGAAAACGTTTGCACAACTTTTGCCGCAAATCCATTGCAAATAAAATCAATGAAAGAAACCTTCTGCTGTGATTTATGATTTTGATGATAACGGGGCTGGGAACCCTATCTACAGCACAAAAAGGCAGACAGCCACAACGTTTTGGTACAAAACTCCTCATCCTGCTGCCACCTCCAGACTCTGTCATTGTGCCACTCAATGGCCTTATCCTGATGCTGCCAACTCCAGACTCTGTCATTGTGCCACTTGCTGGCCTTCTCCTGATGCTGCCAACTCCAGACTCTGTCATTGTGCTACTCGGTGGCCTTCTCCTGATGCTGCTGCTGCCGCCACCTCCAGACTCTGTCATTGTGCCACTCGGTGGCCTCCTCATACTGCTGCCAACTCCAGACCCTGTCATTGGGCCACTCTTTGGTCTCCTCATGCTGCTTGAACCTTACCACTATGTCATAGGTCCGCTCTGTGGACTTCTCAAGCTGTTCCCACCCTCCCTACTTCATGACTGGTCCTCTATTTTGGCTTTTCGGCCTGGCTGACATCATCATTTATTTGACCTTTCTTCTGATCTGTCAGAAGGAAGGAAAAATGAGATGCACAACGGATCCTGTCTGTGTAGCAGCTGTAAGGCCTGTATGGTCCCAACAGAATTGGCTTATGATTTGGTAGCCAAAAGTAGGAGTGGGTACAAAACACAGAAGACATGCAAATGTCATCTCTGTTTTAGATCCACTCCTGTTTTTTTTTTTTGCATTAGCAATACTGATGGATTACTGACCAAATGCTGACCGAGTGAAGGCAGATGCTCAACAGACAGGATCTATTTTTTTGTGGGTTGTTTGTTCTGACGGATGAGTGGAAGAGCAAATTAATCAGTGACGTCAACACAAACTTTCTGCTGACACCCTCTCCGCTGTGTCAGGGGGCTCTACTTGTATAAGCGTTTAATAGATCAGGTTCTGTAGACATCTATGTGGAATTAGCTGACAACGGTGTAAAAGGAGTGCCCTTGTTCTTGGCGCTAACATCGACCTGTAGGGCTGAGTTCATTCTTGAGTTATTTGGTCAGTTTTGGCCCTGTGACTGCCAAAATAAAAGAAGTCTGCAGTGATTCTAAGAGAGACGCCTGTTATCTGGATGTCATACTGACTCATAGTATTATTTCACTACCACAGCAGACTCCCTATGCATGTTACTGCAAGGCACAGTGTTCTACACCACTATAAAGGCTCTCTGCAGCCAGGAAAAAGCTATTTTTAAACACTATTCGCTGCAAATATATTCGGATCGAAAAATGTATTCAAAAAATATCGGCGAACTGGACGAATCGAATCTTTGAAAAATTCGCTCATCTCTGATATTTAGCTTTTGTATATTCTAGAGCAGGGGTCAGCAACCTCCAGTTTTCCAGCTGTGGTGAAAATACAGGGTAGGCCATTTATATGGATACACCTTAATAAAATGGGAATGGTTGGTGATATTAACTTCCTGTTTGTGGCACATTAGTATATGTGAGGGGGGAAACTTTTCAAGATGGGTGGTGACCATGGCGGCCATTTTGAAGTCGGCCATTTTGAATCCAACTTAAATTTTTTCAATAGGAAGAGGGTCATGTGACACATCAAACTTATTGGGAATTTCACAAGAAAAACAATGGTGTGCTTGGTTTCAACGTAACTTTATTCTTTCATGAGTTATTTACAAGTTTCTGACCACTTATAAAATGTGTTCAATGTGCTGCCCATTGTGTTGGATTGTCAACGCAACCCTCTTCTCCCACTCTTCACACACTGATAGCAACACCGCAGGAGAAATGCTAGCACAGGCTTCCACTATCCGTAGTTTCAGGTGCTGCACATCTCGTATCTTCACAGCATATGCTGTGAAGATACGAGATGTGCAGCACCTGAAACTACGGATACTGGAAGCCTGTGCTAGCATTTCTCCTGCGGTGTGTGAAGAGTGGGAGAAGTGGGTTGTATTGACAATCCAACACAATGGGCAGCACATTGAACACATTTTATAAGTGGTCAGAAACTTGTAAATAACTCATGAAAGAATAAAGTTACTTTAAAACCAAGCACACCATTGTTTTTCTTGTGAAATTCCCAATAAGTTTGATGTGTCACATGACCTTTTTCCTTTTGAAAAAACAAAAGTTGGATTCAAAATGGCCGACTTCAAAATGGCCGCCATGGTCACCACCCATCTTGAAAAGTTTCCCCCCTCACGTATACTAATGTGCCACAAACAGGAAGTTAATATCACCAACCATTCCCATTTTATTAAGGTGTATCCATATAAATGGCCCACCCTGTACAACTCCCAGCATGCTCCATTCATTTCTATGGGAATTCTGAGAAAAGCCAAGTATTTTGGAAGTCATAGTTTCCGTACAGATGGAATGCCGAGGGTTGCTGATCTCTGTTCTAAAGTATTTTGGTATCTGGTTAGATCCCTGAAACACCGGTATCAACATACTGAAAAGATGGTGACGAATAACTGTGTCATATCCTTAAAAGTGTCCACAGTGACCATTCATTCTCCCGCTGAAGATCCTCTTGATTTCAGAATTTGGCAGAAAAGGAATGAAACAATTGTTTCCATGACAAGTGCTTATAAATCGACATAATCAGAGGAGAACAAGGAAACAGACGGCACAACATGACAAACATATCCACATTTAAGCTAAAAAAATGGTACTTCCCAGTCCAAAACACGAACCACAAATTTCATAGTAATATATACTTTGCACTACAGAAGGGGGGCAAAATCTACTGACCCTACAAGAGGATAATTATATACTGGCACTATGGGGAGGGGGGCATTATATATATACTGGCATTACGGGGGAGCATTATATATATACTGTCACTATGGGGGGAATATTATATATATGTATATACTGGCACTATGGGGGCATATAGTTGGGCATTAGAACTACAGGGGGCACTGCAGGAGGAGCTTTTGTAAATATTGGGGGCACTATGGTTATATTATTACTGTACTGTGTGGGCATTATTATTATTGGGAACAATATTGCACTGCTACTAATGGAGGCACACTTGGGAAGTATTATCACTATTGGGGGCACTATTACTATTAAGACCAGTCTGGCAGAACTATTGATGATGATGATGATGATGTATAGTCTTGTGTACATGCAGTCTTACCCTTAGGGCCTCGATGCGCTTAGCTGGCTGATTCAACAAGGGAGGAAAAAAGCATGACACTTTACCTTGGGCCGCAAGGCCTAGAGGATAAGGCACCTATTCCAGAGACCAATTTCCTAGCACTTATCAAGAAAAAGGGGGGGGGGGGGGGGAGGTAGGGGGATCTCAAAGGTTCAAAAGGTTCTGACGAGATATAGAAAATGTGAGGAGAACAAAATTAATAAACGTGAGGAAAAGGTATCTTTAAAATAGAAGGGACACCAACCGTGAATTTATAGACTAAGATTTAGGAAAACCCCCAAAATTATATAAGCCAAAAATAAGTGTTACATAGGAAGATCAAACGCTTGTTTGAAAAGTAGGGTTTTCAGTGCACGTCTGAATGAGAGAAGATTGGGGATCATTTTCAGGGCCAGAGGTAGGTGGTTCCAAAATCTGGCCCCTTGAGCCGAAAAAAGGATCTACCTCCACGTCTGATCTTATTAACTTGCGGGATGGTAAAATTTGCAGAGTTACTAGACCTCAATGTCCTCAACGGGGCATACCTGGTGAACTTACGTGGCAGGTACAAGGGCCTCACACCATGGAATACCCTATGCATGAAGCATTAATGGCCACTGGGGTGCTGAGGGTGTAATTTTCTGGTCACTGAATGTAATACATTCAGTTTTGGTGCCATTAAGCTTTAAATAATTGGCACTCATCCAGTGATTGATCTCCAAGAGACATCCGGCCAGATCGACTTGGTCAGCTGTACCTTTGGCAAGCCTAAAGTACAGTTGTGTATCATCCGCATAAACATAAAACTGAAGATTGTGGCTCCTGATGATGTCGGCCAATGGTCTCAAATAGATGTTGAACAAGGCTGGAGATAGTGCCGTGCCTTGTGGTACTCCACAGGACAGTGGGAGA
This sequence comes from Bufo gargarizans, assembly GCF_014858855.1. NCBI lineage: Eukaryota > Metazoa > Chordata > Amphibia > Anura > Bufonidae > Bufo > Bufo gargarizans. The sequence goes on from NC_058081.1 coordinate 28,392,432, forward strand.
TCGGCTGAGTGGAATACCCCCAGCTTCACTCGTACCTTGTCCTGGAGAAATGAGACCATCCATGCCTTATATTACTAGAAGGGCACTATCTGTATGGCACTGTTTGTAGGCATTACGGAAAAAACTGTGGGCGCAGTACTGGGAGCAGCAGCAGGATGACAGTGGAATGTATAAATTTGGGGTCTGAGTTGCAAACAGTCCTCATCTACCATGTGCCGTATAGTAATACTGGTGTCTTCTTATGTGGCAGAGGGGGCTGCATATCCCTGACCAAAGATGTCTTCCCGTGATGGTCTGGACCAAATGGAGAAGAAAAAGGAAGTGAAGAACTCAAATTTGTGGATATGTCACCTGTAAGTCACTGGATCTGCCCTTGACTGCTTCTTTTAAAATGTGGTTTAATCTCTTATTTGGGCGCATCCACACGGTCAGGTTTCCGGATGCAGTTTTGGTAGCGAAAACCAGTAGCGAATTCAAAAAAGAGGAGAAGTTGTATCTGCCCTTTTATACTTTCTCTCCTTTTATGCTCCACTCCTGATTTTGACTTCCAAAACTCCCTGCAGAAAGTGGACCGTGTGGCCATACCCTTAGAAAGTAGGGTCACTTTAAATTGATTCGGGTGGGGGGTGCAATTTGCCTGCTTCACCTAGAGCATTGACATACCTTGTCCTGGTCCTGTCTCCAATGGTGAATCCAGAAGAAATGAAGTCTTGCAGCACTTACTATTTAGCAAAGCTTCCTTTATATTAAAATTATGGTCACAGGATATGAAAGCACATACAGCAGTTATGATGAAGTGTGAGACGGCTGGAGGCTGTATGCTCTTCTCATCCTGTGCCCCTGATTTTATTAAGAAGTTTTATGAAATGGTGTCTGCTGTGGGATTCATGCTCTTCTATATTGCAGATGAAGGACATACTTTTCATACTGATCGGGCAGGTGCTGCCTCTATGCGATTAGGATAAAAACTGTAACACATAGCCTAAGCCCATCTCTAATGGCAGAGATTAGAGAAGCCCTGCATCTCCACTATTTAAATGGAAGTTTTCGTGTTAAACATATTTTAACCCCTTCCAGGCAGTTTTCATCTTCTTGAATAAGCTTATTTTTACAAATATGACATGTGTCACTTTATGTGGTAATAACTTTGGAATGGTTTTACTTATCCAAGTGATTCTGTTGTTTTCATGACGCATCATACTTCATGTTAGTGGTCAATTTGAGTTAATATGTTTTGCCTTTATTTATAAAAACCCAAATTTATGGAAAATTTTTGAAAATTCACAATTTTGTAAAGTTGAATTTCTCTGCTTCTAAGACAGACAGTGATATCTTAAAATAGTTATGAATTAACACATCACAGAAGTGACTTTTTTAACCCATTCCCGACCACTGAGTTCCCTCAATTTGACGTAATAGTACGTCATAGTGATCGCGCGGGCACCGGAGCGGTGCGCGCGTGATCACTGCAGGGGCCCGGCAGTCCGTGGTAGCCGGGCCCCTGCTGTATCCGCCGGCATTGCTGTAAAAGCCAATGCCAATGCCAGCGGATTAACCCCTTCTATGCCACGGTCCGTGCTGACTGTGTCAGGTGAACGATCGCATCGAGTCCCTGCACTGCTGTGGCGGGGACCCGATGCGACACAAGGCAGCCCGATGCTGTGCAGAGGCAGCCTAATGCCTTGCACGGAATCGGGAACTGCCTTCTATGGGTGCCGAGGAGATTCAGCCTCAGGCTGGGTTTCCTAGGCAACCTGTTAGTGTATGACTCAGTGTCATACACTAACAGGCAACGCATTACAATATAGATGTATCGTAATGCATTGCAGAGGGGATCAGACCCCCAAAAGTGAATGTCATATATAAAGTAAAGTAAAAAAGTAAAAAAAGGGTTTTTAATAAAAATTAATAAAGTAATAAAATTAATCAAGTAAAAAAAGAAAAAACGCCCCTTTCTCCTTATTTTATAATAAAAAACAGAAAAAACAAAACCCACACATATTATGTATCGCTGCGTCCATAATGACCGGCTCTATAAATATATTACATGATCTACCCTGTTCGATAAACAACATTAAAAAAAAACTGTGTAAAAAAAAAGCAATTTTTGTCACCTTACATCACAAAAAGTGCAACACCAAGCGATCATAAAGGCGTATGCCCCCCAAAATGGTATCAATAAAACCGTCACCTCATCCCGCAAAACATGAGCCCTTATCTAAGACAATCGCCCAAAAAATAAAAAAAACTATAGCTCTCAGAACATGGAGACACTAAAACATAATTTTTTTGATTCAAAACTGCTATTATTGTGCTAAAGTGAAATAAATAAAAAAAAATACATATTAGGTATCGCCACGTCCGTAACAAACAGCTCTATAAAAATATCACATAACCTAACCACTCAGATGAACACTGTAAAAAAAAAAACTGTGTAAAAAAAATACTATTTTTATCAGATTACATCACAAAAATTGCAACAGCAAGTGATCAAAAAGGCGTATGCCCCCCAAAATGGTACCAATCAGACCGTCACCTCATACAGCAAAAAATGAGACCGTACCTAAGAGAATCGGTCAAAAAATACTAAACCTATGGATCTGAGACTATGGAGACACAAAAATATGATTATTTTTTTTACTTCAAAACTGCTATTATTGTGCTAAAGTGAAAAAAATAAAAAAGTATACATATTAGGTATCGCCACGTCTGTAACAAACAGCTCTATAAAAATATCACATGACCTAACTACTCAGATGAACACCGTAAAAAAGAAATAAAAGTGTAAAAAAAAGCAATTTTTGTCACATTACATCACAAAAATTGCAACAGCAAGTGATCAAAAAGGTGTATGCCTCCCAAAATAGAACCAGTCAGACAATGACTAGAGTTGAGCGGACACCTGGATGTTCGGGTTCGAGAAGTTCGGCCGAACTTCCCGGAAATGTTCGGGTTCAGGATCCGAACCCGATCCGAACTTCGTCCCGAACCCGAACCCCATTGAAGTCAATGGGGACCCGAACTTTTCGGCACTAAAAAGGCTGTAAAACAGCCCAGGAAAGGGCTAGAGGGCTGCAAAAGGCAGCAACATGTAGGTAAATCCCATGCAAACAAATGTGGATAGGGAAATTAATAAAAATAAAAATAAAATAAATAAAAATTAACCAATATCAATTGGAGAGAGGTCCCATAGCAGAGAATCTGGCTTCACGTCACCCACCACTGGAACAGTCCATTCTCAGATATTTAGGCCCCGGCACCCAGGCAGAGGAGAGAGGTCCCGTAACAGAGAATCTGGCTTCATGTCAGCAGAGAATCAGTCTGCATGTCATAGCAGAGAATCAGGCTTCACGTCAGCCACCACTGCAACAGTCCATTCTCATATATTTAGGCCCAGCACCCAGGCAGAGGAGAGAGGTCCCGTAACAGAGGATCTGGCTTCATGTCAGCAGAGAATCAGTCTGCATGTCATAGCAGAGAATCAGGCTTCACGTCAGCCACCACTGCAACAGTCCATTGGCATATATTTAGGCCCAGCACCCAGGCAGAGGAGAGAGGTCCCGTAACAGAGGATCTGTCTTCATGTCAGCAGAGAATTAGTCTGCATGTCATAGCAGAGAATCAGGCTTCACGTCAGCCACCACTGCAACAGTCCATTGGCATATATTTAGGCCCAGCACCCAGGCAGAGGAGAGAGGTCCCGTAACAGAGAATCTGTCTTCATGTCAGCAGAGAATCAGTCTGCATGTCATAGCAGAGAATCAGGCTTCACGTCAGCCACCACTGCAACAGTCCATTGGCATATATTTAGGCCCAGCACCCAGGCAGAGGAGAGAGGTCCCGTAACAGAGGATCTGTCTTCATGTCAGCAGAGAATCAGTCTGCATGTCATAGCAGAGAATCAGGCTTCACGTCAGCCACCACTGCAACAGTCCATTGTCATATATTTAGGCCCAGCACCCAGGCAGAGGAGAGAGGTCCCGTAACAGAGAATCTGGCTTCATGTCAGCAGAGAATCAGTCTGCATGTCATAGCAGAGAATCAGGCTTCACGTCAGCCACCACTGCAACAGTCCATTGGCATATATTTAGGCCCAGCACCCAGGCAGAGGAGAGAGGTCCCGTAACAGAGAATCTGTCTTCATGTCAGCAGAGAATCAGTCTGCATGTCATAGCAGAGAATCAGGCTTCACGTCAGCCACCACTGCAACAGTCCATTGTCATATATTTAGGCCCAGCACACAGGCAGAGGAGAGAGGTCCCGTAACAGAGAATCTGTCTTCATGTCAGCAGAGAATCAGTCTGCATGTCATAGCAGAGAATCAGGCTTCACGTCAGCCACCACTGCAACAGTCCATTGGCATATATTTAGGCCCAGCACCCAGGCAGAGGAGAGAGGTCCCGTAACAGAGGAATCTGGCTTCATGTCAGCAGAGAATCAGTCTGCATGTCATAGCAGAGAATCAGGCTTCACGTCAGCCACCACTGCAACAGTCCATTGTCATATATTTAGGCCCAGCACCCAGGCAGAGGAGAGAGGTCCCGTAACAGACAATCTGGCTTCATGTCAGCAGAGAATCAGTCTGCATGTCATAGCAGAGAATCAGGCTTCACGTCAGCCACCACTGCAACAGTCCATTGGCATATATTTAGGCCCAGCACCCAGGCAGAGGAGAGAGGTCCCGTAACAGAGAATCTGTCTTCATGTCAGCAGAGAATCAGTCTGCATGTCATAGCAGAGAATCAGGCTTCACGTCAGCCACCACTGCAACAGTCCATTGGCATATATTTAGGCCCAGCACCCAGGCAGAGGAGAGAGGTCCCGTAACAGAGAATCTGGCTTCATGTCAGCAGAGAATCAGTCTGCATGTCATAGCAGAGAATCAGGCTTCACGTCAGCCACCACTGCAACAGTCCATTGGCATATATTTAGGCCCAGCACCCAGGCAGAGGAGAGAGGTCCCGTAACAGAGAATCTGTCTTCATGTCAGCAGAGAATCAGTCTGCATGTCATAGCAGAGAATCAGGCTTCACGTCAGCCACCACTGCAACAGTCCATTGGTATATATTTAGGCCCAGCACCCAGGCAGAGGAGAGAGGTCCCGTAACAGAGGATCTGGCTTCATGTCAGCAGAGAATTAGTCTGCATGTCATAGCAGAGAATCAGGCTTCACGTCACCCAACATTGGAACAGTCCATTGGCATATATTTAGGCCCCGGCACCCAGACAGAGGAGAGGTTCATTCAACTTTGGGTAGCCTCGCAATATAATGGTAAAATGAAAATAAAAATAGGATTGAATGAGGAAGTGCCCTGGAGTACAATAATATATGGTTAAGGGGAGGTAGTTAATGTCTAATCTGGACAAGGGACGGACAGGTCCTGTGGGATCCATGCCTGGTTCATTTTTATGAACGTCAGCTTGTCCACATTGGCTGTAGACAGGCGGCTGCGTTTGTCTGTAATGACGCCCCCTGCCGTGCTGAATACACGTTCAGACAAAACGCTGGCCGCCGGGCAGGCCAGCACCTCCAAGGCATAAAAGGCTAGCTCTGGCCACGTGGACAATTTAGAGACCCAGAAGTTGAATGGGGCCGAACCATCAGTCAGTACGTGGAGGGGTGTGCACACGTACTGTTCCACCATGTTAGTGAAATGTTGCCTCCTGCTAACACGTTGCGTATCAGGTGGTGGTGCAGTTAGCTGTGGCGTGTTGACAAAACTTTTCCACATCTCTGCCATGCTAACCCTGCCCTCAGAGGAGCTGGCCGTGACACAGCTGCCTTGGCGACCTCTTGCTCCTCCTCTGCCTTGGCCTTGGGCTTCCACTTGTTCCCCTGTGACATTTGGGAATGCTCTCAGTAGCGCGTCTACCAACGTGCGCTTGTACTCGCGCATCTTCCTATCACGCTCCAGTGCAGGAAGTAAGGTGGGCACATTGTCTTTGTACCGTGGATCCAGCAGGGTGGCAACCCAGTAGTCCGCACACGTTAAAATGTGGGCAACTCTGCTGTCGTTGCGCAGGCACTGCAGCATGTAGTCGCTCATGTGTGCCAGGCTGCCCAGGGGTAAGGACAAGCTGTCCTCTGTGGGAGGCGTATCGTCATCGTCCTGCCTTTCCCCCCAGCCACGCACCAGTGATGGGCCCGAGCTGCGTTGGGTGCCACCCCGCTGTGACCATGCTTCATCCTCATCCTCCTCCACCTCCTCCTCATCCTCGTCCTCCTCGTCCTCCAGTAGTGGGCCCTGGCTGGCCACATTTGTACCTGGCCTCTGCTGTTGCAAAAAACCTCCCTCTGAGTCACTTCGAAGAGACTGGCCTGAAAGTGCTAAAAATGACCCCTCTTCCTCCTCCTCCTCCTCCTGGGCCACCTCCTCTTCCATCATCGCCCTAAGTGTTTTCTCAAGGAGACATAGAAGTGGTATTGTAACGCTGATAACGGCGTCATCGCCACTGGCCATGTTGGTGGAGTACTCGAAACAGCGCAACAGGGCACACAGGTCTCGCATGGAGGCCCAGTCATTGGTGGTGAAGTGGTGCTGTTCCGTAGTGCGACTGACCCGTGCGTGCTGCAGCTGAAACTCCACTATGGCCTGCTGCTGCTCGCACAGTCTGTCCAGCATGTGCAAGGTGGAGTTCCACCTGGTGGGCACGTCGCATATGAGGCGGTGAGCGGGAAGGCCGAAGTTACGCTGTAGCGCAGACAGGCGAGCAGCGGCAGGATGTGAACGCCGGAAGCGCGAACAGACGGCCCGCACTTTATGCAGCAGCTCTGACATGTCGGGGTAGTTGTGAATGAACTTCTGCACCACCAAATTCAGCACATGCGCCAAGCAAGGGATGTGCGTCAAACCGGCTAGTCCCAGAGCTGCAACGAGATTTCGCCCATTATCGCACACCACCAGGCCGGGCTTGAGGCTCACCGGCAGCAACCACTCGTCGGTCTGTTGTTCTATACCCCTGCCACAACTCCTGTGCGGTGTGGGGCCTGTCCCCCAAACATATGAGTTTCAGAATGGCCTGCTGACGTTTACCCCGGGCTGTGCTGAAGTTGGTGGTGAAGGTGTGTGGCTGACTGGATGAGCAGGTGGAAGAAGAGGAGGAGGAAGCCGAGTAGGAGGAGGATGGCAACAGGAGGCAAAGAATGTTGCCCTGCTGATCCTTGGCGGCGGAAGGACGTGCGCCAAACAGCTCTCCGCCTGGGGCCCAGCTGCCACTACATTTACCCAGTGTGCAGTTAGGGAGATATAGCGTCCCTGGCCGTGCTTACTGGTCCACGTATCTGTGGTTAGGTGGACCTTGCCACAGATGGCGTTGCGCAGTGCACACTTGATTTTATCGGATACTTGGTTGTGCAGGGAAGGCACGGCTCTCTTGGAGAAGTAGTGCCGGCTGGGAACAACATACTGTGGGACAGCAAGCGACATGAGCTGTTTGAAGCTGTCTGTGTCCACCAGCCTAAATGACAGCATTTCATAGGCCAGTAGTTTAGAAATGCTGGCATTCAGGGCCAGGGATCGAGGGTGGCTAGGTGGGAATTTACGCTTTCTCTCAAATGTTTGTGAGATGGAGAGCTGAACGCTGCCGTGTGACATGGTTGAGATGCTTGGTGACGGAGGTGGTGGTGGTGTTGGTGGTACATCCCCTGTTTGCTGGGCGGCAGGTGCCAACGTTCCTCCAGAGGCGGAGGAAGAGGCCGAGGCGGCAGCAGCAGAAGAGGCCGAGGCGGCAGCAGCAGAAGAGGTAGCAGGGGGAGCCTGAGTGACTTCCTTGGTTTTAAGGTGTTTACTCCACTGCAGTTCATGCTTTGCATGCAGGTGCCTGGTCATGCAGGTTGTGCTAAGGTTCAGAACGTTAATGCCTCGCTTCAGGCTCTGATGGCACAGCGTGCAAACCACTCGGGTCTTGTCGTCAGCACATTGTTTGAAGAAGTGCCATGCCAGGGAACTCCTTGAAGCTGCCTTTGGGGTGCTCGGTCCCAGATGGCGGCGGTCAGTAGCAGGCGGAGTCTACTTGGCGGCGGGTGTTCTGCTTTTGCCCACTGCTCCCTCTTTTGCTACGCTGTTGGCTCGGTCTCACCACTGCCTCTTCCTCCGAACTGTGAAAGTCAGTGGCACGACCTTCATTCCATGTGGGGTCTAGGACCTCATCGTCCCCTGCATCGTCTTCCACCCAGTCTTGATCCCTGACCTCCTGTTCAGTCTGCACACTGCAGAAAGACGCAGCAGTTGGCACCTGTGTTTCGTCATCATCAGAGACTTGCTGAGGTGGTATTCCCATGTCCTCATCATCAGGAAACATAAGTGGTTGTGCGTCAGTGCATTCTATGTCTTCCACCGCTGGGGAAGGGCTAGGTGGATGCCCTTGGGAAACCCTGCCAGCAGAGTCTTCAAACAGCATAAGAGACTGCTGCATAACTTGAGGCTCAGACAGTTTCCCTGATATGCATGGGGGTGATGTGACAGACTGATGGGGTTGGTTTTCAGTTGCCATCTGTGCCCCTTCTGCAGAAGACTGGGTGGGAGATAATGTGAACGTGCTGGATCCACTGTCGGCCACCCAATTGACTAATGCCTGTACCTGCTCAGGCCTTACCATCCTTAGAACGGCATTGGGCCCCACCATATATCGCTGTAAATTCTGGCGGCTACTGGGACCTAAGGTAGTTGGTACACTAGGACGTGTGGATGTGGCAGAACGGCCACGTCCTCTCCCAGCACCAGAGGGTCCACTAACACCACCACGACCATGTCCACGTCCGCGTCCCTTACTAGATGTTTTCCTCATTGTTATTGTTCACCACAACAACAAAAATATTATTTGGCCCAATGTATTGAATTCAAATTCAGGCCTTTTTTTACAGACACCTAACACTATCTGGCTATCTATTTAAGTACCGTATTACACTAATACAGGCACAGCAGTAACGACAGATTTAGCTGACTATGAATTTGAGGCCTAGTATTTAGGCGCTGGGTGACAGGTATACGTTTTACGGACAGAATTAGACTGGGATATGCACAGTAGCGTGTGTGTGAAGTTATTGAGAATGACCCTATCAGCACCTTGATTCTGATATACCCTTTTAGGGATGTATTTAAAGTAGGCCTGATACAGCAGAAACCACTAAATTAGGAAATTGCTAAATTGGGAATTGTATTTCAACCCAGAACAAAAAATGTGCTTTGACGGACACTAAAAACCTTGCCCAGCCACAACAGTACAGCAGTAACGACAGATTTCGCTGGATATAAATTTGAGGCCTAGTTTTTAGGCGCTGGGTGACAGGTATAGGTTTACTGACAGAATTAGACTTGGAAATGCACAGTAGCGTGTGTGTGAAGTTATTCAGAATGACCCTATGTGCACCTTGAATATTATATACCCTTTTAGGGATGTATTTAAAGTAGGCCTGATACAGCAGAAACCACTAAATTAGGAAATTGCTAAATTGGGAATTGTATTTCAACCCAGAACAAAAACTGTGCTTTGACGGACACTAAATAACTTGACCAGCCACACCAGTAACGACAGATTTAGCTGGATATAAATTTGAGGCCTAGTATTTAGGCGCTGGGTGACAGGTATACGTTTACTGACAGAATTAGACTGGGATATGGCCAAAAAATAACCACACTATTGATGGTTAAATGCACTTGGTGTGACAGCTTGACCAACCACACTACTGAGGGTTAAATGCACTTGGTGACAGCTTGCCCCTGATGTAGTATATGGCCAAAAAATAAACAGACTATTGCTGGTTAAATGCACTTGGTGTGACAGCTTCACCCTGATGTAGGATTTAGCAAAAAAACAACCACACCATTGAGGGTTAAATGCACTTGGTGACAGCTTGTCCCTGATGTAGTATATGGCCAAAAAATAAACAGACTATTGCTGGTTAAATGCACTTGGTGTGACAGCTTCACCCTGATGTAGGATTTAGCCAAAAACAACCACACCATTGAGGGTTAAATGCACTTGGTCGCAGCTTGTGCTGGCGCAACACAAGACACAAAATGGCCGCCGATCACCCCAGAAAAAAGTGACTGAAAAACGCTCTGGGCAGCCTAAAAACAGTGAGCAATTCAATAGCAGCAGTTCAATCATCCACAGCTGCAGATCGATCACTGGATGGAGTCTTTTGGAGGAGTTAATCAGCCTAATCTCGCCCTACTGTCGCGGCTGCAACCTCTCCCTATGCTGATCAGAGCAGAGTGACGGGCGGCGCTATGTGACTCCAGCTTAAATAGAGGCTGGGTCACATGGTGCTCTGGCCAATCACAGCCATGCCAATAGTAGGCATGGCTGTGACGGCCTCTTGGGGCAAGTAGTATGACGCTTGTTGATTGGCTGCTTTGCAGCCTTTCAAAAAGCGCCAAGAAAGCGACGAACACCGAATCCGAACCCGGACTTTTACGAAAATGTCCGTGTTCGTGTCACGGACACCCCAAAATTCGGTACGAACCCGAACTATACAGTTCGGGTTCGCTCATCCCTAACAATGACCTCATCCTGCAAAAAATTAGACCCTGCCTAAGAGAATCGGTCAAAAAATAAAAAAAGCTATGGCTCTCAGACTATGGAGACACTAACATATGATAATTTTTTGCTTCAAAACTGCTATTATTGTGCTAAAGTGAAATACATAAAAAAATATACATATTAGGTATCGCCACGTTCATAACAAACAGCTCTATAAAAATATCACATGACCTAACCACTCAGATGAACACTGTAAAAAAAAAACAGTGTAAAAAAAAAAACAATTTTTATCACATTACATCACAAAAATTGCAACAGCAAGTGATCAAAAAGGCGTATGCCCCCCAAAATAGTACCAATCAGACCGTCACCTCATCCCGCAAAAAATGAGACCCTACCTGAGAGAATCGGTCAAAAAATAAAAAAGCTATGGCTCTCCGAATATGAGACACTAAAATATCATTATTTCAGTTTCAAAAATGCTATTATTGTGTAAAACTTAAATAAATAAGAAAAAGTAGACATATTAGGTATTTCCACGTGCGTAACGATCTGCTCTATGAAAAAGTCACATGACCTAATCCCTCGGGTAAACGTTGTAAAAATAAAAACGGTGCCAAAACATCAATTTTTTTGTTTCCTTGCCTCATATGTACCCCAAAATAGTACCAATAAAACTGGCACCTTATCCCGTAGTTTCCAAAATGTGGAGTGTTTCTGTAAACCACCGAATCAGAGCCATAAATATTGAGTTTTGTTTGGCTGTTAACCCTTGCTTTGTAACTGGAAAAAAATGATTAAAATGGAAAATCTGCCAAAAAAGTTAAATTTTGAAATTGTATCTCTATTTTCCATTAATTCTTGTGGAACATCTAAAGGGTTAACAAAGTTTGTAAAAATCAGTTTTGAATACCTTGAGGTGTGTAGTTTCTAGAATGGGGTCATTTTTGGGTGGTTTCTATTATGTAAGCCTCACAAAGTGACTTCAGACCTGAGCTAGTCCTTGAAAACTGGGTTTTTGAAAATTTCTGAAAAATTTCAAGATTTGCTTCTAAACTTCTAAGCCTTGTAACATCCCCAAAAAATAAAATGTCATTCCCAAAATGATCCAAACACGAAGTAGACATATGGTAAATGTAAAGTAATAACTATTTCTGTAGGCATTACTATGTATTATAGAAGTAGATAAATTGAAACTTAGAGATTTGCTAATTTTTCCAAATTTTGGGTAAATTTTGTATTTTTTCATAAATAAAAATACATATTTTGGACTCCATTTTACCAATGTCATGAAGTACAATATGTGATGAAAAAACTGTCTGAGAATGGCCTGGATAAGTCAAAGCGTTTTAAAGTTATCACTAGGGATGAGCGAACTCGAACTGTATAGTTCGGGTTCGTACCGAATTTTGGGGTGTCCGTGACACGGACCCGAACCCGGACATTTTCGTAAAAGTCCGGGTTCGGGTTCGGTGTTCGTCGCTTTCTTCGCGCTTTTGTGACGCTTTCTTGGCGCTTTTTGAAAGGCTGCAAAGCAGCCAATCAACAAGCGTCATACTACTTGCCCCAAGAGGCCATCACAGCCATGCCTACTATTGGCATGGCTGTGATTGGCCAGAGCACCATGTGACCCAGCCTCTATTTAAGCTGGAGTCACATAGCGCCGCCCGTCACTCTGCTCTGATTAGCGTAGGGAGAGGTTGCGGCTGCGACAGTAGGGCGAGATTAGGCAGATTAACTCCTCCAAAGGACTTGATTAACTGATCGATCTGCAGCTGTGGATCATTGAGCTGCTGATCCTCAATTGCTCACTGTTTTTAGGCTGCACAGACCGTTTGTCAGTCTCATTTTTCTGGGGTGATCGGCGGCCATTTTGTGTCTTGTGGTGCGCCAGCACAAGCTGCGACCAAGTGCATTTAACCCTCAATGGTGTGGTTGTTTTTTGGCTAAAGCCTACATCAGGGTGAAGCTGTGACACCAAGTGCATTTAACCAGCAATAGTCTGTTCATTTTTTGGCCATATACAAAATCAGGGGCAAGCTGCGCCTGTCACCAAGTGCATTTAACCCTCAATGGTGTGGTTGTTTTTTGGCTAAAGCCTACATCAGGGTGAAGCTGTCACACCAAGTGCATTTAACCAGCAATAGTCTGTTCATTTTTTGGCCATATACAAAATCAGGGGCAAGCTGCGCCTGTCACCAAGTGCATTTAACCCTCAATGGTGTGGTTGTTTTTTGGCTAAAGCCTACATCAGGGTGAAGCTGTCACACCAAGTGCATTTAACCAGCAATAGTCTGTTCATTTTTTGGCCATATACAAAATCAGGGGCAAGCTGCGCCTGTCACCAAGTGCATTTAACCCTCAATGGTGTGGTTGTTTTTTGGCTAAAGCCTACATCAGGGTGAAGCTGTCACACCAAGTGCATTTAACCAGCAATAGTCTGTTCATTTTTTGGCCATATCCCAGTCTAATTCTGTCACTAAATCCATACCGGTCACCCAGCGCCTAAATACTAGGCCTCAAATTTATATCCAGCTAAATCTGTCCCTAGTGCTGTAGCTGGGCGAGTTATTTAGTGTCCGTTCAAGCACATTTCTTGTTCTGGGTTGAAATACAATTCCCAATTTAGCAATTTCATAATTTAGTGGTTCCTGCTATATCAGAGCTCTTTGAAATCTATCCCAAAAAGGGTATATAATATTGAAGGTGCACATAGGGTCATTCAGAGTAACTTCACACACACCCGCTACTGTGTATTTCCAAGTCTAATTCTGTCACTAAATCCATACCGGTGACCCAGCGCCTAAATACTAGGCCTCAAATTTAATTCCCTCTAAATCTCTCGTTACCCACCGCTGTACTGTTGTTGCTGGGCAAGATATTTAGTGTCCGTCAAAGCACATTTTTTGTTCTGGGTTGAAGTACAATTCCCAATTTAGCAATTTCATAATTTAGTGGTTTCTGCTATATCAGAGCTATTTGAAATCTATCCCAAAAAGGGTATATAATATTGAAGGTGCACATAGGGTCATTCAGAATAACTTCACACACACCCGCTACTGTGTATTTCCAAGTCTAATTCTGTCACTAAACCCATACCTGTCACCCAGCGCCTAAATACTAGGCCTCAAATTTAAATCCCTCTAAATCTCTCGTTACCGTTGTCCTGTTGTAGCTGGGAAAGTTATTTAGTGCCCGTCAAAGCACATTTTTTGTTCTGGGTTGAAGTACAATTCCCAATTTAGCAATTTCATAATTTAGTGGTTCCTGCTATATCAGAGCTATTTGAAATCTATCCCAAAAAGGGTATATAATATTGAAGGTGCACATAGGGTCATTCAGAATAACTTCACACACACCCGCTACTGTGTATTTCCAAGTCTAATTCTGTCACTAAATCCATACCGGTGACCCAGCGCCTAAATACTAGGCCTCAAATTTAATTCCCTCTAAATCTCTCGTTACCCACCGCTGTACTGTTGTTGCTGGGCAAGATATTTAGTGTCCGTCAAAGCACATTTTTTGTTCTGGGTTGAAGTACAATTCCCAATTTAGCAATTTCATAATTTAGTGGTTTCTGCTATATCAGAGCTATTTGAAATCTATCCCAAAAAGGGTATATAATATTGAAGGTGCACATAGGGTCATTCAGAATAACTTCACACACACCCGCTACTGTGTATTTCCAAGTCTAATTCTGTCACTAAACCCATACCTGTCACCCAGCGCCTAAATACTAGGCCTCAAATTTAAATCCCTCTAAATCTCTCGTTACCGTTGTCCTGTTGTAGCTGGGAAAGTTATTTAGTGTCCGTCAAAGCACATTTTTTGTTCTGGGTTGAAGTACAATTCCCAATTTAGCAATTTCATAATTTAGTGGTTCCTGCTATATCAGAGCTATTTGAAATCTATCCCAAAAAGGGTATATAATATTGAAGGTGCACATAGGGTCATTCAGAATAACTTCACACACACCCGCTACTGTGTATTTCCAAGTCTAATTCTGTCACTAAATCCATACCGGTGACCCAGCGCCTAAATACTAGGCCTCAAATTTAATCCCTCTAAATCTCTCGTTACCCACCGCTGTACTGTTGTTGCTGGGCAAGATATTTAGTGTCCGTCAAAGCACATTTTTTGTTCTGGGTTGAAGTACAATTCCCAATTTAGCAATTTCATAATTTAGTGGTTTCTGCTATATCAGAGCTATTTGAAATCTATCCCTAAAAGGGTATATAATATTGAAGGTGCACATAGGGTCATTCAGAATAACTTCACACACACCCGCTACTGTGTATTTCCAAGTCTAATTCTGTCACTAAACCCATACCTGTCACCCAGCGCCTAAATACTAGGCCTCAAATTTATATCCCTCTAAATCTCGTCCCTAGTGCTGTTAGCTGGGCAGAGTTATTTAGTGTCCGTTCAAAGCACATTTCTTGTTCTGGGTTGAAGTACAATTCCCAATTTAGCAATTTCATAATTTAGTGGTTCCTGCTATATCAGAGCTATTTGAAATCTATCCCAAAAAGGGTATATAATATTGAAGGTGCACATAGGGTCATTCAGAATAACTTCACACACACCCGCTACTGTGTATTTCCAAGTCTAATTCTGTCACTAAATCCATACCGGTGACCCAGCGCCTAAATACTAGGCCTCAAATTTAATTCCCTCTAAATCTCTCGTTACCCACCGCTGTACTGTTGTTGCTGGGCAAGATATTTAGTGTCCGTCAAAGCACATTTTTTGTTCTGGGTTGAAGTACAATTCCCAATTTAGCAATTTCATAATTTAGTGGTTTCTGCTATATCAGAGCTATTTGAAATCTATCCCTAAAAGGGTATATAATATTGAAGGTGCACATAGGGTCATTCAGAATAACTTCACACACACCCGCTACTGTGTATTTCCAAGTCTAATTCTGTCACTAAACCCATACCTGTCACCCAGCGCCTAAATACTAGGCCTCAAATTTAAATCCCTCTAAATCTCTCGTTACCGTTGTCCTGTTGTAGCTGGGAAAGTTATTTAGTGTCCGTCAAAGCACATTTTTTGTTCTGGGTTGAAGTACAATTCCCAATTTAGCAATTTCATAATTTAGTGGTTCCTGCTATATCAGAGCTATTTGAAATCTATCCCAAAAAGGGTATATAATATTGAAGGTGCACATAGGGTCATTCAGAATAACTTCACACACACCCGCTACTGTGTATTTCCAAGTCTAATTCTGTCACTAAATCCATACCGGTGACCCAGCGCCTAAATACTAGGCCTCAAATTTAATTCCCTCTAAATCTCTCGTTACCCACCGCTGTACTGTTGTTGCTGGGCAAGATATTTAGTGTCCGTCAAAGCACATTTTTTGTTCTGGGTTGAAGTACAATTCCCAATTTAGCAATTTCATAATTTAGTGGTTTCTGCTATATCAGAGCTATTTGAAATCTATCCCTAAAAGGGTATATAATATTGAAGGTGCACATAGGGTCATTCAGAATAACTTCACACACACCGCTTACTGTGTATTTCCAAGTCTAATTCTGTCACTAAATCCATACCTGTCACCCAGCGCCTAAATACTAGGCCTCAAATTTAAATCCCTCTAAATCTCTCGTTACCCGCTGTACTGTTGTTGCTGGGCAAGATATTTAGTGTCCGTCAAAGCACATTTTTTGTTCTGGGTTGAAGTACAATTCCCAATTTAGCAATTTCATAATTTAGTGGTTCCTGCTATATCAGAGCTATTTGAAATCTATCCCTAAAAGGGTATATAATATTGAAGGTGCACATAGGGTCATTCAGAATAACTTCACACACACGCTTCTGTGCATTTCCAAGTCTAATTCTGTCACTAAATCCATACCGGTGACCCAGCGCCTAAATACTAGGCCTCAAATTTAAATCCCTCTAAATCTCTCGTTACCCACCGCTGTACTGTTGTTGCTGGGCAAGATATTTAGTGTCCGTCAAAGCACATTTTTTGTTCTGGGTTGAAGTACAATTCCCAATTTAGCAATTTCATAATTTAGTGGTTTCTGCTATATCAGAGCTATTTGAAATCTATCCCTAAAAGGGTATATAATATTGAAGGTGCACATAGGGTCATTCAGAATAACTTCACACACACCGCTACTGTGCATTTCCAAGTCTAATTCTGTCACTAAATCCATACCGGTGACCCAGCGCCTAAATACTAGGCCTCAAATTTAAATCCCTCTAAATCTCTCGTTACCCACCGCTGTACTGTTGTTGCTGGGCAAGATATTTAGTGTCCGTCAAAGCACATTTTTTGTTCTGGGTTGAAGTACAATTCCCAATTTAGCAATTTCATAATTTAGTGGTTTCTGCTATATCAGAGCTATTTGAAATCTATCCCTAAAAGGGTATATAATATTGAAGGTGCACATTGGGTCATTCAGAATAACTTCACACACACGCTTCTGTGCATTTCCAAGTCTAATTCTGTCACTAAATCCATACCGGTGACCCAGCGCCTAAATACTAGGCCTCAAATTTAATCCCTCTAAATCTCTCGTTACCCACCGCTGTACTGTTGTTGCTGGGCAAGATATTTAGTGTCCGTCAAAGCACATTTTTTGTTCTGGGTTGAAGTACAATTCCCAATTTAGCAATTTCATAATTTAGTGGTTTCTGCTATATCAGAGCTATTTGAAATCTATCCCTAAAAGGGTATATAATATTGAAGGTGCACATAGGGTCATTCAGAATAACTTCACACACACCCGCTACTGTGTATTTCCAAGTCTAATTCTGTCACTAAATCCATACCGGTGACCCAGCGCCTAAATACTAGGCCTCAAATTTAATCCCTCTAAATCTCTCGTTACCCCGCTGTACTGTTGTAGCTGGGCAAGATATTTAGTGTCCGTCAAAGCACATTTTTTGTTCTGGGTTGAAGTACAATTCCCAATTTAGCAATTTCATAATTTAGTGGTTTCTGCTATATCAGAGCTATTTGAAATCTATCCCTAAAAGGGTATATAATATTCAAGGTGCACATTGGGTCATTCAGAATAACTTCACACACACGCTTCTGTGCATTTCCAAGTCTAATTCTGTCACTAAATCCATACCGGTCACCCAGCGCCTAAATACTAGGCCTCAAATTTATATCCCGCTGAATTTGAATACAATACATTGGGCCAAATAATATATTTGTTGTTGTGGTGAACCATAACAATGAGAAAAACATCTAGTAAGGGACGCGGACGTGGACATGGTCGTGGTGGTGTTAGTGGACCCTCTGGTGCTGGGAGAGGACGTGGCCGTTCTGCCACATCCACACGTCCTAGTGTACCAACTACCTCAGGTCCCAGTAGCCGCCAGAATTTACAGCGATATATGGTGGGGCCCAATGCCGTTCTAAGGATGGTAAGGCCTGAGCAGGTACAGGCATTAGTCAATTGGGTGGCCGACAGTGGATCCAGCACGTTCACATTATCTCCCACCCAGTCTTCTGCAGAAAGCGCACAGATGGCGCCTGAAAACCAACCCCATCAGTCTGTCACATCACCCCCATGCATACCAGGGAAACTGTCTCAGCCTCAAGTTATGCAGCAGTCTCTTATGCTGTTTGAAGACTCCGCTGGCAGGGTTTCCCAAGGGCATCCACCTAGCCCTTCCCCAGCGGTGAAAGACATAGAATGCACTGACGCACAACCACTTATGTTTCCTGATGATGAGGACATGGGAATACCACCTCAGCATGTCTCTGATGATGACGAAACACAGGTGCCAACTGCTGCGTCTTTCTGCAGTGTGCAGACTGAACAGGAGGTCAGGGATCAAGACTGGGTGGAAGACGATGCAGGGGACGATGAGGTCCTAGACCCCACATGGAATGAAGGTCGTGCCACTGACTTTCACAGTTCGGAGGAAGAGGCAGTGGTGAGACCGAGCCAACAGCGTAGCAAAAGAGGGAGCAGTGGGCAAAAGCAGAACACCCGCCGCCAAGAGACTCCGCCTGCTACTGACCGCCGCCATCTGGGACCGAGCACCCCAAAGGCAGCTTCAAGGAGTTCCCTGGCATGGCACTTCTTCAAACAATGTGCTGACGACAAGACCCGAGTGGTTTGCACGCTGTGCCATCAGAGCCTGAAGCGAGGCATTAACGTTCTGAACCTGAGCACAACCTGCATGACCAGGCACCTGCATGCAAAGCATGAACTGCAGTGGAGTAAACACCTTAAAACCAAGGAAGTCACTCAGGCTCCCCCTGCTACCTCTTCTGCTGCTGCCGCCTCGGCCTATTCTGCTGCTGCCGCCTCGGCCTCTTCCTCCGCCTCTGGAGGAACGTTGGCACCTGCCGCCCAGCAAACAGGGGATGTACCACCAACACCACCACCACCACCTCCGTCACCAAGCGTCTCAACCATGTCACACGCCAGCGTTCAGCTCTCCATCTCACAAACATTTGATAGAAAGCGTAAATTCCCACCTAGCCACCCTCGATCCCTGGCCCTGAATGCCAGCATTTCTAAACTACTGGCCTATGAAATGCTGTCATTTAGGCTGGTGGACACAGACAGCTTCAAACAGCTCATGTCGCTTGCTGTCCCACAGTATGTTGTTCCCAGCCGGCACTACTTCTCCAAGAGAGCCGTGCCTTCCCTGCACAACCAAGTATCCGATAAAATCAAGTGTGCACTGCGCAACGCCATCTGTAGCAAGGTCCACCTAACCACAGATACGTGGACCAGTAAGCACGGCCAGGGACGCTATATCTCCCTAACTGCACACTGGGTAAATGTAGTGGCAGCTGGGCCCCAGGCGGAGAGCTGTTTGGCGCACGTCCTTCCGCCGCCAAGGATCGCAGGGCAACATTCTTTGCCTCCTGTTGCCACCTCCTCCTTCTCGGCTTCCTCCTCCTCTTCTTCCACCTGCTCATCCAGTCAGCCACACACCTTCACCACCAACTTCAGCACAGCCCGGGGTAAACGTCAGCAGGCCATTCTGAAACTCATATGTTTGGGGGACAGGCCCCACACCGCACAGGAGTTGTGGCGGGGTATTAGAACAACAGACCGACGAGTGGTTGCTGCCGGTGAGCCTCAAGCCCGGCCTGGTGGTGTGTGATAATGGGCGAAATCTCGTTGCAGCTCTGGGACTAGCCAATTTGACGCACATCCCTTGCTTGGCGCATGTGCTGAATTTGGTGGTGCAGAAGTTCATTCACAACTACCCCGACATGTCAGAGCTGCTGCATAAAGTGCGGGCCGTCTGTTCGCGCTTCCGGCGTTCACATCCTGCCGCTGCTCGCCTGTCTGCGCTACAGCGTAACTTCGGCCTTCCCGCTCACCGCCTCATATGCGACGTGCCCACCAGGTGGAACTCCACCTTGCACATGCTGGACAGACTGTGCGAGCAGCAGCAGGCCATAGTGGAGTTTCAGCTGCAGCACGCACGGGTCAGTCGCACTACAGAACAGCACCACTTCACCACCAATGACTGGGCCTCCATGCGAGACCTGTGTGCCCTGTTGCGCTGTTTCGAGTACTCCACCAACATGGCCAGTGGCGATGACACCGTTATCAGCGTTACAATACCACTTCTATGTCTCCTTGAGAAAACACTTAGGGCGATGATGGAACAGGAGGTGGCCCAGGAGGAGGAGGAGGAGGATGAGGAAGAGGGGTCATTTTTAGCACTTTCAGGCCAGTCTCTTCGAAGTGACTCAGAGGGAGGTTTTTTGCAACAGCAGAGGCCAGGTACAAATGTGGCCAGCCAGGGCCCACTACTGGAGGACGAGGAGGACGAGGATGAGGAGGAGGTGGAGGAGGATGAGGATGAAGCATGGTCACAGCGGGGTGGCACCCAACGCAGCTCGGGTCCATCACTGGTGCGTGGCTGGGGGGAAAGGCAGGACGATGACGATACGCCTCCCACAGAGGACAGCTTGTCCTTACCCCTGGGCAGCCTGGCACACATGAGCGACTACATGCTGCAGTGCCTGCGCAACGACAGCAGAGTTGCCCACATTTTAACCTGTGCGGACTACTGGGTTGCCACCCTGCTGGATCCACGCTACAAAGACAATGTGCCCACCTTACTTCCTGCACTGGAGCGTGATAGGAAGATGCGCGAGTACAAGCGCACGTTGGTAGACGCGCTACTGAGAGCATTCCCAAATGTCACAGGGGAACAAGTGGAAGCCCAAGGCCAAGGCAGAGGAGGAGCAAGAGGTCGCCAAGGCAGCTGTGTCACGGCCAGCTCCTCTGAGGGCAGGGTTAGCATGGCAGAGATGTGGAAAACTTTTGTCAACACGCCACAGCTAACTGCACCACCACCTGATACGCAACGTGTTAGCAGGAGGCAACATTTCACTAACATGGTGGAACAGTACGTGTGCACACCCCTCCACGTACTGACTGATGGTTCGGCCCCATTCAACTTCTGGGTCTCTAAATTGTCCACGTGGCCAGAGCTAGCCTTTTATGCCTTGGAGGTGCTGGCCTGCCCGGCAGCCAGCGTTTTGTCTGAACGTGTATTCAGCACGGCAGGGGGCGTCATTACAGACAAACGCAGCCGCCTGTCTACAGCCAATGTGGACAAGCTGACGTTCATAAAAATGAACCAGGCATGGATCCCACAGGACCTGTCCGTCCCTTGTCCAGATTAGACATTAACTACCTCCCCATAACCATATATTATTGGACTCCAGGGCACTTCCTCATTCAATCCTATTTTTATTTTCATTTTACCATTATATTGCGATGCTACCCAAAGTTGAATGAACCTCTCCTCTGCCTGTGTGCTAGGCCTAAATATATGCCAATGGACTGTTGCAGTGGTGGCTGACATGAAGCCTGATTCTCTGCTATGACATGCAGACTAATTCTCTGCTGACATGAAGCCAGATTGTCTGTTACGGGACCTCTCTCCTCTGCCTGGGTGCTGGGCCTAAATTTATGACAATGGACTGTTGCAGTGGTGGCTGACGTGAAGCCTGATTCTCTGCTATGACATGCAGACTGATTCTCTGCTGTCATGAAGCCAGATTGTCTGTTACGGGACCTTTCTCCTCTACCTGGGTTCTGGGCCTAAATTTATGAAAATTGACTCTTACAGTGGTGGGTGACGTGAAGCCTGATTCTCTGCTATGATATGAAGACTGATTCTCTGCTGACATGAAGCCAGATTGTCTGTTACGGGACCTTTCTCCTCTGCCTGGGTTCTGGGCCTAAATTTATGAAAATTGACTCTTACAGTGGTGGGTGACGTGAAGCCTGATTCTCTGCTATGATATGAAGACTGATTCTCTGCTGACATGAAGCCAGATTGTCTGTTACGGGACCTTTCTCCTCTGCCTGGGTTCTGGGCCTAAATTTATGAAAATTGACTCTTACAGTGGTGGGTGACGTGAAGCCTGATTCTCTGCTATGATATGAAGACTGATTCTCTGCTGACATGAAGCCAGATTGTCTGTTACGGGACCTTTCTCCTCTGCCTGGGTTCTGGGCCTAAATTTATGAAAATTGACTCTTACAGTGGTGGGTGACGTGAAGCCTGATTCTCTGCTATGATATGAAGACTGATTCTCTGCTGACATGAAGCCAGATTGTCTGTTACGGGACCTTTCTCCTCTGCCTGGGTTCTGGGCCTAAATTTATGAAAATTGACTCTTACAGTGGTGGGTGACGTGAAGCCTGATTCTCTGCTATGATATGAAGACTGATTCTCTGCTGACATGAAGCCAGATTGTCTGTTACGGGACCTTTCTCCTCTGCCTGGGTTCTGGGCCTAAATTTATGAAAATTGACTCTTACAGTGGTGGGTGACGTGAAGCCTGATTCTCTGCTATGATATGAAGACTGATTCTCTGCTGACATGAAGCCAGATTGTCTGTTACGGGACCTCTCTCCTCTGCCTGGGTGCTGGGCCTAAATATATGCCAATGGACTGTTGCAGTGGTGGCTGACGTGAAGCCTCATTCTCTGCTATGACATGCAGACTAATTCTCTGCTGACATGAAGACAGATTCTCTGTTACGGGACCTCTCTCCTCTGCCTGGGTGCTGGGCCTAAATATATGCCAATGGACTGTTGCAGTGGTGGCTGACGTGAAGCCTCATTCTCTGCTATGACATGCAGACTAATTCTCTGCTGACATGAAGACAGATTCTCTGTTACGGGACCTCTCTCCTCTGCCTGGGTGCCGGGGCCTAAATATCTGAGAATGGACTGTTCCAGTGGTGGGTGACGGGAAGCCAGATTCTCTGCTATGGAACCTCTCTCCAATTGATTTTGGTTAATTTTTATTTATTTAATTTTTATTTTAATTCATTTCCCTATCCACATTTGTTTGCAGGGGATTTACCTACATGTTGCTGCCTTTTGCAGCCCTCTAGCTCTTTCCTGGGCTGTTTTACAGCCTTTTTAGTGCCGAAAAGTTCGGGTCCCCATTGACTTCAATGGGGTTCGGGTTCGGGACGAAGTTCGGATCGGGTTCGGATCCCGAACCCGAACATTTCCGGGATGTTCGGCCGAACTTCTCGAACCCGAACATCCAGGTGTTCGCTCAACTCTAGTTATCACCACATAAAGTGACACATGTCAGATTTGCAAAAAATGGCCTGGGCAGGAAGGTGAAAACAGGCCCGGGGTTGAAGGGGTTAAGGACCAGTTCAAATTTGAAGAGACTTTGAGGGGATTATACATAATAGAAAAGAAAAGTACCTTATTTTAAACTACACCTCTCAAATTATTGAAAACAGATTTTTTAAACAACCCTTTAGATGTTCCACATGAATTAAAGCAAATGGAGGTGAACTTTTTTTTTAGAATTGCCTTTAAATTATTTTTCCCTATAAAAGAAGAAGCTCCATATGGATTTTGGAGGGCAGATTTCACTGCAATATTTTCGGGGGCCATGTCACATTTGAAGGGACCTTGAAGTACCCCTACAACGGAAATCCTCTAAAATGACCCTATTTTGGATACTAAACCTCTCAATGAATTTTGAGGCGTATAATGGATGCATTGACCCAACAGGTGTTTTTATAGAATTTAGAAATACTTGGGCAGAAAAATGAAAAATTACAGTTTTTATAGTAAAATGTTGCTTTAGGTCCAAATTTGAGCCGAAAAACAAAAAACTAAAAAAATATATATAGTGGCAATTCTGGAGGAGCTGCCAAACCCCTGACACTGTGGCGTGTCTTTTATTGGGGGAGCAGCCCGACCGCATGTGGACCGCAGTAATCGACTAACCCCAGCAAAATATGCATACAATGGAGGATGTCGGCGCGGTCCACATGCACCACAAGAGCAAACTACACAGAATGTAGCAATCATGAAACACAGAGAGAGAATATGCACCAAACAGATATAACACTGACTATGCTGGCAAGACATAAATGCAGGTATTAAAAGCTGAGACTTTTGCCAATATATTCCAGTCATGAAGATATCGGAGCCCATCATGCACCACGTCACGGTTCTCAGCATGGCAAGGGGTCCTAACCGCTGCTCTAACTGTGGTGTAAACACGGTCTGAAGGTGATATAATTCAGCTTGCAGCCAAGCTCCCCACAAATGCCCAGCATGAATACTGCGGTAGTACAATGTGAATGGAGCCAGGCCGCGAGCCACACCCACACCAGACCATGTGATGGAGGTTACCAGGTGCAAAAGAGTGTTAGAATGCCAGGTAAAGGAACACGCACTCAAATCTAACAAGGCAGAAAACCAAAAAACAAAAAAAATATATATAGTGGCAATTCTGGAGGAGCTGCCAAACCCCTGACACTGTGGCGTGTCTTTTATTAGGGGAGCAGCCCGACCGCATGTGGACCGCTGTAATCGACTAACCCCAGCAAAATATGCATACAATTGTATCTCTATTTTCCATTAATTCTTGTGGAACATCTAAAGGGTTAACAAAGTTTGTAAAATCAGTTTTGAATACCTTGAGGTGTGTAGTTTCTAGAATGGGGTCATTTTTGGGTGGTTTCTATTATGTAAGCCTCACAAAGTGACTTCAGACCTGAACTGGTCCTTGAAAACTGGGTTTTTGAAAATTTCTGAAAAATTTCAAGATTTGCTTCTAAACTTCTAAGCCTTGTAACATCCCCAAAAAATAAAATGTCATTCCCAAAATGATCCAAACATGAAGTAGACATATGGTGAATGTAAAGTAATAACTATTTCTGTAGGCATTACTATGTATTATTGAAGTAGAGAAATTGAAACTTAGAGATTTGCTAATTTTTCCAAATTTTGGGTAAATTTTGTATTTTTTCATAAATAAAAATACATATTTTGGACTCCATTTTACCAGTGTCATTAAGTACAATATGTGATGAAAAAACTGACTGAGAATGGCCTGGATAAGTCAAAGCGTTTTAAAGTTATCACCACATAAAGTGACACATGTCAGATTTGCAAAAAATGGCCTGGGCAGGAAGGTGAAAACAGGCCCGGGGTTGAAGGGGTTAAGGACCAGTTCAAATTTGAAGAGACTTTGAGGGGATTATACATAATAGAAAAGAAAAGTACCTTATTTTAAACTACACCTCTCAAATTATTGAAAACAGATTTTTTAAACAACCCTTTAGATGTTCCACATGAATTAAAGCAAATGGAGGTGAACTTTTTTTTTAGAATTGCCTTTAAATTATTTTTCCCTATAAAAGAAGAAGCTCCATATGGATTTTGGAGGGCAGATTTCACTGCAATATTTTCGGGGGCCATGTCACATTTGAAGGGACCTTGAAGTACCCCTACAACGGAAATCCTCTAAAATGACCCTATTTTGGATACTAAACCTCTCAATGAATTTTGAGGCGTATAATGGATGCATTGACCCAACAGGTGTTTTTATAGAATTTAGAAATACTTGGGCAGAAAAATGAAAAATTACAGTTTTTATAGTAAAATGTTGCTTTAGGTCCAAATTTGAGCCGAAAAACAAAAAACTAAAAAAATATATATAGTGGCAATTCTGGAGGAGCTGCCAAACCCCTGACACTGTGGCGTGTCTTTTATTGGGGGAGCAGCCCGACCGCATGTGGACCGCAGTAATCGACTAACCCCAGCAAAATATGCATACAATGGAGGATGTCGGCGCGGTCCACATGCACCACAAGAGCAAACTACACAGAATGTAGCAATCATGAAACACAGAGAGAGAATATGCACCAAACAGATATAACACTGACTATGCTGGCAAGACATAAATGCAGGTATTAAAAGCTGAGACTTTTGCCAATATATTCCAGTCATGAAGATATCGGAGCCCATCATGCACCACGTCACGGTTCTCAGCATGGCAAGGGGTCCTAACCGCTGCTCTAACTGTGGTGTGAACACGGTCTGAAGGTGATATAATTCAGCTTGCAGCCAAGCTCCCCACAAATGCCCAGCATGAATACTGCGGTAGTACAATGTGAATGGAGCCAGGCCGCGAGCCACACCCACACCAGACCATGTGATGGAGGTTACCAGGTGCAAAAGAGTGTTAGAATGCCAGGTAAAGGAACACGCACTCAAATCTAACAAGGCAGAAAACCAAAAAACAAAAAAAATATATATAGTGGCAATTCTGGAGGAGCTGCCAAACCCCTGACACTGTGGCGTGTCTTTTATTAGGGGAGCAGCCCGACCGCATGTGGACCGCTGTAATCGACTAACCCCAGCAAAATATGCATACAATTGTATCTCTATTTTCCATTAATTCTTGTGGAACATCTAAAGGGTTAACAAAGTTTGTAAAATCAGTTTTGAATACCTTGAGGTGTGTAGTTTCTAGAATGGGGTCATTTTTGGGTGGTTTCTATTATGTAAGCCTCACAAAGTGACTTCAGACCTGAACTGGTCCTTGAAAACTGGGTTTTTGAAAATTTCTGAAAAATTTCAAGATTTGCTTCTAAACTTCTAAGCCTTGTAACATCCCCAAAAAATAAAATGTCATTCCCAAAATGATCCAAACATGAAGTAGACATATGGTGAATGTAAAGTAATAACTATTTCTGTAGGCATTACTATGTATTATTGAAGTAGAGAAATTGAAACTTAGAGATTTGCTAATTTTTCCAAATTTTGGGTAAATTTTGTATTTTTTCATAAATAAAAATACATATTTTGGACTCCATTTTACCAGTGTCATTAAGTACAATATGTGATGAAAAAACTGACTGAGAATGGCCTGGATAAGTCAAAGCGTTTTAAAGTTATCACCACATAAAGTGACACATGTCAGATTTGCAAAAAATGGCCTGGGCAGGAAGGTGAAAACAGGCCCGGGGTTGAAGGGGTTAAGGACCAGTTCAAATTTGAAGAGACTTTGAGGGGATTATACATAATAGAAAAGAAAAGTACCTTATTTTAAAATACACCTCTCAAATTATTGAAAACAGATTTTTTAAACAACCCTTTAGATGTTCCACATGAATTAAAGCAAATGGAGGTGAACTTTTTTTTTAGAATTGCCTTTAAATTATTTTTCCCTATAAAAGAAGAAGCTCCATATGGATTTTGGAGGGCAGATTTCACTGCAATATTTTCGGGGGCCATGTCACATTTGAAGGGACCTTGACGTACCCCTACAACGGAAATCCTCTAAAATGACCCTATTTTAGATACTAAATAGAGTTGAGTGAACACCTGGATGTTCGGGTTCGAGAAGTTCGGCCGAACTTCCCGGAAATGTTCGGGTTCGGGATCCGAACCCGATCCGAACTTCGTCCCGAACCCGAACCCCATTGAAGTCAATGGGGACCCGAACTTTTCGGTACTAAAAAGGCTGTAAAAAAGCCCAGGAAAGGGCTAGAGGGCTGCAAAAGGCAGCAACATGTAGGTAAATCCCCTGCAAACAAATGTGGATAGGGAAATGAATTAAAATAAAAATTAAGTAAATAAAAATTTACCAAAATCAATTGGAGAGAGGTCCCATAGCAGAGAATCTGGCTTCACGTCACCCACCACTGGAACAGTCCATTCTCAGATATTTAGGCCCTGGCACCCAGGCAGAGGAGAGAGGTCCCGTAACAGACAATCTGGCTTCATGTCAGCAGAGAATCAGTCTTCATGTCATAGCAGAGAATGAGGCTTCACGTCAGCCACCACTGCAACAGTCCATTGTCATAAATTTAGGGCCAGCACCCAGGCAGAGGAGAGAGGTCCCGTAACAGACAATCTGGCTTCATGTCAGCAGAGAATCAGTCTTCATATCATAGCAGAGAATCAGGCTTCACGTCAGCCACCAATGCAACAGTCCATTGTCAGATATTTAGGCCCAGCACCCAGGCAGAGGAGAGAGGTCCCGTAACAGACAATCTGGCTTCATGTCAGCGGAGAATCAGTCTTCATATCATAGCAGAGAATCAGGCTTCACGTCAGCCACCAATGCAACAGTCCATTGTCATAAATTTAGGCCAAGCACCCAGGCAGAGGAGAGAGGTCCCGTAACAGACAATCTGGCTTCTTGTCAGCAGAGAATCAGTCTTCATTTCATAGCAGAGAATCAGGCTTCACGTCAGCCACCAATGCAACAGTCCATTGTCAGATATTTAGGCCCAGCACCCAGGCAGAGGAGAGAGGTCCCGTAACAGACAATCTGGCTTCATGTCAGCAGAGAATCAGTCTGCATGTCATAGCAGAGAATCAGGCTTCACGTCAGCCACCAATGCAACAGTCCATTGTCATAAAGTAATAACTATTTCTGTAGGCATTACTATGTATTATTGAATTAGAGAAATTGAAACTTAGAGATTTGCTAATTTTTCCAAATTTTGGGTAAATTTTGTATTTTTTCATAAATAAAAATACATATTTTGGACTCCATTTTACCAGTGTCATTAAGTACAATATGTGATGAAAAAACTGACTGAGAATGGCCTGGATAAGCCACCAATGCAACAGTCCATTGTCAGATATTTAGGCCCAGCACCCAGGCAGAGGAGAGAGGTCCCGTAACAGACAATCTGGCTTCATGTCAGCAGAGAATCAGTCTGCATGTCATAGCAGAGAATCAGGCTTCACGTCAGCCACCAATGCAACAGTCCATTGTCATAAATTTAGGCCAAGCACCCAGGCAGAGGAGAGAGGTCCCGTAACAGACAATCTGGCTTCATGTCAGCAGAGAATCAGTCTTCATATCATAGCAGAGAATCAGGCTTCACGTCACCCACCACTGTAAGAGTCCATTTTCATAAATTTAGGCCAAGCACCCAGGCAGAGGAGAGAGGTCCCGTAACAGACAATCTGGCTTCATGTCAGCAGAGAATCAGTCTTCATATCATAGCAGAGAATCAGGCTTCACGTCAGCCACCAATGCAACAGTCCATTGTCAGATATTTAGGCCCAGCACCCAGGCAGAGGAGAGAGGTCCCGTAACAGACAATCTGGCTTCATGTCAGCAGAGAATCAGTCTGCATGTCATATCAGAGAATCAGGCTTCACGTCAGCCACCAATGCAACAGTCCATTGTCATAAATTTAGGCCAAGCACCCAGGCAGAGGAGAGAGGTCCCGTAACAGACAATCTGGCTTCATGTCAGCAGAGAATCAGTCTTCATATCATAGCAGAGAATCAGTCTGCATGTCATAGCAGAGAATCAGGCTTCACGTCACCCACCACTGTAAGAGTCCATTTTCATAAATTTAGGCCCAGCACCCAGGCAGAGGAGAGAGGTCCCGTAACAGACAATCTGGCTTCATGTCAGCAGAGAATCAGTCTTCATATCATAGCAGAGAATCAGGCTTCACATCAGCCACCAATGCAACAGTCCATTGTCAGATATTTAGGCCCAGCACCCAGGCAGAGGAGAGAGGTCCCGTAACAGACAATCTGGCTTCATGTCAGCAGAGAATCAGTCTGCATGTCATAGCAGAGAATCAGGCTTCACGTCAGCCACCACTGCAACAGTCCATTGTCATAAATTTAGGCCAAGCACCCAGGCAGAGGAGAGAGGTCCCGTAACAGACAATCTGGCTTCATGTCAGCAGAGAATCAGTCTTCATATCATAGCAGAGAATCAGGCTTCACGTCACCCACCACTGTAAGAGTCCATTTTCATATATTTAGGCCCAGCACCCAGGCAGAGGAGAGAGGTCCCGTAACAGAGGATCTGGCTTCATGTCAGCAGAGAATTAGTCTGCATGTCATAGCAGAGAATCAGGCTTCACGTCAGCCACCACTGCAACAGTCCATTGGCATATATTTAGGCCCATCACCCAGGCAGAGGAGAGAGGTCCCGTAACAGAGAATCTGGCTTCATGTCGGCAGAGAATTAGTCTGCATGTCATAGCAGAGAATCAGGCTTCACGTCACCCAACATTGGAACAGTCCATTGGCATATATTTAGGCCCCGGCACCCAGACAGAGGAGAGGTTCATTCAAATTTGGGTAGCCTCGCAATATAATGGTAAAATGAAAATAAAAATAGGAATGAATGAGGAAGTGCACTGGAGTACAATAATATATGGTTATGGGGAGGTAGTTAATGTCTAATCTGGACAAGGGACGGACAGGTCCTGTGGGATCCATGCCTGGTTCATTTTTATGAACGTCAGCTTGTCCACATTGGCTGTAGACAGGCGGCTGCGTTTGTCTGTAATGACACCCCCTGCCGTGCTGAATACACGTTCAAACAAAACGCTGGCCGCCGGGCAGGCCAGCACCTCCAAGGCATAAAAGGCTAGCTCTGGCCACGTGGACAATTTACAGACCCAGTAGTTGAATGGGGCCGAACCATCAGTCAGTACGTGGAGGGGTGTGCATACGTACTGTTCCACCATGTTAGTGAAATGTTGCCTCCTGCTAACACAATGCGTATCAGGTGGTGGTGCAGTTAGCTGTGGCGTGTTGACAAAACTTTTCCACATCTCTGCCATGCTAACCCTGCCCTCAGAGGAGCTGGCCGTGACACAGCTGCCTTGGCGACCTCTTGCTCCTCCTCTGCCTTGGCCTTGGGCTTCCACTTGTTCCCCTGTGACATTTGGGAATTCTCTCAGTAGCACGTCTACCAACGTGCGCTTGTACTCGCGCATCTTCCTATCACGCTCCAGTGCAGGAAGTAAGGTGGGCACATTGTCTTTGTAGCGTGGATCCAGCAGGGTGGCAACCCAGTAGTCCGCACACGTTAAAATATAGGCAAGTCTGCTGTCGTTGCGCAGGCACTGCAGCATGTAGTCGCTCATGTGTGCCAGGCTGCCCAGGAGTAAGGACAAGCTGTCCTCTGTCGGAGGCGTATCTTCATCGTCCTGCCTTTCCCCCCAGCCACGCACCAGTGATGGACCCGAGCTGCGTTGGGTGCCACCCCGCTGTGACCATGCTTCATCCTCATCCTCCTCCACCTCATCCTCGTCCTCCTCGTCCTCCAGTAGTGGGCCCTGGCTGGCCACATTTGTACCTGGCCTCTGCTGTTGCCAAAAACCTCCCTCTGAGTCACTTCGAAGAGACTGGCCTGAAAGTGCTAAAAATGACCCCTCTTCCTCCTCCTCCTCCTCCTCCTCCTCCTCCTCCTGGGCCACCTCCTCTTCCATCATCGCCCTAAGTGTTTTCTCAAGGAGACATAGAAGTGGTATTGTAACGCTGATAACGGCGTCATCGCCACTGGCCATGTTGGTGGAGTACTCGAAACAGCGCAACAGGGCACACAGGTCTCGCATGGAGGCCCAGTCATTGGTGGTGAAGTGGTGCTGTTCTGTAGTGCGACTGACCCGTGCGTGCTGCAGCTAAACTCCACTATGGCCTGCTGCTGCTCGCACAGTCTGTCCAGCATGTGCAAGGTGGAGTTCCACCTGGTGGGCACGTCGCATATGAGGCGGTGAGCGGGAAGGCCGAAGTTACGCTGTAGCGCAGACAGGCGAGCAGCAGCAGGATGTGAACGCCAGAAGTGCGAACAGACGGCCCGCACTTTATGCAGCAGCTCTGACATGTCGGGGTAGTTGTGAATGAACTTCTGCACCACCAAATTCAGCACATGCGCCAAGCAAGGGATGTGCGTCAAACTGGCTAGACCCAGAGCTGCAACGAGATTTCGCCCATTATCACACACCACCAGGCCGGGCTTGAGGCTCACCGGCAGCAACCACTCGTTGGTTTGTTGTTCTATACCCTGCCACAACTCCTGTGCGGTGTGGGGCCTGTCCCCCAAACATATGAGTTTCAGAATGGCCTGCTGACGTTTACCCCGGGCTGTGCTGAAGTTGGTGGTGAAGGTGTGTGGCTGACTAGATGAGCAGGTGGAAGAAGAGGAGGAGGAAGTCGAGTAGGAGGAGGTGGCAACAGGAGGCAAAGAATGTTGCCCTGTGATCCTTAGCGGCGGAAGGACGTGCGCCAAACAGCTCTCCGCCTGGGGCCCAGCTGCCACTACATTTACCCAGTGTGCAGTTAGAGAGATATAGCGTCCCTGGCCGTGCTTACTGGTCCACGTATCTGTGGTTAGGTGGACCTTGCCACAGATGGCGTTGCGCAGTGCACACTTGATTTTATCGGATACTTGGTTGTGCAGGGAAGGCACGGCTCTCTTGGAGAAGTAGTGCCGGCTGGGAACAACATACTGTGGGACAGCAAGCGACATGAGCTGTTTGAAGCTGTCTGTGTCCACCAGCCTAAATGACAGCATTTCATAGGCCAGTAGTTTAGAAATGCTGGCATTCAGGGCCAGGGATCGAGGGTGGCTAGGTGGGAATTTACGCTTTCTCTCAAATGTTTGTGAGATGGAGAGCTGAACGCTGCCGTGTGACATGGTTGAGATGCTTGGTGACGGAGGTGGTGGTGGTGTTGG
Source organism: Bufo gargarizans (assembly GCF_014858855.1). NCBI lineage: Eukaryota > Metazoa > Chordata > Amphibia > Anura > Bufonidae > Bufo > Bufo gargarizans. The sequence continues at coordinate 28,424,667 of NC_058081.1, forward strand.
TGGTACATCCCCTGTTTGCTGAGCGGCAGGTGCCAACGTTCCTCCAGAGGCGGAGGAAGAGGCCGAGGCGGCGGCAGCAGCAGAAGAGGCCGAGGCGGCAGCAGCAGAAGAGGTAGCAGGGGGAGCCTGAGTGACTTCCTTGGTTTTAAGGTGTTTACTCCACTGCAGTTCATGCTTTGCATGCAGGTGCCTGGTCATGCAGGTTGTGCTCAGGTTCAGAACGTTAATGCCTCGCTTCAGGCTCTGATGGCACAGCGTGCAAACCACTCGGGTCTTGTCGTCAGCACATTGTTTGAAGAAGTGCCATGCCAGGGAACTCCTTGAAGCTGCCTTTGGGGTGCTCGGTCCCAGATGGCGGCGGTCAGTAGCAGGCGGAGTCTCTTGGCGGCGGGTGTTCTGCTTTTGCCCACTGCTCCCTCTTTTGCTACGCTGTTGGCTCGGTCTCACCACTGCCTCTTCCTCCGAACTGTGAAAGTCAGTGGCACGACCTTCATTCCATGTGGGGTCTAGGACCTCATCGTCCCCTGCATCGTCTTCCACCCAGTCTTGATCCCTGACCTCCTGTTCAGTCTGCACACTGGAGAAAGACGCAGTAGTTGGCACCTGTGTTTCGTCATCATCAGAGACATGCTGAGGTGGTATTCCCATGTCCTCATCATCAGGAAACATAAGTGGTTGTGCGTCAGTGCATTCTATGTCTTTCACCGCTGGGGAAGGGCTAGGTGGATGCCCTTGGGAAACCCTGCCAGCGGAGTCTTCAAACAGCATAAGAGACTGCTGCATAACTTGAGGCTGAGACAGTTTCCCTGGTATGCATGGGGGTGATGTGAGAGACTGATGGGGTTGGTTTTCAGGCGCCATCTGTGCGCTTTCTGCAGAAGACTGGGTGGGAGATAATGTGAACGTGCTGGATCCACTGTCGGCCACCCAATTGACTAATGCCTATACCTGCTCAGGCTTTACCATCCTTAGAACGGCATTGGGCCCCACCATATATCGCTGTAAATTCTGGCGGCTACTGGGACCTGAGGTAGTTGGTACACTAGGACGTGTGGATGTGGCAGAACGGCCACGTCCTCTCCCAGCACCAGAGGGTCCACTAACACCACCACGACCATGTCCACGTCCGCGTCCTTTACTAGATGTTTTCCTCATTGTTATCGTTCACCACAACAACAAAAATATTATTTGGCCCAATGTATTGTATTCAAATTCAGCTGAATATAAATTTGAGGCCTAGTATTTAGGCGCTGGGTGACCGGTATGGATTTACTGACAGAATTAGACTTGGAAATGCACAGTAGCGTGTGTGTGAAGTTATTCTGAATGACCCTATGTGCACCTTGAATATTATATACCCTTTTAGGGATAGATTTCAAATAGCTCTGATATAGCAGAAACCACTAAATTATGAAATTGCTAAATTGGGAATTGTATTTCAACCCAGAACAAAAAATGTGCTTTGACGGACACTAAATAACTTGCCCAGCCAGAACAGTGCAGCGGTAACGACAGATTTAGCGGGATATAAATTTGAGGCCTAGTATTTAGGCGCTGGGTGACCGGTATGGATTTACTGACAGAATTAGACTTGGAAATGCACAGTAGCGTGTGTGTGAAGTTATTCTGAATGACCCTATGTGCACCTTGAATATTATATACCCTTTTAGGGATAGATTTCAAATAGCTCTGATACAGCAGAAACCACTAAATTAGGAAATTGCTAAATTGGGAATTGTATTTCAACCCAGAACAAAAAATGTGCTTTGACGGACACTAAATAACTTGCCCAGCCAGAACAGTACAGCAGTAACGACAGATTTAGGGGGATATAAATTTGAGGCCTAGTATTTAGGCGCTGGGTGACCGGTATGCATTTACTGACAGAATTAGACTGGGATATGGCCAAAAAATAACCACACTATTGCTGGTTAAATGCACTTGGTGTGACAGCTTGACCAACCACACTACTGAGGGTTAAATGCACTTGGTGACAGGCGCAGCTTGCCCCTGATGTAGTATATGGCCAAAAAATGAACAGACTATTGCTGGTTAAATGCACTTGGTGTGATAGCTTGACCAACCACACTACTGAGGGTTAAATGCACTTGGTGACGGGCGCAGCTTGCCCCTGATGTAGTATATGGCCAAAAAATGAACAGACTATTGCTGGTTAAATGCACTTGGTGTGACAGCTTCACCCTGATGTAGGCTTTAGCCAAAAAACAACCACACCATTGAGGGTTAAATGCACTTGGTGACAGGCGCAGCTTGCCCCTGATGTAGTATATGGCCAAAAAATAAACAGACTATTGCTGGTTAAATGCACTTGGTGTGACAGCTTCACCCTGATGTAGGCTTTAGCCAAAAAACAACCACACCATTGAGGGTTAAATGCACTTGGTCGCAGCTTGTGCTGGCGCACCACAAGACACAAAATGGCCGCCGATCACCCCAGAAAAAAGTGACTGATAAACGGTCTGGGCAGCCTAAAAACAGTGAGCAATTGAGTATCAGCAGCTCAATGATCCACAGCTGCAGATCGATCAATTAATCAAGTCCTTTGGAGGAGTTAATCTGCCTAATCTCGCTCTACTGTCGCAGCCGCAACCTCTCCCTATGCTGATTAGAGCAGAGTGACGGGCGGCGCTATGTGACTCCAGCTTAAATAGAGGCTGGGTCACATGGTGCTCTGGCCAATCACAGCCATGCCAATAGTAGGCATGGCTGTGACGGCCTCTTGGGGCAAGTAGTATGACACTTGTTGATTGGCTGCTTTGCAGCCTTTCAAAAAGTGCCAAGAAAGCATCACAAAAGCGCCAAGAAAGCGACGAACACCGAAGCCAAACCCGGACTTTTACGAAAATGTCCGGGTTCGGGTCCGTGTCACGGACACCCCAAAATTCGGTACGAACCCGAACTATACAGTTCGAGTTCGCTCATCCCTAATACTAAACCTCTCAATGAATTTTGAGGCGTATAATGGATGCATTGACCCAACAGGTGTTTCATAGAATTTAGAAACACTTGGGCAGAAAAATGAAAAATTACAGTTTTTATAGTAAAATGTTGCTTTAGGTCCAAATTTTTCATTTTCAGAAAGGATAACAAGAAAAAAATGCTGTACTTCAGGATAGGGTACTTGCAAATTGTTATTTAATGCTATTTGATGTATTATATAAACCATTTAACTTTGCATTAATCAGTCGGGGTTACCAATCCTGCCTCTGCCCCTGTGTAGGAAGCTAGAATAGAGAGGAGGAGTACTACAACCTCCATCTATGCTTATATTCATACAATGCTGTTAGAGATGAGCAAAGTTTATAAAAATTTGATTCGGTTGCTTCACCGAATTTCACAAAAAAATTCACTTCATGACACGCATTTCTTTGGGCTGCCTCCGTCATTGAACCTCTCAGGTGTCGCATTCATCACTGATCAAGGCATCTGAGATGAAGAATGAGGGCTTTCAGGAGTTAATACGGTAAAAAAAAAATAATAATAATAATACTCACCTTATCCATTTGAGCAAAATCGTGCAAAATCGTGCACTGTGCATGATTACATCATCACGCTGGCTGCTGTGGTGACATCATATGTTACTGTGCACGAGTTTTCGCGCGGGATCTCCAGTCAAGATGGCCGTGGCGGCTTCTTCACACTCAAATAGATGAGGTGAGTATGTTGTTGTTTGTTTTACACCATTTCAGTGAAAATTGATTTGTTACCCCAAAGCATGAGGGAATTCAGCTTTAAACATTTTACCTGAAATTCAGATCGAAGTCCAGTTCAGATAATTTGGTTCACTCAACACTAATAGCTATTGCTATTGCTATTGTCATTGCACTGTCAATTGCTTGGAATTGTGTGATATTGTTGGATGTACTACTACTCCCATTCTGCAGTTTAGTATAGAAACTTGTTTATTTTCCACAACTGGTCCGGTTACTGACTCCAGTATCATACACTGGCCATTGCACTTACATCTCCTGCCTTGTACAACACTCATAACATCAACGGCATCACAACTGTTTTCAGGCAGGAGCCCCGAAATCAGGGTGTGCCAAGAGGGAAGAAAGGGTGTGCCCTCCGTCCAGTGCACAGCCCTAGGAGAGCTTTGGTGTGAGGATTGCCACTGTGAATAACAGTTGCAACCACTGCCATTCCCATCCTCTGCTTCGCTCCTCCTGGGCTCACTGCAAAAGCACCCCCCAATTTCTTACCTATTTTCGCCTGAATATGAAAATACTCCAAACTGCCATGAATGAGTTGGACACTTTAAAGAAATCCCTTATGCAGGTTTTTCAGGGCAGGTTTCGCAGTGATGATTGGCATCCTTTCATATACCCCTTTTGGAACATACTTCTTATCATTTTTTTGGCTCTTTCCTGTCCTTGCTGTTTGGGGGACTTCACAAGGAAAATGTCACCCTGGTACAACATGGGCACCGTCAAGTACTGGGGCCTTCCTCTTCTTGGTTTTGAAAAATTAGGACCTTGATCACCACCTCTTGAAAATTTTCCTACCTGGCCTGCAGATCTATATAACATGTAAGTGTTATGCAGTACCAGCTGTACAATATGCATGGCCAGCTTTTTGTACCACACCTTCGTTTTCCGCATGGCACTGTATGACTTCAGCAACCAGTTTGGGGTTAGTGGTAGTAGAACTGACCTCTTACAGGGCAGGGAAACTGCTGTTCCCATGAATTGTGGTCAGTTTAAGGACTAGTGATGTAACCTACAACAAAACACTGAGGCTAATTAGCTATAAAAATTTAAATTTTATTGAAACACATATTAAAAAAGAGATGACAAACGTATAAATACTAGGTGCGGTACATCCCTGGGAGATGTAAATTATGGGTATGATACTGAGAAAGATATAGGGAGAGGACACTTAATGACCTACTGAGTGGGCATCAATACATATAAAGTGCAAAGTGCAAAAATGTGCAAAACAAGCCCTATTATACAACAGAGACAGTATCCCTACCCTACCAATAAATGCCAAATAGTATATAATGTATCTAATGAATCTATATAATATAAAGATATTAGTAGTGATGAGCGAGCATGCTCGGCCGAATACTTGTTCGGCTCGAGCATCGCTATGCTCGGCACATGGCGGTACTTGGCCGAGTACCACATGTGCTCAAGCGCCATGCTCGAGTCTCCTGCCTGTGCGTTTCGCGACTGCTAAGCAGCCAATAAACGTGCAGGTGAGTACTGCCATCACTGTAATGCCAGTAGCCATGTTGGCTGCTGGCATTACAGTGATTGGCTGGCCGAAACGAGTCATCGGGTGCTATATAGCACCCGATGACGCGGGTTTGGCTCATTGCAAGTCAGGAAGAGCTGCCCTTAGTAAGGGACAGAGATGGTAGGGAGTTTGTGATCTCAATTTATTCAATTCTAAAACGTTTTAAAGACCCAAAAGTTCTTTTAAGGACTATTCTGTGTGGTGGCAGCAATTTAATTGTTCAAAGTTGTGCTCAATTTTTTTTAATACTTTTCGAAATAGGGATTATTTTGCTATATAGGTGTCTGCAGTGACTTGTGACATCTGTGCAGCAATACCTTCTGTGTGTCAGGGGCAGAGATAGGAAGAATATTAGTGAAAATAATATTTTTTTTCCCATAATACTCATTTTTGCTGTCAACAGTGTAATCCGTGAATTGTGTGATCTGCGCTTCAACACCTTGTGTGGTTGTCAGGCCCAGATATAGGGGGGAAAAAATAATACAGAAAACACAATTTTTTTCCCCATAATCTATCCACATTTTTGCTGTCACCGGTGCAATCCGTGAATTGTGTGATCTGCGCTTCAATACATTGTGTGCAGGGGCGGGCTGGGATGGGGGGCAGGGAGGCAATTGCCCTCCAGACGCCCTAAAGCATGTTAAAAACGTCTGGGCCGTCTTTAACGAATATTTTTATAAATATTTTTTATTCCTCAGGGCCGCACCGCCGATCACCACAGGCGGCGTGGCCCTGCTTCTGGTTGCCGGCGGGCGGCTATCAGAGGCCGACTCAGGCGGCGCAATGACATCATTATCATCGCGCCGCCTGAGCCGGGCAGCACACAGCGGGGGACACAGGCTGGAAGAGGCCTGTATCGCATCACTGCTGATGGAGGTAAGTATTAGTGCTTTTTTGTTTGTTTTTTCTTTGTGGGGGGAGCTGTCACTATGGGGGCATCTGGCATTTCTTACAGCCCCATTTTCTTTTGGGGGGGTGGCACTCTGGGGGCATTATTTCTTTTTATATAATCTTTATTGGTATTTAAAATATTCCTTACAATTATCATCATATTAATATTTTTACATTATAGAATATAATACAATGTAAATACCATTTATAAGTTACCCTCCCCTTCCCCAATGCCTGTTACTCCCCAAAAAAAACTTTTTTCTTTCCCTTCCTCTCTCCTTTCAACCACTCCTAATATCCTCTCACCTCCATAACCCAGTGCCTCACCCCCTACCCTAGCCCGCCCCCCTCCCCTGTCAGCGGACCACCATTCTTAATCCCGTCGGCCTTCCAACCACTTCCACCACAACCTAGAGAATCTACGTTTTTTCTTTATCGATGCTAAATGAAATTCTTCACTAATTATAGAAGTTCTAGCCAAATTCTCCCATTCCTTAACCGGGCGTAACACACTACTACCCCAATGTCCAATGATACATCTCCTAGCCTAAAACAAGAGTTTAGCTGCTATTTCTCACTGATCTAAATTATCTATCCCGTCTATCACTCCAAACATGCATACTTTAAACTCTACCGGAACACTAAACCCATGGTATGTCTCTAGCTTCTCATTTACCTTACACCAAAAATCTTGGATCTTTCTGCATGTCCAGAGTATATGGACGTCATCCACACCTATCTGTCCACATTTTTTGCAGCCAAATTCACTAGGTTTTTAAAACTTCATAAAATCTTTAGGGGAGTAGTATAGTCGATATAGTATATTACATTGTGTAACCCTATGGGAGAAATAATGTGACACCCCGTTTTTTGCGTGTATCACCTTCTCCCAAAACTCTATCTGTTGGGGAAAAAGCTTCTTCCATTTATAGCCTAAATAGTTTGCTGCTCCTTTTTTGTCTTCTGATATACAGTACAGACCAAAAGTTTGGACACACCTTCTCATTCAAAGAGTTTTCTTTATTTTCATGACTATGAAAATTGTAGATTCACACTGAAGGCATCAAAACTATGAATTAACACATTATATACATAACAAAAAAGTGTGAAACAACTGAAAATATGTCATATTCTAGGTTCTTCAAAGTAGCTACCTTTTGCTTTGATTACTGCTTTGCACACTCTTGGCATTCTCTTGTTGAGCTTCAAGAGGTAGTCACCTGAAATGGTTTTCACTTCACAGGTGTGCCCTGTCAGGTTTAATAAGTGGGATTTCTTGCCTTATAAATGGGGTTGGGACCATCAGTTGCCTTGTGGAGAAGTCAGGTGGATACACAGCTGATAGTCCTACTGAATAGACTGTTAGAATTTGTATTATGGCAAGAAAAAAGCAGCTAAGTAAAGAAAAACGAGTGGCCATCATTACTTTAAGAAATGAAGGTCAATCAGTCTGAAAAATTGGGAAAACTTTGAAAGTGTCCCCAAGTGCAGTCACAAAAGCAATCAAGCACTACAAAGAAACTGGCTCACATGCGGACCGCCCCAGTAAAGGAAGACCAAGAGTCACCTCTGCTGCGGAGGATAAGTTCATCCGAGTCACCAGCCTCAGAAATCGCAGGTTAACAGCAGCTCAGATTAGAGACCAGGTCAATGCCACACAGTGTTCTAGCAGCAGACACATCTCTAGAACAACTGTTAAGAGGAGACTGTGTGAATCAGGCCTTCATGGTAGAATATCTGCTAGGAAACCACTGCTAAGGACAGGCAACAAGCAGAAGAGACTTGTTTGGGCTAAAGAACACAAGGAATGGACATTAGACCAGTGGAAATCTGTGCTTTGGTCTGAGGAGTCCAAATTTGAGATCTTTGGTTCCAACCACCGTGTCTTTGTGCGACGCAGAAAAGGTGAACGGATGGACTCTACATGCCTGGTTCCCACCGTGAAGCATGGAGGAGGAGGTGTGATGGTGTGGGGGTGCTTTGCTTGTGACACTGTTGGGGATTTATTCAAAATTGAAGGCATACTGAACTAGCATGGCTACCACAGCATCTTGCAGCGGCATGCTATTCCATCCGGTTTGCGTTTAGTTGGACCATCATTTATTTTTCAACAGGACAATGACCCCAAACACACCTCCAGGCTGTGTAAGGGCTATTTGACCATGAAGGAGAGTGATGGGGTGCAGTCACCGGACCTGAACCCAATCGAGATGGTTTGGGGTGAGCTGGACCGCAGAGTGAAGGCAAAAGGGCCAACAAGTGCTAAGCATCTCTGGGAACTCCTTCAAGACTGTTGGAAGACCATTTCAGGTGACTACCTCTTAAAGCTCATCAAGAGAATGCCAAGAGTGTGCAAAGCAGTAATCAAAGCAAAAGGTGGCTACTTTGAAGAACCTAGAATATGACATTTTCAGTTGTTTCACACTTTTTTGTTATGTATATAATTCCACATGTGTTAATTCATAGTTTTGATGCCTTCAGTGTAAATCATAAATTTTCATAGTCATGAAAATAAAGAAAACTCTTTGAATGAGAAGGTGTGTCCAAACTTTTGGTCTGTACTGTAGGTGATCTCGATATATCCTTGATATCAGCTTCTTACTAGTGATGAGCGGCAGGGGTCATATTCGAATTCGCTATATTTCGCCAATATTCGTTATATTCTACGATTTTTTTACTCGAAAAATCGGCAAGGTAATGATCGTGTAATTTGCGAATTTTCGGAATGCAAATTTTCGTAATGCGAATTTTATTGAGAATTTTTAAACTTACAACTATTAGACAAAGAAGATTATAGCACTATATTAGGCTACTTTCACACTTGCGGCAGGACGGATCCGACATGCTGTTCACCATGTCGGATCCGTCCTGCGGCTATTTCGCCGTACCGCCATACCGCCGCTCCGTCCCCATTGACTATAATGGGGACGGTGGCAGAGCTCCGGCGCAGCACGGCGGTGCACGGCGAAAGGCCGCCGGACTAAAATTACTGCATGTCAGGCTTTTTAGTCCAGCGGCTTTCGCCGTGCACCGTCGTGCTGCGCCGGAGCTCTGCCCCCGTCCCCATTATAGTCAATGGGGACAGAGCGGCGGTCCGGCGGCACGGCGAAATAGCCGCAGGACGGATCCGACATGGTGAACAGCCTGTCGGATCCGTCCTGCCGCAAGTGTGAAAGTAGCCTTAGCTAAATTGCTCTATATTTTATTTATTTTATTTTCGAATATTCGCTATATTGCTATAACTTCGTTTTTGCGAATTTTCGTAATATTCTAAAACAAGAATATATAGCAATATAGCGAATATTCGAAAAAAAAAAACGAATATAGAGCAATTTAGCTAATATAGTGCTATAATCTTCTTTGTCTAATAGTTGTAACTTTTTTCTCACCTGAAGTTCAGATTGGAGAAAAATTACAACTATTAAAAAAAAAGATTATAGCACTATATTAGGCTACTTTCACACTTGCGTTCAGAGCGGATCCGTCTGGGGTCTGCACAGACGGATCCGCTCATATAATGCAGACGATGGGATCCGTTCAGAACGGATCCGTCTGCATTATATAAAAAAAAAAAATTCTAAGTGTGAAAGTAGCGCGGACGGATCCGTCCAGACTTTACATTGAAAGTCAATGGGGGACGGATCCGTTTGAAAATTGTGCCATATTGTGTCAACTTCAAACGGATCTGTCCCCATTGACTTACATTGTAAGTCTGGACGGATCCGTTTGCCTCCGCACGGCCAGGCGGACATCCGAACGCTGCTAGCAGCGTTCAGGTGTCCGCCTGCTGAGCGGAGCTGAGGCCAAACGCTGCCAGACTGATGCATTCTGAGCGGATCCACATCCACTCAGAATGCATTAGGGCTGGACGGAAGCGTTCGGGGCCACTTGTGAGAGCCTTCAAACGGAACTCACAAGCGGAGCCCCGAACGCTAATGTGAAAGTAGCCTTAGCTAAATTGCTCTATATTCATTTTTTTTTTAATATATTCGCTGTATTGCTATAACTTAGTTTTTTTGAATATTCATAATATTCTAAAACAAGAATATAAAAAATTTGCATATTGTGATAAAGTTCATTATTTTCTGTAATGTACTGATAAACATTAGACTTTCATATATTTTAGATTCATTACACACCAACTGAAGTAGTTCAAGCCTTTTATTGTTTTAATATTGATGATTTTGGCATACAGCTCATGAAATCCCAAAATTCCTATCTCAAAAAATTAGCATATCATGAAAAGGTTCTCTAAACGAGCTATTAACCTAATCATCTGAATCAACTAATTAACTCTAAACACCTGCAAAAGATTCCTGAGGCTTTTAAAAACTCCCAGCCTGATTCATTACTCAAAACCGCAATCATGGGTAAGACTGCCGACCTGACTGCTGTCCAGAAGGCCATTATTGACACCCTCAAGCAAGAGGGTAAGACACAGAAAGAAATTTCTGAACGAATAGGCTGTTCCCAGAGTGCTGTATCAAGGCACCTCAGTGGGAAGTCTGTGGGAAGGAAAAAGTGTGGCAGAAAACGCTGCACAACGAGAAGAGGTGACCGTACCCTGAGGAAGATTGTGGAGAAGGACCGATTCCAGACCTTGGGGGACCTGCGGAAGCAGTGGACTGAGTCTGGAGTAGAAACATTTAGAGCCACCGTGTACAGGCGTGTGCAGGAAATGGGCTACAGGTGCCGCATTCCCCAGGTCAAGCCACTTTTGAACCAGAAACAGCGGCAGAAGCGCCTGACCTGGGCTACAGAGAAGCAGCACTGGACTGTTGCTCAGTGGTCCAAAGTACTTTTTTCGGATGAAAGCAAATTTTGCATGTCATTCGGAAATCAAGGTGCCAGAGTCTGGAGGAAGACTGGGGAGAGGGAAATGCCAAAATGCCTGAAGTCCAGTGTCAAGTACCCACAGTCAGTGATGGTCTGGGGTGCCATGTCAGCTGCTGGTGTTGGTCCACTGTGTTTTATCAAGGGCAGGGTCAATGCAGCTAGCTATCAGGAGATTTTGGAGCACTTCATGCTTCTATCTGCTGAAAAGCTTTATGGAGATGAAGATTTCATTTTTCAGCACGACCTGGCACCTGCTCACAGTGCCAAAACCACTGGTAAATAGTTTACTGACCATGGTATTACTGGGCTCAATTGGCCTGCCAACTCTCCTGACCTGAACCCCATAGAGAATCTGTGGGATATTGGGAAGAGAAAGTTGAGAGACGCAAGACCCAACACTCTGGATGAGCTTAAGGCCGCTATGGAAGCATCCTGGGCCTCCATAACACCTCAGCAGTGCCACAGGCTGATTGCCCCCATGCCACGCCGCATGGAAGCAGTCATTTCTGCAAAAGGATTCCCGACCAAGTATTGAGTGCATAACTGAACATAATTATTTGAAGGTTGACTTTTTTTGTATTAAAAACACTTTTCTTTTATTGGTCGGATGAAATATGCTAATTTTTTTAGATAGGAATTTGGGGTTTTCATGAGCTGTATGCCAAAATCATCAATATTCAAACAATAAAAGGCTTGAACTACTTCAGTTGGTGTGTAATGAATCTAAAATATATGAAAGTCTAATGTTTATCAGTACATTACAGAAAATGATGAACTTTATCACAATATGCAAATTTTTTGAGAAAGACCTGTATAGAAATATAGCGAATATTCGAAAAAAAACTAATATAGAGCAATTTAGCTAATATAGTGCTATAATCTTCTTTGTCTAAGGCCACATGCACACGGCCGTGTGCATGAGGCCTAATAGTTGTAATTTTTTTCTCATCTGAAGTCCAGATTAGAAAAAAATTACAACTATTAAAAAAAAGGATTATAGCACTATATTAGCTAAATTGCTCTATATTCGTTATTTTTTTTTGAATATCCGCTGTATTGCTATAACTTTGTTTTTTCGAATATTCATAATATTGTAAAACAAGAATATATAGCAATACAGCGAATATTCGAAAAAAACGAATATAGAGCAATTTAGCTAATATAGTGCTATAATCCTTTTTTTTAATAGTTGTAATTTTTTTCCAATCCTTGGGGTTGGGAGTGATCTGAATGCCTAAGTATTTTACCGGCTCATCTATTTTCTAAATCTCCAATTGGCCCGGTATTACATTCTTTAGAGGGTCAATCGGGATACATGCTGATTTAGCCCAGTTTATTTTAAGGCCGGAATATCTACCATAGTCATCAAATATCTGGAAAATCTTAGAAAGTGAACCATGTGAACCCACAAATAGCATAATATCATCCGCGTGTAAGGCAATTTTTAACAGAGTATCTATTTTGAAAGGAGGTGGTATATAAACATTTACTATTATCCATGCTCTACCTTCTAGTAAACAATCCATAAGAATATAGCGGCCCTCCTTATCTATAATAGTTTTTACTATTTTAACCGCCTCCGGACCGCCTAACGCAGGATCGCGGTCCGGAGGCGGCTGTCCCAGGCACAGTCACGCATCGGCGCGTCATCTTGCGAGACCCGAGACTTCCTGTGAACGCGCGCACACAGGCGCGCGCGTTCACAGGATCGGAAGGTAAGAGAGTGGATCTACAGCCTGCCAGCCGCGATCGTTCACTGGCAGGCTGTAGATGTTATTTTTTTTAACCCCTAACAGGTATATTAGACGCTGTTTTGCTTGGAGGACACAGGCAGCTCAGTAAAGTAGCACCAAGCACCACACTACACTACACCCCCCCCCTGTCACTTATTAACCCCTTATTAACCCCTGATCACCCCATATAGACTCCCTGATCACCCCCTGTCATTGATCACCCCCCTGTCAATGATCACCCCCCTGTTAGGCTCCATTCAGATGTCCGTATGTGTTTTACGGATCCACGGATCCATGGATCGGATCCGCAAAACACATACCGATGTCTGAATGGAGCCTTACAGGGGGGTGATCAATGACAGGGGGGTGATCACCCCATATAGACTCCCTGATCACCCCCTGTCATTGATCACCCCCCTGTCATTGATCACCCTCCTGTAAGGCTCCATTCAGACATCCGTATGTGTTTTACGGATCCATGGATCGGTTCCGCAAAACACATACGGACGTCTGAATGGAGCCTTACAGGGGGGTGATCAATGACAGGGGGGTGATCACCCCATATACACCTCCTGATCACCCCCCTGTCATTGATCACCCCCCTGTCATTGATCACCCCCCTGTAAGGCTCCATTCAGATGTCCGTATGTGTTTTACGGATCCATGGATCGGATCCGCAAAACACATACGGACGTCTGAATGGAGCCTTACAGGAGGGTGATCATCCCATATAGACTCCCTGATCACCCCCCTGTAAGGCTCCATTCAGACGTCCGTATGTGTTTTACGGATCCAAGGATCTATGGATCGGATCCGCAAAACACATACGAACGTCTGAATGGAGCCTTACAAGGGGGTGATCAATGACAGGGGGGTGATCACCTCATATATACTCCCTGATCACCCCCCTGTCATTGATCACCCCCCTGTCATTAATCACCCCCCTGTAAGGCTCCATTTAGACATTTTTTTGGCACAAGTTAGCGGAAATTGATTTTTTTTGTTTTTTTGTTTTTTCTTACAAAGTCTCATATTCCACTAACTTGTGTCAAAAAATTAAATCTCACATGAACTCACCATACCCCTCACGGAATCCAAATGCGTAAAATTTTTTAGACATTTAGATTCCAGACTTCTTCTCACGCTTTAGGGCCCCTAAAATGCCAGGGCAGTATAAATACCCCACATATGACCCCATTTCGGAAAGAAGACACCCCAAGGTATTCGCTGAGGGGCATATTGAGTCCATGAAAGATTTAACTTTTTGTCCCAAGTTAGCGGAAAGGGAGACTTTGTGAGAAAAAAAAAAAAAAATCAATTTCCGCTAACTTGTGCCCAAAAAAAATCTTCTATGAACTCGCCATGCCCCTCATTGAATACTTTGGGGTGTCTTCTTTCCCAAATGGGGTCACATGTGGGGTATTTATACTGCCCTGGCATTTTAGAGGGGCCCTAAAGCGTGAGAAGAAGTCTGGAATCCAAATGTCTAAAAATGCCCTCCTAAAAGGAATTTGGGCCTCTTTGCGCATGTAGGCTGCAAAAACGTGTCACACATGTGGCATCGCCGTACTCAGGAGAAGTAGGGAAATGTGTTTTGGGGTGTCTTTTTACATATACCCATGCTGGGTGAGATAAATATCTTGGTCAAATGCCAACTTTGTATAAAAAAATGGGAAAAGTTGTCTTTTGCCGAGATATTTCTCTCACCCAGCATGGGTATATGTAAAATGACACCCCAAAACACATTGCCCAACTTCTCCTGAGTACGGCGATACCACATGTGTGACACTTTTTTGCAGCCTAGGTGGGCAAAGGGGCACACATTCCAAAGAGCACCTTTAGGATTTCACAGGGCTTTTTTTTACACATTTTGATTTTAAACTACTTCTCACGCATTAGGGCCCCTAAAAAGCCAGGGCAGTATAAATACCCCACAAGTGACTCCATTTTTGAAAGAAGACACCCCAAGGTATTCCGTGAGGGGCATGGCGAGTTCCTAGAATTTTTTATTTTTTGTCACAAGTTAGCGGAAAATGATGATTTTTTTTTTTTCTTACAAAGTCTCATATTCCACTAACTTGGAATAAAAATTCTAGGAACTCGCCATGCCCCTCATGGAATACCTTGGGGTGTCTTCTTTCCAAAATGGGGTCACTTGTGGGGTAGTTATACTGCCCTGGCTTTTTAGGGGCCCTAATGCGTGAGAAGTAGTTTGAAATCAAAATGTGTAAAAAATGCCCTGTGAAGTCCTAAAGGTGCTCTTTGGAATGTGGGCCCCTTTGCCCACCTAGGCTGCAAAAAAGTGTCACACATGTGGTATCGCCGTACTCAGGAGAAGTTGGGCAATGTGTTTTGGGGTGTCATTTTACATATACACATGCTGGGTGAGAGAAATATCTCGGCAAAAGACAACTTTTCCCATTTTTTTATACAAAGTTGGCATTTGACCGAGATATTTATCTCACCCAGCATGGGTATATGTAAAATGACACCCCAAAACACATTGCCCAACTTCTCCTAAGTACGGCGATACCACATGTGTGACACTTTTTTGCAGCCTAGGTGGGCAAAGGGGCCCACATTCCAAGGAGCACCTTTAGGATTTCACAGGGCATTTTTTACACATTTTGATTTCAAACTACTTCTCACACATTAGGGCCCCTAAAATGCCAGGGCAGTATAACTACCCCACAAGTGACACAATTTTGGAAAGAAGACACCCCAAGGTATTTCGTGACGGGCATAGTGAGTTCATGGAAGTTTTTATTTTTTTGTCACAAGTTAGTGGAATATGAGACTTTGTAAGAAAATAAATCATCATTTTCCGCTAACTTGTGACAAAAAATAAAAAGTTCTATGAACTCACTATGCCCATCAGCGAATACCTTAGGGTGTCTACTTTCCGAAGTGGGGTTTTTCTACTGTCTGGGCATTGTAGAACCTCAGGAAACATGACAGGTGCTCAGAAAGTCAGAGCTGCTTCAAAAAGCGGAAATTCACATTTTTGTACCATAGTTTGTAAACGCTATAACTTTTACCCAAATCATTTTTTTTTTACCCAAACATTTTTTTTTTATCAAAGACATGTAGAACATTAAATTTAGAGAAAAATTTATATATAGATGTCGTTTTTTAAACTAAAATTACAACTGAAAGTGAAAAATGTCATTTTTTTGCAAAACTTTCGTTCAATTTCGATTAATAACAAAAAAAGTTAAAATGTCAGCAGCAATTAAATACCACCAAATGAAAGCTCTATTAGTGAGAAGAAAAGGAGGTAAAATTCATTTGGGTGGTAAGTTGTATGACCGAGCAATAAACGGTGAAAGTAGTGTAGTGCAGAATTGTAAAAAGTGGTCTGGTCATTAAGGGTGTTTAAGCTAGGGGAGCTGAGGTGGTTAATATCAATGTCACGGTGTATTAATATACTCACTCCCCTCGCATAAGATGAATAAACCGAATGAAAAGAGTCTGGCATCCAAGGTCTACTTAAACCCCCCACTGTCTCATTCATCAAATGCGTTTCCTGCAGACAGACTATGGCGGGGAGAAACCTTTCTATTGCATTGAACATGGCAACTCTTTTTATACCCCTACTGAAACCCCTAATATTCCATGAGATTATTTTCATGAAAAACTATAATGCTGTCCCTCTCTTGCCTTGTTTGTGAGAGTCCGCAGGGAGAGAAAAACGGGAAAAAGGGAGGGGGGAACACAGGGGGATGGCAGGAGAAAGAGGGAAAAAAAGGGGGGAGGGGACACAGGCATTGGGAATTTCCCACCCTTCACATGATCCAGGATAGCAACTAGCCAGGGTCTCTTACCTAGCATTACCCCCCTCCGACCCCGCCAGGCCCATTGAACATCAGCTCTTTGTCTTATCTTTAATCCATACGCTCACCTCCTCTGCAGAACCAAAAAAACGAGTTATATTCTCCCACTCTATCCGTAGTCTGGCTGGAAACATCATTGAATACTTAACCTTATTCAGGCGCAATATTTTCTTAACCTCAATAAACTGACTTCTCTCTTTTACCGTCTCCCTCGCATAATCAGAAAATAGCATTACCTCAGTCCCCAGATATTCCAGCCTACCCCTTATCCTTGACCTGCTCACTATCTCCTCTTTATCCCTCATTGATAATAACTCATTATCTGCCTCGGTCTTGTTCCCGGGGGGGGGAGGGGTTTGCCCGCACCCTATAGGCCTGTTCAATAAAGTTCTAATACTCTGACATATCCTGGCCTAGTTGTTCCACCAGCCAGTTTTGTATAAACCCACGGGGATCTCGTCCTTCCACCCCCTCCGGAACCCCCAAGCATCTTAATTTAGACCTCCTGGACTTGTTTTCTAATTCTAATACTTTCTTTTTTAGTTCTCTATTATCATCCTTTAGAATATTTTTTTTCTTAACCGTTAAGTGGAGAAGGTCTTCCGCGTCTGATATTCTTTTTTCTACTTCTGATAATCTATCCTTGTATTTTTGTAAATCCGCTCTAAGGAGCCCCACTACTTCCCTGATACTTCCAGTATGGAGAGAGAGGTCTTTTATTGCCGTACTACAGTTTTTTATTTCTTGAAATATGTCCTGGTGGTCCTCCTCGGCCATTTCCACAGTAACGTTCTCGGTTAAACCCAGGGAACCATCATCCTGGTCTAGAAACACATTGTCCTTTTTTTTCTTTGGGGGGCTAATCTGTCCTCGCATATTAATCAATAACTATTGCTTAGGCCTTTCAGCCTTTTTAAACCTTGGGGAGATTGAAGTATTTAATTCAGGCTGCCCCCTCCCCTTCTTTCCTGCTCCCTGTCTAGTCTTCCTTTCCATAATATACGACACCAAGAGCTACAACAAACTGTAACCCAGCACACCCCAGGGGCCATTTGCTAACCCCCCTGTACCATTTATTAAGGCCCCGACTTTTTTAACTCCAATCCACCTTTACCTCAATAATCTGTACATGACTGGCCGCGCACACACCATGCTAAGTGTACGGTACAGGCCATGTTTACACCCCACAATGTGCAATTTAAATCACATATATGTTCTTCCAACACCACCGTGCGCATATCCCATTTAATATGGCAACATTAGTAGGAGTGTCTTCCAGCCCAAATAAATTCCAGCAAATTCCAGGATATATAGCTGACACCACTAAAGATTTCCCCAATGTCCCACGGTTAGTGTGGTTAACTCTGCTATGTTAGCAGTCCGAGCAGATAGTTAGCAGTAAATGTCCCAGTCCAGTTCGTATATTACACACTGCCAATTGGCAGGGCCCAAACTTCTCTGCTGTAATGGAGCATATTTAGCCAGCAAAAGTTAGTTGGGTTAGATCATGCACTGGCTGTAAGTTCTTAAGTTCTTGTTACAAAATCATTCAACAATACTGCCGTACTCCCATCAGCCGTTCACCCTCAGCACACAACAGCAGGGGCCACACAGAGTTCATTTAGGTTGTTTAGCACATTACTAGGGGCCTCCCCAGGACTGCGTGTGCAATGCCCCAACCAGGTACGCAGGGAAAAAGGGGGAACTCCCAGGGGTCACCCCCTTACACTGCCATATATCTTCAATATATCTCAAATCAAAGGAATCAGCCTTATAATCTTATACAATATGCAGAAAAGTGATTTTATACTTTTTTTTTCTTTGATTTACCATGGCGGTCTCCCCTCTTCCTTTCCACTGTCACTTCCCGCGTCTCCAGGTTCCACCCTATCCTGGGGTGAATTTAGAACCGGGTCGTGCCCCGTCTAGAGATATTCTTCGACTCATCCCAATCCCTCCACCGCCCCCACACCCCTACCTCCCACCGCATCGGCTTGGACCCCACTAGCCAAGTCCCCTCCGAACCAGCCTCTATGCGTCTCACCTCAAGGCTGATTCTGACATCACGGGGATCCAAACGCGGTAGACAGAAGGAACAAACAAGGTGGGGGGGAGCGGGAGGCTCCGAGCTGTCAGGCATTAAACAATCCAGCTTCCGGCACCATGTTCCAGCCACCACTGCTCACCTGCCGTCCCGTCTTCAGGAATTCAGGCCCATCTAACAAACAAGGCACCATAGGCGGGGAGAACAGCGGGCTAAGCTCTGGGGACCGTGCCATATAGTCCAAAGGCAGAGGCAGTCAAGCGGCAGCAGAGTCGGGAGCGATATACCGCACTGTGGCTACATCCGTTCACCACAGTGCGAGCCGATACAGCTGATGCGGGCCGACATTCAACAGCCGGAAGGGAGGTGCGAGCGTCACCTGTGTGCGTCCGCGCTCATGCTCCCTGTAGCTTCTGGGGGCACTATGGGTGCATTTCTTACTGGCACATTATGGGGGGGGGCACCATGGGGGAAAGGAGCACTATGGGGCATCTGGGGGCTCTAAAGGGGCTTTTTTTTATTGGCATACTATGGGGGCACTATAGGGGAGAGAGGAACTATGGAGCATCTGTTGGTACTATAGGGGCATTATTTGGGGGCACTATGGGGAAGTGGGGGACTCTAAAGGGGCCTTTTTTATTGGTACATTACGGGGGACACTATGGCATCTGGTGGCACTAAGGGGGCATTTTTTACTGGCACATTATGAGAGGCACTATAGGGGAGAGCGGCACTATGGGGCATTATTTGGGAGCACTATGGGGGAGTGGACCACTATTGGGGCATCTGGTGGCACTAAGAAGGGGCATTTTTTACTGGCACATTATGGGGGAGAGAAGCACTATAGGAGCATCTGCTGGGGGCACTAAGAAGGGGCATTTTTTACTGGCATATTATGGGGACACTATGGGGAAGGGGGAGAGGAACCCTATGAGGGCATTTACTGTGGCACTATATAGGGGTATTTTATACTGGCATACATTATGGGGACATTAGCTCAACTGCAGGCACTAAGCAGGGGTATTTCATGTACTGTCATATTATAGGGAGAATTATTAGCCCTAGGTGGTATTATGGTGAGCTTTACTACTACTGGGGAGCTATGAGGAACATAATCACTAGTATGGGCATTATTACTACTAAGTGTGCTCTGGCAGATAATTATTTCTATTGGTGGGATTTTGGGGAGCACTGTTACTTTGGGGGGCACCCTGGCATAGTATTATTTTTGGGGGACATTATCTTTATACTATTAGTGTCTGGACACAGTTATTTTTTAGAGCACTGTGTGCCAATAATTGTTGAAGGGGGCACTATCTGTGTAGTAGTAGTATTTCCAGGGGGTGGCAGGAAAGGGTGTTCAGAAGATGTGAAGATGATAGAAATGTGGGAAACTAATGTCTGTTTGTCAATCTCTGCAGAGACGGGAGATAAAAAATCATCATGGCGGTCTGGTCTGAATGGAGAAGATAAAGAAAAAGAAAGTCTACAACAAAGGTGACATCACTGGATGTAAGAGGTATGTGGCGCTATGTAGGAGAGGAGCGTCATTTGCAGAAGGAGGATTGAGAGCTGGGTGAGGATGGCCAAGGGGGGCAGCAGGCCACGGGCGGGTGGCAGATGGTGGGGGGAACCACAAGCCTTGAGCAGGATCTGGGGAGGGAGGAGAGCGGAGGAGCTTCCTGGCTGTAGCCTGCTGTCTATTGTATAATGTGAAGCAGGCAGTGCAGCCAGGACAGGCCTTCCCTCTCCGTATGATGTGTAGAGACAGGCCTCAACAATAGAATTTCAGCTGTACAGTGTTTGTTGGGAGTGGCTTATTATATGTAGAGGGGCTTTTAATAATGGGCAGGGCTAAAAAGGCTACGCGTGCCGCATTTTTAAATATGAAGGGGGCTTTGAAAAATGGGCGGGCAAAAGAATTGGCGCAGGGCGCTACACGTGCCACATTGGGGGGCAGTAAATGCAATGTGCTCCTGTGTAAAAGAAAATAAAAGTCTCCAAAATAAAAATGGGCCACTTGACTAGATTTGGATTCTAGGACTAAGGCTGCCAGCCCTCCCCTGATTGTGTGTTTGTCAGGCCCAGATATAGGGAAAAAATTATAATGCAGGGATAAAATTATAATGCAGAAATTTTTTTTTTGCCCATAATCTATCCACATTTTTGCTGTCAACGGTGCAATCCGTGAATTGTATAATCTGTGCTTCAATACATTGTGTGGTTGTCAGACCCAGATATAGGGAAAAGATTATAATACCGAAAAACAATTTTTTTTCCCCCATAATCTATCCATATTTTCTCTGTCAATGGTGCAATACGTGAATAGTGATGGACGAACATCAGCCGGGACTGTTCGCGTTGATGGCAGGCGAACCTGAAAAACATTCAGGTCATATTTGCAGCCACCAAATACTTACTAGAAGTGCACAAATCGTCCCACAACATGGACAGTGACATACCAGAAGGGGGTCAATGGCAAAAATTCCCACAAAAATGTATTTTAATCAGGGGCCATTTTTATGTGTCTTAAATTGAAACTCTCAAAAATGTGCCCTCCTGGAGCCTAGAAAAAATGTATTTTAGGCCATGGGAGTACAGGCCCCAAACATTAGGCATTCCCCGGACAGAAAACATCAAGTGATTATGAAGCCGGGGGTATATTAGACGGTCATTAGATATCAATTTTACTGCAGGCCAGTGGGGTACAGGCCCCAAAAATTATTTGTTCAATGTACAGAAAAGAACAAGCTTTGTCTTATTGTCTGTCGCCAGTAGAGGCCTAAGCATGACAGGCAGGTTCCCCCAGAAGCATCTTGCTGGATGAGCAGCCAATACCGCACTAGCATTAATCTTGAAAGGATTTAGCTCCAGGTGTAGCGGAATAGTTCTTTTGGAATGCTTTCTCCATCGCAACACCCTTCACGTCGTTGAATAAACTGAAGACTGGTTGATTCTCTCCTAAGAAAAAAATGTAATGTTATTATTACATTTATTAAACATTTTATTATGAAATTAATTCCATATATATTATAAAATTTGGTGTCTCCATGATCAATCTGCAGGGTTGGGGTCCCACACATGGGTTCTACACACTTCCAAAATAAAGTGGGGCGAATAGATGACGGATGATCGGGACGCTCCCTGATCTTCCCAGGAGCTGCTTTTGGAAGCCGAGGTTCATTTCTGAGACGTCTGTGTGGGAATCCGAAGACCATCTTCATATCTGTGCACCACAGGAGGTCCTCCTCCTCCTGTGTTAGGAAATTTTTTATTTTTATTATAAAATGTATTAATTTAATTTATTATTACATTTATTAAATATAATAAGGATGCCCTCCTTTCCATTCCATGATGACTGGGAACCCCTGACAAAGAGATTGGGCCCTGGTTGGTTTGAATCTTGATTAAATTCGCAAGTCTTCCGGGCTTCAAGCAATCTTGAAGCTTTGTATTCTTCTCATTGTCTGTCGCTAGTAGAGGCCAAAGCATGGCAGGTAGGTTCCCCCAGAAGTATCTTGCTGGATGAGCAGTCAATACCGCACTTGCATCAATCTTGACAGAATTCGGCTCCAAGTAGAGAGTATTTTTTTTTTAATGCTTACTCAATCGCAACACCACGTTATTGAATAAACTGAATACTGGCCGATTCTCTCCTGTCATTTAATTTTTATTATTAGATTTATTAAATATTTTAACATTAATTTTATTAAACCAAAACTTGATTAAAATTATGAGAAAGTATACTTAAATTTGCCAAATCTGGCCTAATAACTCAAGTATGAACTCTGCCTTATAATTCGATGTTAGTGTCAAGAAGAAGTGCACTCCTTTTACACACTTGTCAGCTGATTCCACATAGATGTCTAAAGAACCTGTTCTATTACACGCTTATACAAGTAGAGCCCCCTCGGACAGAGTGGACAGGGTGTCAGCAGTAAGTTTGTGTTGACTTCACTGATTAATTTGCCCTTCCTCTGATCCGTCAGAACAATAACCCACAAAAAACGTATCCTGTCTGTGGAGCATACGCCTTCATTTGGTCCAGTAGTGGATCTAAAACAGAGATGACACGTGAATGGAATATTCGCATGTCTTCTGTGTTTTGTACCCACAGGATCTATTGTGCGTCTCATTTTTTCTTCCTACTGACAGATCAGAAGAGAGGTCAAATAAATGAGGATGTCAGCTAGGCCGAAAGCCAAAATAGTGGCCCAGTCATGAAGTAGGGAGGGTGGGAACAGCATAAGAAGTTCACAGAGCAGACCTATGACATAGTGGTGAGGTGGAAGCAGCATGAGGAGACCACACAGTGGCCCGATGACAGTGTCTAGTGGTGGTGGCAGCATCAGAAGGCCACAGAGTGGCACAATGACAGTGTGTAGGTGGCAGCAGTATGAGGAGGCCACCGAGTGGCCAGGTTACATAGTGTGGAGATGGCAGCAGCAGCATGGTACAACAGAGTGGCACTGTGACATAGTGTAGACATGGCAGCACCAGGAGGCCACAGAGTGGCAAGGTGACATAGTGTGGACATGGCAGCATCAGTAGGCCACAGAGTGGCAAGGTGACAGTGTGGAGGTGGGTGGCAATACTAGTACTCGCTGAAGATGGTGGTTGAAAGAAGGATCACTTGGCATCAGATGTTTGGCATCAGGCGGGTAACAGCATCAGAATAGTAGCTGAGGCAGGTAGCCAGAAGAAAATGGTCTCTTTTGTCAAAATGTTGGTGTGGCACCATGGATGATCTAGTCTGATTCATCAGGCATTGGTGTGTTAAAAATCCTGGCTGATCCACGCCTGATTCATCTTGATGCAGTGTCTCACTATGTTCTACAGTACAGTACATGTGGGCACTTTAAACTTGTGCTAAATGTCATATCAAATGTATTGTGGTATCATGCTGTAGTTCCCTTTAACAAGCAGGCAGTATCATTTAAATATTTGCTCCTAGGTGGTGCAAAAACCACTTAGATATATAGCTGGGGGAAGGGGGGGGGGGTGTAAAGTTAGTGTGCCTGATGTTAATGAAGAGATGAGGAAGTTAATGCAGGAGGTGACATTTTTTATTTCCACCAAAATAATTCACAAAAGATTTTACCGCATATAAGTGCAGCGCTTAACGCCGAATAAAAAATTTTTTTCAACCAAAATATTTAAAGAGAGATTTTAGCGCATATCAGTGCAGCGCTTAACGCCAAATTCAAGTTTTTTTAACAACCAAAATATTTCAAAAGAGATTTTAGCGCATATCAGTGCAGCGCTTAACGCTGAATACAAGATTTTTTGCCACCCAAATATTTCTAGAGATTTTAGCGCATATTAGTGCAGCGCTTAACACCGAATACAAGTTTTTTTAACAACCAAAATATTTCAAAAAATATTTTAGCGCATATCAGTGCAGCGCTTAACGCAGAATACAATTTTTTCTGAAGTGAACGGGACATAGCGGAGGAAGTAGGTCCGCGCTGGAGGAACGAGATGTGGACCTCGTGCGTTTTTTTGTGCTGCGGAAATGTCCCCGTAGTGTCCAGTAAGCAATACCGTAGATAGATGCGGGCTGGTGTGAATTATTTCACATTTTTGTGTAGGGTTAGTGCATAGTGTATTCACCTATATTGGTGCGCCGCTCTTATAGACGTCGTCGTAACGTAAGTGCGCAGTGTGTGAAACATTAATACAACACAAAGTAATTCAGTCCATATCGCAAAAAGGACTTTCCCCACATATAACTGCAGTGCTGAACGATGAATATATCTTGAATTTTTGTACTGAAATACACCACTAAGGGCTTTACCTGATATAACTGCAACAGTGAAAGCTGAATATATTTTTATTTTTATACTGATATACATCAATAAATGTTTTTCAAGATATAAGTGCAGCAGCGAATGACGAATGTATATTTCTTTTTCTACTGCTATATGCCAGTAAAGGCTTTACCAGATATAACTGCAACAGTAAACTGAGAATATATTTTTCTTGTAGAACTGAAATACGCCCCTATACGCTTTCACCAGAAATAACTGCAGAAGTGACCTGAGAATATATATTTCTTGTTGGACTCAAATAGGCCACTATACGCTTTCAACAGAAATAACTGCAGAAGTGAACTCAAAATGTATTTTTTTTGTTGGACTAAAATAGGGCACTTTACGCTTTCACCAGCAGTGTATTTTAATTTGTTTTAATGAAATAAGCCCCTATACTCTTTCACCAGAAATAAATGCAACCGTGCAGTGAGTTTATATGTTTCGTGTATTACTGAAATACCGCCCTATGCTCTTTCATAAGAAATGACTGCAAATAATTTTAGCGTAAATAACACCCCTGCTTCAATACATTTTTTGGGGGGGCAACTGGTATATCACACTAGTAGAAATTATTTGTTCCAATAGCGTTTGTCACTCTGTGTAGCTGCGCTAACACAGCTAAACCGCAAACAAATGCTGCACTACCCAAATGCACTATATAGAAAGGATATCATTGGTATATAACACCCCTGCTTCAATCAGTTTTTTTGGGGGGCAACTAGTATATCACACCAGTAGAAATTATTTGTTCCAATAGCATTTGTCACTCTGTGTAAATGCGGTAACGCAGCAAAACCGCAAACAAATGCTGCACTACATAAATGCACTATATGGAAAGTATATTATTGGTATATAACACCCCTGCTTCAATCATTTTTTTTGGGGGGGGGGCAACTGGTATATCACACCAGTAGAAATTATTTCTTCCAATAACATTTGGCCCTCTGTGTAGCTGCAGTATCGCAGCAGAACCGCACACAACTGCTGCACAATACAAATGTACTATAATATACTTTCTATGTTAGAAAGTATATTATAAGTATATTACACCCCTCAGTAAGTCACACCTATCGATAGTACACCTATACCAGTCCTTAAAAGGACTTTTGTGGCCCTATTATCTAGCGTTTGGTGTCCCTAACAGCCTGTCCCTGCTCCACACAGCAACCTCTCCCTACACTGGCAAAAGACTGAATGTAAAATGGCGGCCAGATCAGGTTTATTTATAAGGTAGGGGGTATGTCCATGTGCTGAAATATCTCAATTGGCTGTCCTGTACCACCTGATGGATGTGTCAAAATTCTTCACAATGTAAAAGAATATGGTGGGCGCGAATATCGCCATATGTTCGCCCGTTCGGCGAAAAGCGAACAAGCAAAGTTCACTGCGAAATGACTATCGGGCAAACCGCAAGGCCATCGCTTTCCATGAATTGTGTGATCTGCGCTTCAATACATTGTGTGGTTGTCAGGCTCAGATATAGGGAAAAATGATAATACCAAAAAAATAATTCCCATAATCTATCCACATTTTTGCTGTCAACGGTGCAATCTGTGAATTGTGTGATCTGTGCTACAATACCGTGTGTGGTTGTCAGGCCTAGATATAGGGGGGGGGGGGGAATGCAGAAAACTATTTTTCTCGCAGAATCTATCCACATTTTTGCTGTCAGCTGTGTAATCCGTGAATTATGTGATCTGCGCTTCAATACATTGTGTGGTTGTCAGGCCTAGTGTAGAGGACGCCAAGGTTGGGTCCTCAGTGACAGATATGTATCACCATTATTTGGGTTGTGGTGCCTTTAAGAAAGCACTACCTGGGATCTTGTATCCACAGGGTTAACTCACTATCCTGATAAGAGGAAAAGGAAGGAAGGAAGTGAGTGAGGGTGTGGTGGACACACTGCTGTGGCTGGCTGTGAACAGAGCTGGAAACAGGACACGTGGAAAGTTTGGCAGGAAAGCCGACTGAAGTCTACCACGGACTAAAAAGAACCCAGGGTAAAAATACCTTTATTTTTGAAAAGACTCTTCTACTGATTATGTTATGCTGAACTAAGCAGACTTTAAGTTTGGTTTGTTTTCCCCTTGGCTGCTGGAAGCTGTACCTATTTTCGTTTTGGAAAAATAAACATCTGCAGCGTCCCACTCCGGATACGTGGGAACTGCAAAATAACTTTAAAACTGTATTATCATCTTGCATGTCATTTTGTACTACAACACCTGTTGTATCCCTGTTCATAGGCTGGTCTGGTGTAATTTATACATCTCACCACTAGATGGGGTAGTACCTAGGTCATATAAATACTTAGGGTCAGGCCTAGTGTAGAAGGAGAAGAAGGAGGTTGGGGAGTAGTCAGTTGGTAGTTGAAGGAAAGTGAGAGAGTAGCGGAGTCAGTGGTACTCTGGGGCTACACACCACACATTAGTGGGTGAAGCCAAATGCAGAAATGAGGTAGAGAAAAGGTATGAGGCGCAGGAGACCTTCTTAGATCCTGAAACCAGAGGATAGCGTTTTCGTCCCTGGAAGAAGTTAACCAAGCTAAAGAGAGACATTGGTGATAACAGCCGTTACTAAAGGCTTAATGGACACCCTTGCACATGGTGGAGGACAATCTAGCTACAGTCAGCCTCACCATAATTGGAAGAGTACAGATTAGCTAACTGTTTAAGGGCTTGGAAGTTACAGAAACAGAAAGTACCAAGCATACCAAATCGGTCTTAAAGGCAACCTCACCAAATTACACTGATACAGAACCTTCAAGCTAAGCTAAACCCAGCCAAATCTATTAACAGTGGATCAACAGGATTCCTTTAAATTACAAAGGACTGTATTCTATCTGATGTACATGCTACAACTGGACCCAACATCAGTTAAAGGGGTTGTCCGGGTTCAGAGCTGAACCCGGACATACCCTTATTTTCACCCAGACAGCCCCGCTGAGGCTAGCATCGGAGCATCTGTGTTCGGTGACGTCACCGACCGTTTTACTGGCTAGGCAGAGCTAAATCCCGCCCATCAGTGCCGGTGACGTCACCGGGGTGTTCCTGGCAGCCCCATGGAGAGCCCCGTTACATCACCGGATCTCCAAAAAATGCCTTTGCCCTGCGCAATTTAGCGCAGGGCAAAGGAGAGCATCGGAGCATGAACTGCTCCGATGCTCATGTCAGGGGGGCTGCCGGGGTGAAAATGAAGGGATGAACCCGGACAACCCCTTTAAAGCTGTGAGTTGTATCCTACCACTGTCTACTTCGTTCTTACAATTGGTTGTACCACCATTAACGGTACTGGCGTCACGACAAATACCATCAAGGAACTCAGCAGCAACAAGCATGCTAAGCACCCCTGACATCAAGGGCACCTCAACCACCATCTTGGCTGATGCTTCCCTACCACAGAGTGTGCCCCAGAGGATTTCGTGCTGTCCACCTCAACTCTGTGCTGGCGGCCCAGAGAGGCTTTCTGCTAACCGTGAGTAAACTGATGAACTGTGTTGTTATTTGGCCCCTCATCGGCCCACCGTGCACCTCACGTGTTGCCCCTGTGGTACTGGCTGGCTGCACATATGTTTTCTTTAACCCTGGGCTGGCTCATGCACCTGGAGCGATCTTCCCCTATATTAGAATTGGTGTCGGATGTGGGCAGGGCATGAAAGCCACAAAAGCCATTTAAATCATAAAAAGTGACATTTAAAGAGTCAGTACCCTGTTTTGCATGTCTTCGGTGAAATCTCTGCAAGTTGCAGGAAAGGACATGGAAGAGGTTATGAAAGCCCTGCTGCAAGCCACTGCTACTCAGCAGAAAGCTTCGGTGGCTCAGCAGCAGGCCACAGTAGAGGCAACCCGCCTCCATGAGGAAGCAATGGCGGCGCAGCAAACCGAGTGCTGATTGCTCAGCTTACGGCACATCAGAAAGCTACACAAGCTCAGGTACCTGCGTTAAAGGAGGCTGTACAACAGTTGGCTCAAGGACAAGTGCAAGCGAACAATGCCCCTGGGCCCCAAGTTGCTGTAAGAGCCAGCCACCCATTACAAAAACTGACATGCCGGTGATGATGTCGAGGCCTTTCTGTTGACTTTCGAGAGAGTAGCAGAGAGAGAAGGGTGGCCTCAGGACCAATGGGCCAGCATCATCGCGCCATTTCTTACGGGTGACACTCAACAGGCCTATTTCGACCTGCCACTTGAACTCGTTAAAAACTATAAGCAGCTAAAGGCGGAGATCCTGGCTCGACTGGGGGCAACTACGGCTGTTCAGGCCCAAAGCGTGCACCGCTGGAGTTACCAGGCTGGCCGTCCACCAAGAGCCCAAATGCATGACCTAGTGCAACTAGTAAAAAAGTGGCTGCAGCCTGAGAAATTGACGGGCCCGCAAATTGTGGAACGGGTGGCCATGGACCGGTACCTGCGATCGCTGCCGCATGACCTGCAGCACTGGGTAAACCATGGGGACCCTGCGACGGCGAATCAGTTGGTGGAACTAGTTGAGCGGTACACCATAGTGGAGGACTTGCTCGGACCTTCTAAGCACCGGGAACCCACATCGAGAGCAGTACGACCAGTTACCGGATTCAAACGATCAAGCACAATGCGCGCCCTTCGGCCAACAGCCATCTGCCCCACAGCCATCATCATCTGCCTCTTTTTAGAGCAAACCATACACTACCCACTTCGGAGTCGGAATATCAATCCTCCGCCCAACCAGTAGGGCCCACCAAGGACAAACTGGTTATCAATCTTTCATCACGTCCGCTAACAGAAGTAGAGCTTATAGTACTTAGACGACAGCCTATCCTTTGTCCCCACCACCCAATTTGACCTCTTCCGTTGGACTAAGGATCTCCACCTGTTTGCCCACAAGCTGAAGTGGCACAAACACTTTAAGCTCAAAGACAAGAAAGAGAGCAGTGAGCTGGGCGTGCCGGTGGAGATCCTCAGTGACGTACACTTTTTGTTCAATCTGGATAGCACACCGGATTGCCCAGATGGCACAGGCCCTTTCACTGACCTAAAAACAGGAGCACCAAAATGCCTCCAGTGGGGGACATCTCATGTGTAGATGTTTTCCTCAAACAGACCATTGCCGAACTTTCTGAGATATTCCTAACCTCAGGAGATCCAATTGCAGCTGGAAGGAGAGACAAGCAATTAAAGAGTTGTCAAATGATAGCAGCATCATGATCAAGCCCTCTGACAAAGGGGGCAATGTGGTCATTTTAGACACCCTAGCCTATCGAGACATGTGCCTCACGCTACTTAGTGATAAACAAGGCTACGAGGTACTATCTTCCGACCCGACCCCCAGATTCCAGCAGGAATTGAGGGAGATCTTGTCAAAAGCCAAAACAGAAAAACTCATCAGTGGTGAGGAATTTGATTACCTTTATCCAGCGCATCCGATAATGGCAACGTTCTACTGCCTACCCAAGGTCCACAAGGGTACCCTGCCGATTGTGTCGGGGGTAGGCAGCCGGCCGATTGTGTCGGGGGTGGGCAGTTTACCGCAGAATTGCGGGATTTATGTGAATCGCATATTGGGCCCGTTTGTGCAGTCCCTTCCATCGTATGTGAGAGATACAGGTGACCTACTCTCTAAACTTGAGAACCTCAACCTCGAGCCCAGCTGGTTCTTGGCATCAATTGATGTTGAGGCCCTGTACTCTTCTATTCCCCATGATAAGGGTCTAACAGCCACTGCACATTACCTGAGGGCTAGGGGATTACAGTTCTCTCCGCACAACAAGCTGGTTCTCCATCTTTTGAGTTTTGTGCTTGCCAGCAACTGTTTCCTCTTCGACGGTCGCATATACCACCAGCTCAGGGGCACCGCGATGGGCAGTTCCTGCGCACCATCGTATGCTAACTTGCTCCTGGGCTGGTGGGAAGAGACCACTGTCTTTGGCGATGTGCCCGGTTGGTATACGGAGTATATCATCCTCTGGGCCCGCTACATAGATAATATTTTTATTCTGTGGAGCGGCTCAGAGGATGATTTCAGCAGGCTGGTGGAGAAGTTGAACCACAACACCATCAACCTCAAATTTACTTCAGTCATCGTACGTAACAACCTCCCATTCCTGGACTTATGCATATCCAGGGAAACTAAGGGGGGTTTGCAGACTACCATATACCGCAAAGAGACCTCTACTAACTCGCTGCTTCGATGGGACAGTTGCCACTCAGTCCCATTGAAGCGGGGGATTCCCGTTGGCCAGTACTTGCGGCTCAAACGCAACTGCTCGGACCAGCAGGAATTCATACGTCAGGCAAAGGAGCTGAGAGTACGTTTCTTAGCACGGGGATACCCAGACAACACACTTAGACAGGCCTACCAGCGAGCACGACAGATGTCACGCACTAGACTGTTACATCCGACCATGGACCAGAAACCTGAGCGACAAAACAAACTTAGGGTCATAGGTACATTCGACTCAGCGGCCACACAAATTAAAGAAATTCTTGGACGGAACTGGGGCACGCTCCTGATGGATCCAGATCTGGCCGATATGGTCAGCCCCCACCTATCGGTGACCTACAGGAGAGGGACCAACCTAAGAGACCAATTTGTCCACAGCCACTACAATCCCCCCAAGAAAAGCACGTGGCTGCACGGACCAGTTAGCAGATGTTTCAAGTGTGGTCGCTGTACTTTTTGCAAATTTGTTACGCAGTGCAAGTCTCTTACATCTGACCCCACGGGCTTTACCCACCATATACGCGACTTCATTAATTGTTGCACCGCAGGGGTTATTTACCTTCTTACCTGCGAGTGCGGAATGAGATATATAGGTAAGACCCGTAGGGAACTACGGGTACGCATAGGGGAACACATTGGCGATATCCGCAACAACAGGGATACCCCAGTGGCAAGACATATCCACTCCGCCCATGGGGGACGGGCATTAGCTGTAACATTCTTAGGCCTAGAAAAAAATCAGGAAGCCACTACGAGGGGGAGACTGGGACAAAAAGATCCTCCAGAGAGAATGTTGGTGGATTTTTAAACTAAAAACCACTCAACCCCTTGGTCTGAACGATCAGTTACAATTTGGATGTTTCCTGTGACCCATTTGTATGAACTTAAAGAGATTGAAAAATTAGGGGGGGAACGAGTACCATTGAGCACATATATCGTATACGTTCCCCGGTCCCAATACCTTTTTTCCCCTCAAAACTACGGCTCCCCCCCACCCTTTCCATGTGCCAATGGGCCCTAACTAAGACCAGCTATAGTTACCATCCATTATGATTATGCCACGGGTTTCATCCTGTCTCTCCGCCTGTAACTGTGTATAATTGAGGTTCTTCACTATTATCTCCATTACTCTCCACCATTTGTCCTGTCTTTACTCCCTACCCACCAATGTGATATAATGGGTTAATACTCTCCCTCCACCTTGTGTCATCCGCCTTAGGGATGGGTCATCTGAGGTTACCAAATTAGAAAATGTAGTAGATACCAATATAGGTCTCCTCTCGATTTACAATCCACAGTGGCCATCAGCCGCTATCTCTTCAACATAATGAATAGCGGACACTATGAAGAGGTAACTTTTTCCTGTCTTGACCCGTGACTTAACCTGCCAAGCAAGCCCCCGCTTAGGTCCCGTGCTGGAGGGGATGGTCTTGGTCCTCCCCAGCACAGGCAGGTGTGCCATTGCAGGAGCTGCACTGTCACATATACCGGCTCCTCCCACACCTGCCACCTTTCCCGGGCAGCTGTCATGGCGCCCTGCCTCGACCACGCCCCCATGCTATGACGCGCATGGGGTGCCGTGATGTGGGTGAGGCTGCGCTGTGATGCGGCTGCCCTCATCGGCAATTGCGCACCCTGCACCTTCATTTAAACTACACAGCATGCGCACAAGCACTGTCAGAAGCCGGCAGACGGTCGGCACGTGCATCTACCCTGCCGTACCCCATGAAAGCCATACGACCCTCAGGCCAAACAGTAAGTAACCTGACCTGGCATGCCATTGTATTGAGTGTAGCGAATGCACCAACTTGACTGTACCCCCATCGATGTCTTTTACTTTATAGGAATCTGGGTCATTCTGTACTACCAATTCCGGTTAAGTCTGCGCCACTCTAATACATACCCCCTCCTTGCATCTGTTATAACCATACAGATGGGCTGAGAGTGGGGGTTATACTCTACCTTACACCCCTGTCCCCTGATGAGCTAAGGGGTTTTCTATAGGTAGCTGTCCTTATTCCCTTACTGCAGGATATATTTAGTAGGATATTCTCTTGAATGAAACGCGTAGGGACTCAGAGCATATCTCCACACTAGTTTGGGACTCAGAGCATGTCTCCACACTAGTTGTTACCCCCATATGAATAGCCATACCCGGGTCTGAAAGCCCCATAGGGCCATTTCCCTGTCCCCACAGGGTCACCTAGGGTCCTCTATTCTAGGGCTAGGTTCCGGACGGGGCCACCCCTCCGGGGTTAGGACCCGTGTTAGGAGGCACTTTAGGGCTTGTTAGGCCAAGTAGGGCATTACCAGGGACAGACTCCTCCCTGTGGCCCTCCTGTATAAAGTGACCGCCAACTGGAGGGCGTATCCACATGTGAGAACACCTTCTCCGGGGTTCCGGACCTGTAGGTCCTTTCGTCCACCACCGGTAAGACCAACCCTTATATTCATATGTGTGTGGGGGCCTGTATACTGTGTGAGGGTGCTGTATAGTGGGGGGGCTGTATACTGTGGGGGGCTGTATACTGTGGGTGCTGTATATTGTGGAGTGCTATACTGCTGTACTGTATAGTGTAGGGTGCTGTATCGTGTATAGTTTGAGGTGCTGTATACGGTGAGGTGCTATACTGCTCTACTGCATACTGTGAGGTGTTGTATACTGTGGGGTGCTGTATACTGTGGGCTGCTCTACTATATACTGTGGGGTACTGTATAGTGTGGGGTGCACTGTAACGCTAGGGTGAGCCGAGCCCTGGTCTCCTTCCTGCAGAGCGGTGCCCACTTCCAGCCTGAGCCCAGCTGCCCAGAGCACTGATCCTGAGCCGCTGGAGTCTTCAGAACTGGAAGTATTTACAGTCATTCACTGGACTCTACCAGATGTGTGGATTTTTTGTGTACGTGTTGTGGTGGAGGGCGTGATTGCCTGCAAAGGTGTGGGAAGGCAGGATCCAGGGGGCCCAAATACATTTTTGCCCAGGGTCCAATCAATATTAAAGACGGCCCTGGCTATTTATAGGGCTGTGACACAGGGCTGGCTGCTGATTGGCTGCATGCATGGTATTATGGATGATCCATTCGCAGAGTTCATTGCTCCATGTCCTCACATGTGCAGCAGCCATTTTAGGAAAAACTGCGATGCATACCACGAAGCGTGAGGAAATTCAGATTCGGTGTGAATCAAATTTTTCCTGAAATTTGGATTGAATTTTGCTTCGTCAACTTCGATTCGCTCATCTCTAGTGTCTATGCCCCCCTCCTGCATCCATGACTGTACTGCATCAGGCTGTGGCTTTTGCTGCTGCCTTCCCCCAAGCTATGATTCTTTTGGACCCCTCGGTAGATAAATTCATCCCAATGAGTAATTTTAAGATTCACCCCTCATGCACTCCTGACTTACCAACTTACATTAGGAGGTTTAATGGGTGGATATATGGCTACATAGACACCCCAATGCTGCAATATTTTCTTGTCAGTCCCTTAGCCATCAGTTGCTGTCTCACATTGACTATGCTCTGGGCAATCCTATATTGTATGCTAAAGTCTCAGCTATTGATTACAGGGTTGAGAGCCACTGAGGAAGGGGCCACTAAGAGCCCCGAAACGCGTTTGGTACTGGACCCCTCATTCAACACAAGGACCACCAACTTCTACAGCTCTGAATTCCTGTGGAGAAAACTTATTGAGGACATATCACATGCATTTGTGGAGCTGTGGACTGTGAAAGAAACTACTGGTGCCAGTAAGTGATAGCTTGTTAAAGTAAAGGACATCAGCTGTCGAAATTCCTTGAAAACTGCTGAGGGAAGTCGCACATTACTATTCCACAAATAAAATCGATACTCGCGTGAATAAAGCAGTAGCGGAGGATCGCATCTGGATCACCACGCAGGACGCCGCGGACTGTCGATTGGATCCGCCTGCAGACATCTGTTTCGTGAGTAAACAACATAACCATAGATGGAATAAGCATTTTGCAACTAATATAATCGGCACAGAGTCCTAACTCTTGATGTTGTAACTTGGTCCTCATACAGACTAATCAATATACAAAAATTCAGATAACCTACGATTATATGTAGATGTTTGGACATTGGATCGAATATCTTGAATATAATACTACTCTTTTCATATGATCATTTATGCGAAATTTTGGACTTGTGTCTATTGATGCAAAATTTTGGGGCATTGGATTTAAGGATAACCATTGCGTTTGATTGGAACTCTGTAATTTTACTAATTGTCTTTACTGTGAAGGTGCTATTTAGTCTGGCCAGACCTATCTGTTGATTGCACTATATTTTTATCAGTATTATAGTATTTTTATCTAATAAAGTACCACATACTCCATATATAGTGAGTGCCCAGCCCTTCTTTTGAAATAATGTTTATGATTCTGTCGACCTTTGCCTTAAAGATGTGAAGCAAGACAATGTGGTTCGCCCATTTAGCCATTTTCAGACGCAATACCAGTTGGCTCATACAGCCTTTTACTGCTACTTGCAGATTAGACATGCGCTTAATGCCCAATTCCCAGGATCATCAGTATCTATAGCTAACTACCCTCTCATTGGAGTTCTCTGATCTCAGGGCCCCCGAGGTGTTATCTCTACCATATATACTCGTCTGCTTAATTCTCGGATGCAGCTGACACAGCAGGCGATATTGGATAGGTGGAGGACATCGGATGAGGACATCTCTGAACTAGAATTAGAATCACCTCTGTATGTGTCCCCGGTGATCAATAATAGGTTTGTCCAACTATGTTACCTGTCACCGGTCAGACTACATAGGATGGATAGATTGTCTAATACCAGGTGTCATCACTGTGCCAGAGATGGTGCGGACTTCTGGCACTTGATATGGGCCTGTCCTAATATTACAGCGTTCTGGTAGAGCTTACTCAATTCCTTGCTGATTTGGTTAATCTCCCGCTCAATGCCGATCCTAAAATATGTCTCTTTGGTATACTAGATGACACCATGTACTCCCACTACATTAGAATATTTTTGCGGAGCCACTATTTATGGCACGTAAAACAATTGCTTTGAGATGGATGGGAGATAGATGCCCGTCAATTAACCAATGGAAGGTGTTGATAAATGCCATAATTCCATATGAACACATCTCTTTACAAACATAGGGGATGTGAATCCAAGTTTAGCAAGATATGGGGATCGTGGTGTTCCTCTCCATTTACGCAATGTCTAATGCTTTTTCTTACTGTCGCACTAGGCACTAATGTCCCTGAATATATATATATACCCATAGAGCTTTGTTCTCTTTTCTTTTTCCTTTTTGTGTTTTATTTTTGTAACTACAGTACTGTGGAATAGGGTTGTCACGATACCAAAATTTTTATTCAATTTCGATACCATAAAACAGTATTGTGATACTTGTTACCATTCGATACCACGCGAAAAAAAAAAAAAAAAGCTGCGTGCCTTGCGCATTTTATGGAATGTCCTCCGCTTAATAGAACAGTCCTATCCTATTTATTGGGGGGACAAGATGACTAAAAAATGGCTAATCGCGCAGTTTTAATTTATTTTTTTCTATTACGGCGCTCACCGCATAGGATATAGATATATATATATATATATATATATATATATATATATATATACAGACGTGGACAAAATTGTTGGTACCCTTTGGTCAATGAAAGAAAAAGTCACAATGGTCACAGAAATAACTTTAATCTGACAAAAGTAATAATAAATTAAAATTCTATAAATGTTAACCAATGAAAGTCAGACATTGTTTTTCAACCATGCTTCAACAGAATTATGTAAAAAAATAAACTCATGAAACAGGCATGGACAAAAATGATGGTACCCCTAGAAAACACAGAACATAATGTGACCAAAGGGACATGTTAATTCAAGGTGTGTCCACTAATTAGCATCACAGGTGTCTACAACCTTGTAATCAGCCATTGGGCCTATATATATGGCTCCAGGTAATCACTGTGTTGTTTGGTGATATGGTGTGTACCACACTCGACATGGACCAGAGGAAGCAAAGGAAAGAGCTGTCTCAAGAGATCAGAAAGAAAATTATAGACAAGCATGTTAAAGGTAAAGGCTATAAGACCATCTCCAAGCAACTAGATGTTCCTGTGAGTACAGTTGCACATATTATTCATAAGTTTAAGATCCATGGGACTGTAGCCAACCTCCCTGGACGTGGCCGCAGGAGGAAAATTGATGACAAATCTAAGAGACGGATAATCCGAATGGTAACAAAAGAGCCTAGAAAGACTTCTAAAGAGATTCAAGGTGAACTTCATGCTCAAGGAACATCAGTGTCAGATCGCACCATCCGTCGTTGTTTGAGCCAAAGTGGACTACATGGGAGACGACCAAGGAGGACACCATTGTTGAAAACGAATCATAAAAAAGCAAGACTGGAATATGCCAAACTACATGTTGACAAGCCACAAAGCTTCTGGGAGAATGTCCTGTGGACAGATGAGACAAAAATCGAAGTTTTTGCCAAGGCACATCAGCTGTATGTTCACAGACGAAAAAATGAAGCATATCAAGAAAAGAACACTGTCCCTACTGTGAAACATGGAGGAGGCTCTGTTATGTTCTGGGGCTGCTTTGCTGCGTCTGGCACAGGGTGTCTTGAATCTGTGCAGGGTACAATGAAATCTCAAGACTATCAAGGAATTCTAGAGAGAAATGTACTAGCCAGTGTCAGAAAGCTTGGTCTCAGTCGCAGGTCATGGGTCTTGCAACAGGACAATGACCCAAAACACACCGCTAAAAACACCCAAGAATGGCTAAGAGGAAAAAATTGGACTATTCTAAAGTGGCCTTCTATGAGCCCTGACCTCAATCCTATTGAGCATCTTTGGAAGGAGCTGAAACATGCAGTCTGGAAAAGGCACCCTTCAAACCGGACACAACTGGAGCAGTTTGCTCATGAGGAGTGGGCCAAAATACCTGCTGAGAGGTGCAGATGTCTCATTGACAGTTACAGGAAGCGTTTGATTGCAGTGATTGCCTCAAAAGGTTGCGCAACAAAATATTAAGTTAGGGGTACCATCATTTTTGTCCATGCCTGTTTCATGAGTTTATTTTTTTACATAATTCTGTTGAAGCATGGTTGAAAAACAATGTCTGACTTTCATTGGTTAACATTTATAGAATTTTAATTTATTATTACTTTTGTCAGATTAAAGTTATTTCTGTGACCATTGTGACTTTTTCTTTCATTGACCAAAGGGTACCAACAATTTTGTCCACGTCTGTATATATATATATATATAGTAGATGAAAAAAGTCCAGTGGGAGCACCACCAGAGTACGGGTGCAAAGTCCAACACAGGGCAATGGCAAACCCCAAAATTGTATAAAGCGAAGAAGTAGGACTGCACTCCAAAATGTAGTAAAATAGCAGTGATTTATTCACCCATGATATGGCAAGTCTTGCGACGTTTCGGCTCACAAGAGCCTTCCTCAAGCATAGTAACAGTGAAAATCAGAACATATAAAGGCATTTACAAAGTGTCCAACCCACAAAGGTGTGGTCACAATCAATTACAATTACATACATGTGGTTAAGATTAGGGATGAGCGAACTCGAACTGTATAGTTCGGGTTCGTACCGAATTTTGGGGTGTCCGTGACACGGACCCGAACCCGGACATTTTCGTAAAAGTCCGGGTTCGGGTTCGGTGTTCGTCGCTTTCTTCGCGCTTTTGTGACGCTTTCTTGGCGCTTTTTGAAAGGCTGCAAAGCAGCCAATCAACAAGCGTCATACTACTTGCCCCAAGAGGCCATCACAGCCATGCCTACTATTGGCATGGCTGTGATTGGCCAGAGCACCATGTGACCCAGCCTCTATTTAAGCTGGAGTCACATAGCGCCGCCCGTCACTCTGCTCTGATTAGCGTAGGGAGAGGTTGCGGCTGCGACAGTAGGGCGAGATTAGGCAGATTAACTCCTCCAAAGGACTTGATTAACTGATCGATCTGCAGCTGTGGATCATTGAGCTGCTGATCCTCAATTGCTCACTGTTTTTAGGCTGCACAGACCGTTTGTCAGTCTCATTTTTCTGGGGTGATCGGCGGCCATTTTGTGTCTTGTGGTGCGCCAGCACAAGCTGCGACCAAGTGCATTTAACCCTCAATGGTGTGGTTGTTTTTTGGCTAAAGCCTACATCAGGGTGAAGCTGTCACACCAAGTGCATTTAACCAGCAATAGTCTGTTCATTTTTTGGCCATATACAAAATCAGGGGCAAGCTGCGCCTGTCACCAAGTGCATTTAACCCTCAATGGTGTGGTTGTTTTTTGGCTAAAGCCTACATCAGGGTGAAGCTGTCACACCAAGTGCATTTAACCAGCAATAGTCTGTTCATTTTTTGGCCATATACAAAATCAGGGGCAAGCTGCGCCTGTCACCAAGTGCATTTAACCCTCAATGGTGTGGTTGTTTTTTGGCTAAAGCCTACATCAGGGTGAAGCTGTCACACCAAGTGCATTTAACCAGCAATAGTCTGTTCATTTTTTGGCCATATACAAAATCAGGGGCAAGCTGCGCCTGTCACCAAGTGCATTTAACCCTCAATGGTGTGGTTGTTTTTTGGCTAAAGCCTACATCAGGGTGAAGCTGTCACACCAAGTGCATTTAACCAGCAATAGTCTGTTCATTTTTTGGCCATATCCCAGTCTAATTCTGTCACTAAATCCATACCGGTCACCCAGCGCCTAAATACTAGGCCTCAAATTTATATCCAGCTAAATCTGTCCCTAGTGCTGTAGCTGGGCGAGTTATTTAGTGTCCGTTCAAGCACATTTCTTGTTCTGGGTTGAAATACAATTCCCAATTTAGCAATTTCATAATTTAGTGGTTCCTGCTATATCAGAGCTATTTGAAATCTATCCCAAAAAGGGTATATAATATTGAAGGTGCACATTGGGTCATTCAGAATAACTTCACACACACCCGCTACTGTGTATTTCCAAGTCTAATTCTGTCACTAAACCCATACCTGTCACCCAGCGCCTAAATACTAGGCCTCAAATTTAAATCCCTCTAAATCTCTCGTTACCCACCGCTGTACTGTTGTTGCTGGGCAAGATATTTAGTGTCCGTCAAAGCACATTTTTTGTTCTGGGTTGAAGTACAATTCCCAATTTAGCAATTTCATAATTTAGTGGTTTCTGCTATATCAGAGCTATTTGAAATCTATCCCTAAAAGGGTATATAATATTGAAGGTGCACATAGGGTCATTCAGAATAACTTCACACACACGCTTCTGTGCATTTCCAAGTCTAATTCTGTCACTAAATCCATACCGGTGACCCAGCGCCTAAATACTAGGCCTCAAATTTAAATCCCTCTAAATCTCTCGTTACCCACCACTGTACTGTTGTTGCTGGGCAAGATATTTAGTGTCCGTCAAAGCACATTTTTTGTTCTGGGTTGAAGTACAATTCCCAATTTAGCAATTTCATAATTTAGTGGTTTCTGCTATATCAGAGCTATTTGAAATCTATCCCTAAAAGGGTATATAATATTGAAGGTGCACATAGGGTCATTCAGAATAACTTCACACACACGCTTCTGTGCATTTCCAAGTCTAATTCTGTCACTAAATCCATACCGGTGACCCAGCGCCTAAATACTAGGCCTCAAATTTAAATCCCTCTAAATCTCTCGTTACCCACCGCTGTACTGTTGTTGCTGGGCAAGATATTTAGTGTCCGTCAAAGCACATTTTTTGTTCTGGGTTGAAGTACAATTCCCAATTTAGCAATTTCATAATTTAGTGGTTTCTGCTATATCAGAGCTATTTGAAATCTATCCCTAAAAGGGTATATAATATTGAAGGTGCACATAGGGTCATTCAGAATAACTTCACACACACGCTTCTGTGCATTTCCAAGTCTAATTCTGTCACTAAATCCATACCGGTGACCCAGCGCCTAAATACTAGGCCTCAAATTTAAATCCCTCTAAATCTCTCGTTACCCACCGCTGTACTGTTGTTGCTGGGCAAGATATTTAGTGTCCGTCAAAGCACATTTTTTGTTCTGGGTTGAAGTACAATTCCCAATTTAGCAATTTCATAATTTAGTGGTTCCTGCTATATCAGAGCTATTTGAAATCTATCCCAAAAAGGGTATATAATATTGAAGGTGCACATTGGGTCATTCAGAATAACTTCACACACACCCGCTACTGTGTATTTCCAAGTCTAATTCTGTCACTAAACCCATACCTGTCACCCAGCGCCTAAATACTAGGCCTCAAATTTAAATCCCTCTAAATCTCTCGTTACCCACCGCTGTACTGTTGTTGCTGGGCAAGATATTTAGTGTCCGTCAAAGCACATTTTTTGTTCTGGGTTGAAGTACAATTCCCAATTTAGCAATTTCATAATTTAGTGGTTTCTGCTATATCAGAGCTATTTGAAATCTATCCCTAAAAGGGTATATAATATTGAAGGTGCACATAGGGTCATTCAGAATAACTTCACACACACGCTTCTGTGCATTTCCAAGTCTAATTCTGTCACTAAATCCATACCGGTGACCCAGCGCCTAAATACTAGGCCTCAAATTTAAATCCCTCTAAATCTCTCGTTACCCACCGCTGTACTGTTGTTGCTGGGCAAGATATTTAGTGTCCGTCAAAGCACATTTTTTGTTCTGGGTTGAAGTACAATTCCCAATTTAGCAATTTCATAATTTAGTGGTTTCTGCTATATCAGAGCTATTTGAAATCTATCCCTAAAAGGGTATATAATATTGAAGGTGCACATAGGGTCATTCAGAATAACTTCACACACACGCTTCTGTGCATTTCCAAGTCTAATTCTGTCACTAAATCCATACCGGTGACCCAGCGCCTAAATACTAGGCCTCAAATTTAAATCCCTCTAAATCTCTCGTTACCCACCACTGTACTGTTGTTGCTGGGCAAGATATTTAGTGTCCGTCAAAGCACATTTTTTGTTCTGGGTTGAAGTACAATTCCCAATTTAGCAATTTCATAATTTAGTGGTTCCTGCTATATCAGAGCTATTTGAAATCTATCCCAAAAAGGGTATATAATATTGAAGGTGCACATTGGGTCATTCAGAATAACTTCACACACACCCGCTACTGTGTATTTCCAAGTCTAATTCTGTCACTAAACCCATACCTGTCACCCAGCGCCTAAATACTAGGCCTCAAATTTAAATCCCTCTAAATCTCTCGTTACCCACCGCTGTACTGTTGTTGCTGGGCAAGATATTTAGTGTCCGTCAAAGCACATTTTTTGTTCTGGGTTGAAGTACAATTCCCAATTTAGCAATTTCATAATTTAGTGGTTTCTGCTATATCAGAGCTATTTGAAATCTATCCCTAAAAGGGTATATAATATTGAAGGTGCACATAGGGTCATTCAGAATAACTTCACACACACGCTTCTGTGCATTTCCAAGTCTAATTCTGTCACTAAATCCATACCGGTGACCCAGCGCCTAAATACTAGGCCTCAAATTTAAATCCCTCTAAATCTCTCGTTACCCACCGCTGTACTGTTGTTGCTGGGCAAGATATTTAGTGTCCGTCAAAGCACATTTTTTGTTCTGGGTTGAAGTACAATTCCCAATTTAGCAATTTCATAATTTAGTGGTTCCTGCTATATCAGAGCTATTTGAAATCTATCCCAAAAAGGGTATATAATATTGAAGGTGCACATTGGGTCATTCAGAATAACTTCACACACACCCGCTACTGTGTATTTCCAAGTCTAATTCTGTCACTAAACCCATACCTGTCACCCAGCGCCTAAATACTAGGCCTCAAATTTAAATCCCTCTAAATCTCTCGTTACCGCTGTACTGTTGTAGCTGGGAAAGTTATTTAGTGCCCGTCAAAGCACATTTTTTGTTCTGGGTTGAAGTACAATTCCCAATTTAGCAATTTCATAATTTAGTGGTTCCTGCTATATCAGAGCTATTTGAAATCTATCCCAAAAGGGTATATAATATTCAAGGTGCACATTGGGTCATTCAGAATAACTTCACACACACGCTTCTGTGCATTTCCAAGTCTAATTCTGTCACTAAATCCATACCGGTCACCCAGCGCCTAAATACTAGGCCTCAAATTTATATCCCGCTGAATTTGAATACAATACATTGGGCCAAATAATATATTTGTTGTTGTGGTGAACCATAACAATGAGAAAAACATCTAGTAAGGGACGCGGACGTGGACATGGTCGTGGTGGTGTTAGTGGACCCTCTGGTGCTGGGAGAGGACGTGGCCGTTCTGCCACATCCACACGTCCTAGTGTACCAACTACCTCAGGTCCCAGTAGCCGCCAGAATTTACAGCGATATATGGTGGGGCCCAATGCCGTTCTAAGGATGGTAAGGCCTGAGCAGGTACAGGCATTAGTCAATTGGGTGGCCGACAGTGGATCCAGCACGTTCACATTATCTCCCACCCAGTCTTCTGCAGAAAGCGCACAGATGGCGCCTGAAAACCAACCCCATCAGTCTGTCACATCACCCCCATGCATACCAGGGAAACTGTCTCAGCCTCAAGTTATGCAGCAGTCTCTTATGCTGTTTGAAGACTCCGCTGGCAGGGTTTCCCAAGGGCATCCACCTAGCCCTTCCCCAGCGGTGAAAGACATAGAATGCACTGACGCACAACCACTTATGTTTCCTGATGATGAGGACATGGGAATACCACCTCAGCATGTCTCTGATGATGACGAAACACAGGTGCCAACTGCTGCGTCTTTCTGCAGTGTGCAGACTGAACAGGAG
The DNA here is from genome assembly GCF_014858855.1 of Bufo gargarizans. Classification (NCBI taxonomy): domain Eukaryota; kingdom Metazoa; phylum Chordata; class Amphibia; order Anura; family Bufonidae; genus Bufo; species Bufo gargarizans. Next base: position 28,468,062 of record NC_058081.1, read on the forward strand.
GTCAGGGATCAAGACTGGGTGGAAGACGATGCAGGGGACGATGAGGTCCTAGACCCCACATGGAATGAAGGTCGTGCCACTGACTTTCACAGTTCGGAGGAAGAGGCAGTGGTGAGACCGAGCCAACAGCGTAGCAAAAGAGGGAGCAGTGGGCAAAAGCAGAACACCCGCCGCCAAGAGACTCCGCCTGCTACTGACCGCCGCCATCTGGGACCGAGCACCCCAAAGGCAGCTTCAAGGAGTTCCCTGGCATGGCACTTCTTCAAACAATGTGCTGACGACAAGACCCGAGTGGTTTGCACGCTGTGCCATCAGAGCCTGAAGCGAGGCATTAACGTTCTGAACCTGAGCACAACCTGCATGACCAGGCACCTGCATGCAAAGCATGAACTGCAGTGGAGTAAACACCTTAAAACCAAGGAAGTCACTCAGGCTCCCCCTGCTACCTCTTCTGCTGCTGCCGCCTCGGCCTATTCTGCTGCTGCCGCCTCGGCCTCTTCCTCCGCCTCTGGAGGAACGTTGGCACCTGCCGCCCAGCAAACAGGGGATGTACCACCAACACCACCACCACCACCTCCGTCACCAAGCGTCTCAACCATGTCACACGCCAGCGTTCAGCTCTCCATCTCACAAACATTTGATAGAAAGCGTAAATTCCCACCTAGCCACCCTCGATCCCTGGCCCTGAATGCCAGCATTTCTAAACTACTGGCCTATGAAATGCTGTCATTTAGGCTGGTGGACACAGACAGCTTCAAACAGCTCATGTCGCTTGCTGTCCCACAGTATGTTGTTCCCAGCCGGCACTACTTCTCCAAGAGAGCCGTGCCTTCCCTGCACAACCAAGTATCCGATAAAATCAAGTGTGCACTGCGCAACGCCATCTGTAGCAAGGTCCACCTAACCACAGATACGTGGACCAGTAAGCACGGCCAGGGACGCTATATCTCCCTAACTGCACACTGGGTAAATGTAGTGGCAGCTGGGCCCCAGGCGGAGAGCTGTTTGGCGCACGTCCTGCCGCCGCCAAGGATCGCAGGGCAACATTCTTTGCCTCCTGTTGCCACCTCCTCCTTCTCGGCTTCCTCCTCCTCTTCTTCCACCTGCTCATCCAGTCAGCCACACACCTTCACCACCAACTTCAGCACAGCCCGGGGTAAACGTCAGCAGGCCATTCTGAAACTCATATGTTTGGGGGACAGGCCCCACACCGCACAGGAGTTGTGGCGGGGTATTGAACAACAGACCGACGAGTGGTTGCTGCCGGTGAGCCTCAAGCCCGGCCTGGTGGTGTGTGATAATGGGCGAAATCTCGTTGCAGCTCTGGGACTAGCCAATTTGACGCACATCCCTTGCTTGGCGCATGTGCTGAATTTGGTGGTGCAGAAGTTCATTCACAACTACCCCGACATGTCAGAGCTGCTGCATAAAGTGCGGGCCGTCTGTTCGCGCTTCCGGCGTTCACATCCTGCCGCTGCTCGCCTGTCTGCGCTACAGCGTAACTTCGGCCTTCCCGCTCACCGCCTCATATGCGACGTGCCCACCAGGTGGAACTCCACCTTGCACATGCTGGACAGACTGTGCGAGCAGCAGCAGGCCATAGTGGAGTTTCAGCTGCAGCACGCACGGGTCAGTCGCACTACAGAACAGCACCACTTCACCACCAATGACTGGGCCTCCATGCGAGACCTGTGTGCCCTGTTGCGCTGTTTCGAGTACTCCACCAACATGGCCAGTGGCGATGACACCGTTATCAGCGTTACAATACCACTTCTATGTCTCCTTGAGAAAACACTTAGGGCGATGATGGAACAGGAGGTGGCCCAGGAGGAGGAGGAGGAGGATGAGGAAGAGGGGTCATTTTTAGCACTTTCAGGCCAGTCTCTTCGAAGTGACTCAGAGGGAGGTTTTTTGCAACAGCAGAGGCCAGGTACAAATGTGGCCAGCCAGGGCCCACTACTGGAGGACGAGGAGGACGAGGATGAGGAGGAGGTGGAGGAGGATGAGGATGAAGCATGGTCACAGCGGGGTGGCACCCAACGCAGCTCGGGTCCATCACTGGTGCGTGGCTGGGGGGAAAGGCAGGACGATGACGATACGCCTCCCACAGAGGACAGCTTGTCCTTACCCCTGGGCAGCCTGGCACACATGAGCGACTACATGCTGCAGTGCCTGCGCAACGACAGCAGAGTTGCCCACATTTTAACCTGTGCGGACTACTGGGTTGCCACCCTGCTGGATCCACGCTACAAAGACAATGTGCCCACCTTACTTCCTGCACTGGAGCGTGATAGGAAGATGCGCGAGTACAAGCGCACGTTGGTAGACGCGCTACTGAGAGCATTCCCAAATGTCACAGGGGAACAAGTGGAAGCCCAAGGCCAAGGCAGAGGAGGAGCAAGAGGTCGCCAAGGCAGCTGTGTCACGGCCAGCTCCTCTGAGGGCAGGGTTAGCATGGCAGAGATGTGGAAAACTTTTGTCAACACGCCACAGCTAACTGCACCACCACCTGATACGCAACGTGTTAGCAGGAGGCAACATTTCACTAACATGGTGGAACAGTACGTGTGCACACCCCTCCACGTACTGACTGATGGTTCGGCCCCATTCAACTTCTGGGTCTCTAAATTGTCCACGTGGCCAGAGCTAGCCTTTTATGCCTTGGAGGTGCTGGCCTGCCCGGCAGCCAGCGTTTTGTCTGAACGTGTATTCAGCACGGCAGGGGGCGTCATTACAGACAAACGCAGCCGCCTGTCTACAGCCAATGTGGACAAGCTGACGTTCATAAAAATGAACCAGGCATGGATCCCACAGGACCTGTCCGTCCCTTGTCCAGATTAGACATTAACTACCTCCCCATAACCATATATTATTGGACTCCAGGGCACTTCCTCATTCAATCCTATTTTTATTTTCATTTTACCATTATATTGCGATGCTACCCAAAGTTGAATGAACCTCTCCTCTGCCTGTGTGCTAGGCCTAAATATATGCCAATGGACTGTTGCAGTGGTGGCTGACATGAAGCCTGATTCTCTGCTATGACATGCAGACTAATTCTCTGCTGACATGAAGCCAGATTGTCTGTTACGGGACCTCTCTCCTCTGCCTGGGTGCTGGGCCTAAATTTATGACAATGGACTGTTGCAGTGGTGGCTGACGTGATGTCACGAGGGTGTCAAGAGCCACGTCTGACTCCGTTATACCCGGGGTCAGGAAGTCGCAGCGGGTGGCTGCGCGCTCTATGCCTAAAGATCACGGTGTTTCTTAGTGTTTGTTTTCTGTGTTTGCCTTGCTATCCTTTTTGTCTCACTCAGGGATCCGTAGCTTCTCCTCCTCAGCTGTTTCTTGTCTGCCACTCCCAAACTCCTTATATTCTCCTCTCACACTTCTCTTGTTGCCAGTTATAGAGCTTCCTGCCTGGACATCTATACTGACCCACTGGAGCTGTGAATCCTGGTTGTTGTTCCAGAGTGCTACCCTCCGGATCCCTGGTGGGCTTTTGTTGTCTCCTGTTGTTGCCCACCTGGGATTATATGTTTAGTTTGTATTGTCTGTCCTCCCCTTGGTGTTTTCCTCTAGAGCTAGTGGTGCGGACTAGTGTTCCCACCGCCCTGTTCACTATCTAGGGCTCATCCTAGGGAAAGCCAGGGTTTTAGGCACGTGATCGGCGTACGGGTGAGGAACCCGTCTAGGGACGACAGGGCAGCCAGGTGCCAGACGCAAGGTGAGTCAGGGGTCACCACCTTCCCTCTCACTAGGGCAGGGCCTCCCTCTGTTCCTCCCTCCGTGTCACGTATGTGACAGTTACGCCGATCGTGATATTATAACTGGCCCTTATTTTTTGAGAAAAAAAAAAAAAAAAAAAAATTATTTAATTTTTTTTTCTCTACTTAGAATCCAATATGGATCCTATTGCTGCTTTGGCAAAACAGCTTCAAGGCCTGTCTTTGGAGGTGGCAGGATTGAAGGCGTCTGTCCTCCAACAGCAGCAGCAAATGCAGCAGACCGTAAGCCCAGCGGTTGCTATGGGTAACCAGGTTGTTACAGAACCCAAGGTTGTTCTTCCTGACAGATTCTCTGGGGGAAGGGACAAATTTGTGTTGTTCCGTGAGGCCTGCAAATTATATTTTAAGCTGCGCCCTTACTCCTCAGGTAATGAAGAACAGCGGGTGGGGATTGTTATTTCCCTGCTTCAGGGGGACCCGCAATCCTGGGCGTTCTCGTTACCCCCTGGTTCCCAGGCTCTCCGGTCAGTGGAGGGATTTTTTGGGGCTTTGGGTCTCATATATGATGACCCTGACCGTGTCGCCCTGGCTGAGTCGAAGTTACGGAGACTCCTACAAGGAGATCGGCCAGCAGAGGAATATTGCTCAGAGTTCCGCAGGTGGGCTACGGATACTCAGTGGAACGACCCGGCTCTCAGGAGTCAGTTCTGCTCTGGGTTATCTGAAAGGGTTAAGGATGCGCTGGCGCTGTATGAGACCCCCCTTTCCCTTGATGCTGTTATGTCCCTCTCTATCAGGATAGATAGACGTCTTAGGGAGAGATCGAAAATTCCTGAGCAATCGGTAACCCCTCCCAAGCAGCAGTTAGTCTGTACGGACTTGGATGAGCCTATGCAGCTAGGAGGAACTTCTCGTCAGGTCCGTCCTCCTGAGGTTCGCCGTAGGTGGGGGGCTTGTTTTTTCTGTGGGGGGAAGGGTCATTTCATTAATGTCTGTCCCTCCTTTCCCAAAAACAAAAGACCGTCGGAACTACTAACCCCAGGCTGTGCGGAGGATGTCAGCCGGGGGGTATACGTTTCCTCCATACGAACATCTCAATTTGTGTTGCCAGCGGTTATTGTTTTTGGTGTTAAGACGGAGTCTATTTCTTTTTTTTCTAGACAGTGGTGCAGGGGTAAATTTGATAGATGCCCATTTTGCCCGCACTATGGGTTTGTCTCTCTGTACGCTGCAGAGACCCATTCCCATATTCGCTATTGACTCTGCTCCTCTGTCTCAGAGAAACCTCACTCACGTTGTCCATAACTTACATCTTCGGGTAGGGGACCACCATAAGGAGCGTCTTTCATGTTACGTTCTGGAGGGCCTTCCCTCTCCTGTGGTATTGGGTCTTCCCTGGTTGGTAGCGCACAATCCAGTGGTGGATTGGCAGGCCAGGGAGATATTGGAGTGGAGTGAGCATTGCAGAGAGAATTGCTTAAATAACAATTGCTTAATCGCCTCCATAGCTTCCCTACCTACATTTATTTCGGACTTTGAGGACGTTTTTTCTGAAAAGGGTTGTCAGAAGCTACCACCTCATCGTCCTTATGATTGCCCGGTTAACCTGATTCCCGGTGCAAAATTACCCAAGTCCAGGTTGTATAATCTTTCGGGTCCCGAGAGACAAGCCATGAAAGATTATATCTCCGAGAGTCTGGCCAAGGGACACATCAGACCCTCTTCTTCACCCGTGGCTGCAGGGTTTTTCTTTGTTAAAAAGAAAGATGGGGGCCTGCGTCCTTGCCTAGATTTCCGTGAGCTAAACCGGATAACCGTCCGAGACCCATACCCTCTTCCTCTCATTCCTGACCTTTTTAATCAGATTGCGGGTGCTAGGTGGTTCTCCAAACTTGATCTTAGGGGGGCCTACAATCTGATTCGTATCAAGGAAGGGGATGAGTGGAAGACAGCTTTTAACACCCCTGAGGGGCATTACGAAAATTTAGTCATGCCTTTCGGTCTGACCAATGCCCCTGCTGTCTTCCAACATTTCGTTAATGATATTTTTAGTCATCTCATCGGCAGGTTTGTAGTCATATACCTAGATGATATCTTAATTTATTCGGCTGATCTGAAAACACATGAAGTACATGTCAGGCAAGTACTGCAGGTCCTACGGACGAATAAATTATATGCGAAAATTGAAAAATGTGTCTTCGCCGTTCAGGAAATACAATTCCTGGGATATCTATTATCTGCTTCAGGTTTCCGTATGGATCCTGGGAAGGTCCAGGCAATTTTAGATTGGGATCTTCCTGAGAACCTTAAAGCTCTACAACGGTTTTTGGGTTTCGCAAATTTCTACAGAAAGTTTATTAAAAATTATTCAGTGATCGTTAAACCCCTTACTGACATGACTAGGAAGGGGACTGATTTTTCTAAATGGTCTGACGCCGCTAAAATTGCATTTTCCTCTCTAAAAGAGAGATTTACCTCGGCACCTGTTCTAATTCAACCTGATGTCTCCCAGCCTTTTATTGTTGAAGTTGATGCGTCGGAGGTGGGAGTGGGGGCTGTATTGTCTCAGGGTCCGTCTCCTGGCAAATGGCGTCCTTGCGCTTTCTTTTCCAAAAAATTATCTGCAGCAGAAAAGAACTATGATATTGGAAATAGGGAACTGTTAGCGATTAAACTGGCGTTTGAAGAGTGGCGTCACTTCTTAGAGGGAGCAATCCACCCCGTCACGGTAATTACGGATCACAAAAACCTTCTGTACCTAGAATCGGCTAAGCGTCTCACCCCTAGACAAGCTAGGTGGTCGCTATTCTTTACCAGATTTAACTTTGTAATCACCTATCGTCCTGGGGCAAAAAATACCAAGGCAGACGCATTGTCTCGTAGTTTCCCTGGAGGGGGTAATGTTAGTGATCCGGTACCTATTTTACAAAGAGGAGTGGTTGTCTCGGCTGTACACTCTGTTCTAGAGGGAAAGGTGTTAGAGGCCCAGGGGGACGCCCCGGCCTCTTGCCCCTCAGAGAAATTGTTTGTACCGTTAAACCTGCGTCTTGAGTTATTGAAGGAACATCATAATTCGGCACTTGCTGGGCACCCAGGTAGTAAAGCAACCTTGGAGCTATTGTCTCGTCGTTTTTGGTGGCCAAGGTTGCGTCAGGATGTAATAGATTTCGTGTCTACTTGTTCTACTTGTGCACGCGCGAAAGTCTCTCATACACGTCCAGCAGGGTCTTTATTGCCACTTTTCATCCCCAATAGACCATGGACACATCTATCAATGGATTTCATCACTGACTTACCTTTGTCTGCGGGTAAAACAGTTATCTTGGTAGTAGTAGACAGGTTTAGCAAAATGGTACACTTTATTGCGCTACCCGCACTTCCTAATGCTAAGACTCTTGCTCAGGTGTTTATCAGTGAAATCGTGAAGCTTCACGGGGTCCCTTCCGATGTGGTTTCGGATCGGGGAACCCAGTTTATTTCTAAGTTTTGGAAAGCTTTTTGTACCCGTTTAGGGGTACACTTATCCTTTTCCTCAGCTTTCCATCCTCAGTCGAATGGACAGACTGAGCGTACCAACCAAAACCTAGAAACATATTTAAGGTGTTTTGCGTCTGAAAACCAAGAGGTGTGGTCATCATATTTACCGTTAGCCGAGTTTGCCATAAATAATCGCCGTCAGGAATCCACTGGCAAGTCACCATTTCTTGGTGCATACGGTTTTCATCCCCAATTTTGTACTTTCAAAGAGGGGGGGTCTTCTGGGGTTCCCGAAGAGGAACGTTTTTTTTCATCTCTTTCATCGGTATGGCAGAAGGTGCAAGCTAACTTGAAAAATATGAGTGGTAAATACAAATGCATGGCCGATAAGAAACGGTCGCCAGGTCCGGACCTAGGAGTGAATGACTATGTGTGGTTGTCTACTAGGAATATTAAGTTGAAGGTTCCCTCTTGGAAACTGGGTCCTAGGTTCATTGGTCCTTATAAAATTGTAGCCGTCATTAACCCTGTGGCTTTTCGCCTGGAGCTACCTCAGACTTTTAAGATCCATAACGTCTTCCATAAGTCGTTGCTCAAGAAGTATGTTCCACCTCTAGAACCATCACCGCTGCCACCTCCTCCTGTTGTTGTGGATGGTAATCTGGAGTTTCAAATATCCAGAATTGTTGATTCTCGTCGGGTCCGCCGCTCTCTTCAGTATCTGGTGCATTGGAGGGGTTACGGTCCCGAGGAAAGAATGTGGGTTCCAGCGTCAGAGGTAAACGCCAACAGGTTGATTCAGGCTTTCCATGTCTCTCATCCGGAGAGACCTGGTCCTGAGTGTCCGGAGGCCCCTCGTGAAAGGGGGGGTACTGTCACGAGGGTGTCAAGAGCCACGTCTGACTCCGTTATACCCGGGGTCAGGAAGTCGCAGCGGGTGGCTGCGCGCTCTATGCCTAAAGATCACGGTGTTTCTTAGTGTTTGTTTTCTGTGTTTGCCTTGCTATCCTTTTTGTCTCACTCAGGGATCCGTAGCTTCTCCTCCTCAGCTGTTTCTTGTCTGCCACTCCCAAACTCCTTATATTCTCCTCTCACACTTCTCTTGTTGCCAGTTATAGAGCTTCCTGCCTGGACATCTATACTGACCCACTGGAGCTGTGAATCCTGGTTGTTGTTCCAGAGTGCTACCCTCCGGATCCCTGGTGGGCTTTTGTTGTCTCCTGTTGTTGCCCACCTGGGATTATATGTTTAGTTTGTATTGTCTGTCCTCCCCTTGGTGTTTTCCTCTAGAGCTAGTGGTGCGGACTAGTGTTCCCACCGCCCTGTTCACTATCTAGGGCTCATCCTAGGGAAAGCCAGGGTTTTAGGCACGTGATCGGCGTACGGGTGAGGAACCCGTCTAGGGACGACAGGGCAGCCAGGTGCCAGACGCAAGGTGAGTCAGGGGTCACCACCTTCCCTCTCACTAGGGCAGGGCCTCCCTCTGTTCCTCCCTCCGTGTCACGTATGTGACAGTTACGCCGATCGTGATACGTGAAGCCTGATTCTCTGCTATGACATGCAGACTGATTCTCTGCTGACATGAAGCCAGATCGTCTGTTACGGGACCTCTCTGCTCTGCCTGTGTGCTAGGCCTAAATATATGCCAATGGACTGTTGCAGTGGTGGGTGACGTGAAGCCTCATTCTCTGCTATGACATGCAGACTGATTCTCTGCTGACATGAAGCCAGATTCTCTGTTACGGGACCTCCCTCCTCTGCCTGGGTGCTGGGCCTAAATATATGCCAATGGACTGTTGCAGTGGTGGGTGACGTGAAGCCTCATTCTCTGCTATGACATGCAGACTGATTCTCTGCTGACATGAAGCCAGATTGTCTGTTACGGGACCTCTCTGCTCTGCCTGTGTGCTAGGCCTAAATATATGCCAATGGACTGTTGCAGTGGTGGGTGACGTGAAGCCTCATTCTCTGCTATGACATGCAGACTGATTCTCTGCTGTCATGAAGCCAGATTGTCTGTTACGGGACCTCTCTGCTCTGCCTGTGTGCTAGGCCTAAATATATGCCAATGGACTGTTGCAGTGGTGGGTGACGTGAAGCCTCATTCTCTGCTATGACATGCAGACTAATTCTCTGCTGACATGAAGACAGATTCTCTGTTACGGGACCTCTCTCCTCTGCCTGTGTGTGTGCTGGGCCTAAATATATGCCAATGGACTGTTGCAGTGGTGGCTGACGTGAAGCCTCATTCTCTGCTATGACATGCAGACTGATTCTCTGCTGACATGAAGCCAGATTCTCTGTTACGGGACCTCTCTCCTCTGCCTGTGTGTGTGCTGGGCCTAAATATATGCCAATGGACTGTTGCAGTGGTGGCTGACGTGAAGCCTCATTCTCTGCTATGACATGCAGACTGATTCTCTGCTGACATGAAGCCAGATTCTCTGTTACGGGACCTCTCTCCTCTGCCTGTGTGTGTGCTGGGCCTAAATATATGCCAATGGACTGTTGCAGTGGTGGCTGACGTGAAGCCTCATTCTCTGCTATGACATGCAGACTGATTCTCTGCTGACATGAAGCCAGATTCTCTGTTACGGGACCTCTCTCCTCTGCCTGTGTGTGTGCTGGGCCTAAATATATGCCAATGGACTGTTGCAGTGGTGGCTGACGTGAAGCCTCATTCTCTGCTATGACATGCAGACTAATTCTCTGCTGACATGAAGACAGATTCTCTGTTACGGGACCTCCCTCCTCTGCCTGGGTGCTGGGCCTAAATATATGCCAATGGACTGTTGCAGTGGTGGCTGACGTGAAGCCTCATTCTCTGCTATGACATGCAGACTGATTCTCTGCTGACATGAAGCCAGATTCTCTGTTACGGGACCTCTCTCCTCTGCCTGTGTGTGTGCTGGGCCTAAATATATGCCAATGGACTGTTGCAGTGGTGGCTGACGTGAAGCCTCATTCTCTGCTATGACATGCAGACTGATTCTCTGCTGACATGAAGCCAGATTCTCTGTTACGGGACCTCTCTCCTCTGCCTGTGTGTGTGCTGGGCCTAAATATATGCCAATGGACTGTTGCAGTGGTGGCTGACGTGAAGCCTCATTCTCTGCTATGACATGCAGACTAATTCTCTGCTGACATGAAGACAGATTCTCTGTTACGGGACCTCCCTCCTCTGCCTGGGTGCTGGGCCTAAATATATGCCAATGGACTGTTGCAGTGGTGGCTGACGTGAAGCCTCATTCTCTGCTATGACATGCAGACTGATTCTCTGCTGACATGAAGACAGATTCTCTGTTACGGGACCTCTCTCCTCTGCCTGTGTGCTAGGCCTAAATATATGCCAATGGACTGTTGCAGTGGTGGGTGACGTGAAGCCTCATTCTCTGCTATGACATGCAGACTGATTCTCTGCTGTCATGAAGCCAGATTGTCTGTTACGGGACCTCTCTGCTCTGCCTGTGTGCTAGGCCTAAATATATGCCAATGGACTGTTGCAGTGGTGGGTGACGTGAAGCCTCATTCTCTGCTATGACATGCAGACTAATTCTCTGCTGACATGAAGACAGATTCTCTGTTACGGGACCTCTCTCCTCTGCCTGTGTGTGTGCTGGGCCTAAATATATGCCAATGGACTGTTGCAGTGGTGGCTGACGTGAAGCCTCATTCTCTGCTATGACATGCAGACTGATTCTCTGCTGACATGAAGCCAGATTCTCTGTTACGGGACCTCTCTCCTCTGCCTGTGTGCTAGGCCTAAATATATGCCAATGGACTGTTGCAGTGGTGGCTGACGTGAAGCCTCATTCTCTGCTATGACATGCAGACTAATTCTCTGCTGACATGAAGACAGATTCTCTGTTACGGGACCTCTCTCCTCTGCCTGGGTGCCGGGGCCTAAATATCTGAGAATGGACTGTTCCAGTGGTGGGTGACGGGAAGCCAGATTCTCTGCTATGGAACCTCTCTCCAATTGATTTTGGTTAATTTTTATATATTTAATTTTTATTTTAATTAATTTCCCTATCCACATTTGTTTGCAGGGGATTTACCTACATGTTGCTGCCTTTTGCAGCCCTCTAGCCCTTTCCTGGGCTGTTTTACAGCCGTTTTAGTGCCGAAAAGTTCGGGTCCCCATTGACTTCAATGGGGTTCGGGTTCGGGACGAAGTTCGGATCGGGTTCGGATCCCGAACCCGAACATTTCCGGGATGTTCGGCCGAACTTCTCGAACCCGAACATCCAGGTGTTCGCTCAACTCTAGTTAAGATCAATAAAGTGCAAATACATAAAGTGACAAGTGCTGAATAATGTACAACTCTAGGGATGCCTTACCCTCAGCGAGAGCCAAAATGTGTACAATACTTGATATAGGTAGATTCACAATTAAATAAGTGACTTATTGAATGTGGATCACAGAAATACGGCCTTCAGTGGTGATGGGGCCCACATATACCATCGCGTTCGTTGCGAGTCTTCAACTCATTAATGCGCATGTTCGCACTGACCTCATGGTATGCGTCATAGTGTAAAATTTGCGCGCATGCGCGCAAGTTCGCGCGCAAATTCGCGCGCATGCGTACCATGCGATCGGCGCAAAGGCACCATTTTGCTTAAGGGAATCCACCCTACAATTCTATTTGTATTATATGTGACTGTTATATAAATAGGATCGTTATATAAACATGCGACCGCTGTAGGGATCTCCTACAAAAGCCAGCCTCTGGACCGGGATCCCGACCTTGCGAGCGAGACACCTGACCAGGGGGCCGTGAATGCCAGGGGAGCGCATTTCCATGATCTCCGCCGGCAGTCTAGGCCCATTGCTGGTAATTAAAGCAGTCATGAAGAGATACTCACTCCCAAATAAACAGTCATATCATATAAATATAAAGGTACAGATGTATATCTGAAATAACGCATGGATGTAAAGACGCCGATGTCCACGCTGGGCCGCATCGTCCACAAAGGCAAAAAATTCAAGGATCCACATCCAATAGTGTGAAAATATATAAAACCTAAAAACAAAAAGAGAGGAATAAATATTTCCAAATATAATACAAATATATATTGATCTTTTCACGGTTATCTTACACCAATATACCGATATAAGGAGGACAAGAACACATATATGCGATTGGACTAAGAACGACCCGCAGATCCACAACACTGTCACCTGAACTCGATGTTGAGACCCTTAGGGTGCAAGCTGTCAAGATCATAAATCCAGCGTAACTCTCTTTTTTTCAAGAGAGTTAAGCGATCACCACCTCTTCTAGGGAGCCTGACCTGATCGATGATCCAACATCTTAGATCCCGCTCGGAGTGTCCTAGGGATCCAAAATGTCTGGATACTGGTAGATCAGTGCGTTTCTTCCTTATTGAGTTCCTATGGTTATTCAACCTAACTTTTAGATCTGTAGAAGTTTCCCCAACATATAGTAGGTTACAGGGGCAGGCCAACACATATATCACATATGACGATGAACAGTTTAAATGGAACTTAATAGGGTATTCTTTATTTGTGAACGGATGTACAAAAGACTTAGCTTTGCAAATATGTCGACAATTGACGCAACCGAGACACGGAAAACATCCGAGGCCCGGCTGCGCCAATGTCCGCTGCACACTGATCTTCTTCGGACCTGTATCAGCCCTGACCAATTGATCTTTAAGGTTTTTATTTTTACGGTACGATAGAAGAGGAGGGAATTTAAATTCCGGAACATCTACAATGGACCTGCTTAAGATACTCCAATTATTTTTGAGAATACGACCTATCTCCAAAGAACATTCAGAGTAGGTAGACCTGAATGGTATTCTTTGAGTTTTTTTAGGGGTAGTTGGTATTATTTCAGTATTCGTATCTAGAATTTTATTCTTGTGTGTATCTAATAATTTACGGGGATAGCCCCGGTCCCTGAATTTACAAGCCATCGTTTCCAATGTGTCTAACAGTTCAGTATGGTCAGAGACAATGCGTTTCGTACGTAAAAATTGTGAATAAGGAAGGTGTTTCACTAAACTGCGTGGGTGATTACTTTCATATCGCAAAATAGTGTTCCTATCGGTCGGCTTAACATACAATCCTGTACCAATTGTACCATCGACCAATTTCACATTGGTATCCAAGAATTATAATTGTGTCTTGGAGTATGATACAGTGTATTGAAGATCCGGATCTATATTGTTAAGGTATACATGGAACTCACTCAATTGTGATTCCGTACCAGACCACAGGAGGAAGACGTCATCTATGTATCTCCACCACCTAATCACATGTTGAAAGTGGTGGGACACATAGATAAAGTCTTCCTCCATGTGTCGCATATAGATATTTGCGTACGTTGGGGCCACATTGGACCCCATCGCCACGCCACGTTTCTGATTATAGAAAGTATCTTGAAACAAGAAGTAATTGTTTTCAAGAATTAGTCTCAGTAGAGTATTTATAAAACATTTCGCATTCTGTGTTACGGGCGAGTCATCCAGATATTTGTTGACCGCACTAATGCCCTTCTCATGCCCTATTGATGTAGGGCATCAGTGACATGCAGACTGTGACTCTCGTATCCTTTGATGTTGTGTCTTTATACACATCAATAGGGCATGAGAAGGGCATTGTGCGTCAGTGCATTCTATGTCTTCCACCGCTGGGGAAGGGCTAGGTGGATGCCCTTGGGAAACCCTGCCAGCGGAGTCTTCAAACAGCATAAGAGACTGCTGCATAACTTGAGGCTCAGACAGTTTCCCTGATATGCATGGGGGTGATGTGACAGACTGATGGGCTTGGTTTTCAGGCGCCATCTGTGCGCTTTCTGCAGATGACTGGGTGGGAGATAATGTGAACGTGCTGGATCCACTGTCGGCCACCCAATTGACTAATGCCTGTACCTGCTCAGGCCTTACCATCCTTAGAACAGCATTGGGCCCCACCAAATATCGCTGTAAATAATGGCGGCTACTGGGACCTGAGGTAGTTGGTACACTAGGACGTGTGGCTGTGGCAGAACCGCCACGTCCTCTCCCAGCACCAGAGGGTCCACTAACACAACCACGACCATGTCCATGTCCGCGTCCTTTACTAGATGTTTTCCTCATTGTTATCGTTCACCACAACAACAAAAATATTATTTGGCCCAATGTATTGAATTCAAATTCAGGCCTTTTTTTACAGACACCTAACACTATCTGGCTATCTATTTAGGTACCGTATTACACTAATACAGGCACAGCAGTAACCACAGATTTAGCTGACTATAAATTTGAGGCCTATTATTTAGGCGCTGGGTGACAGGTATACGTTTACAGACAGAATTAGACTTGGATGTGCACAGTAGCGTGTGTGTGTGAAGTTATTGAGAATGACCCTATCAGCACCTTGAATCTAATATACCCTTTTAGGGATAAATTTAAAGTAGGCCTGATACAGCAGAAACCACTAATTTAGAGAATTGCTAAATTGGGAATTGTATTTCAACCCAGAACAAAAACTGTGCTTTGACGGACACTAAATAACTTGCCCAGCCACAGCAATAACCACAGATTTAGCTGACTATAAATTTGAGGCCTATTATTTAGGCGCTGGGTGACAGGTATAGGTTTACAGACAGAATTAGACTGGGATATGGCCAAAAAATAACCACACTATTGATGGTTAAATACACTTGGTGTGACAGCTTGACCAACCACACTATTGAGGGTTAAATTCACTTGGTGACAGGCTCAGCTTGCCCCTGATGTAGTATATGGCCAAAAAATAACCACACTATTGATGGTTAAATGCACTTGGTGTGACAGCTTGACCAACCACACTATTGAGGGTTAAATGCACTTGGTGACAGCTTGCCCCTGATGTCGTATATGGCCAAAAAATAACCACACTATTGATGGTTAAATGCACTTGGTGTGACAGCTTGACCCTGATGTAGGATTTAGCCAAAAAACAACCACACTATTGAGGGTTAAATGCACTTGGTGGCAGCTTGTGCTGGCGCACCACAAGACACAAGATGGCCGCCGATCACCCCAGAAAAAAGTGAATGAAAAACGCTCTGGGCAGCCTAAAAACAGTGAGCAATTGAATAGCAGCAGTTCAATGATCCACAGCTGCAGATCGATCACTGAATTAAGTTTTTTGGAGGAGTTAATCACTGCCTAATCTCGCCCTAACGTCGCAGCTGCAACCTCTCCCTACACTGATCAGAGCAGAGTGACGTGCGGCGCTACGTGACTCCAGCTTAAATAGAGGCTGGGTCACATGCTGCACTGGCCAATCACAGCCATGCCAATAGTAGGCATGGCTGTGACGGCCTCTTGGGGCAAGTAGTATGACGCTTGTTGATTGGCTGCTTTGCAGCCTTTCAAAAAGCGCCAAGAAAGCGACGAACACCGAACCCGAACCCGGACTTTTACGAAAATGTTCGGGTCCGTGTCACGGACACCCCAAAATTCTGTACGAACCCGAACTATACAGTTCGGGTTCGCTCATCTCTAATTATAAGGGATATGAAGCAAATATCCCAGTGGATCTCTCATAGCAGTTAGAGAAATAATTGTGAAATACATTCAGGTGGTCACTTTAACTTTTACTAGTGTTAGTTTATTTGGGTAACATACACATCTTTGATTGTAGGGTAGTTTCACACTTGCGGCAGAGGATTCCGGTAGACAGTTCCATCAAAATGTATGCCAACTGATCCTGATCCGATTTACAAATGCATTGAAATGCCGGATCCGTCTTTCAGGTGTCATCCAGAAAAATGGATCCGGCATTTAATTTTTTCACCTTTTTTTTGGTCTGCGCATGCACAGACCAGAAGGACGGATCCGGCATTCCAGTTTTTTGAATGCCGGATCCGGCACTAATACGTTCCTATGGAAAAAAAAGGCAATCAGGCAAGTGGTTTTTTTTTTGGCCCGAGAGAAAACCGTAGCAGGGCCATTTCTTGGACCGGGAGGGCCGTGCGGCCGCCCGGGGCGCTGTCAGAAGGGGGGCGCCGGCAGGGCACAGCATGAGATGAGCACTCATCTCCTCCAAAGTCATCTCATCTGTATCGCCGTCCTCAGGATGGTGATACAAATGTCTGTAATGCGGCACGGCAGGGAGAGGTGTGTCCCCTCCCTGTTCCTCTGATAGGCTGCCAGCACTAGGCCGGCAGCCTATCAGAGGCCGCCTGAGCCAGCGAGGGACACAGGCCAGAAGAGGCCTGCATCGCATCCTGGAGGAGGTAAGTATAAGTTTATTTATTTTTTTATATGTAAAAATTACAATACTGGCACATAAGGGGGGCTGCTGGAGCCTGGCACATACATAAGGGGGTCTGCTGGCACAGACATAAGGGGGGCTGCTGGCACAGACATAAGGGGGTCTGCTGGCACAGACATAAAGGGGTCTGCTGGCACAGACATAAGGGAGGGCTTCTGGCACATAAGGGTGGCTACTGGCACAGACATAAGGGGGCTGCTGGCACAGACATAAGGGGGCTGCTGGCACACACATACGGGGGGCTGCTGGCACACACATAAGGGGGGCTGCTGGCACACACATAAGGGGGGCTACTTGCATATAAGGAGGGCTACTGGCACATAAGGGGGGGCTACTTGCACATAAGAGGTACTACTGGCATAGACATAAGGGGGGGCTGCTGGCACAGACATAAGGGGGGCTGCTGGCACATAATGGGGGCTACTGGCACATAAGAGGAATACTGGCACATAAGGGATAAGGGGGGCTACTGGCACATAAGGGGGGCTACTGGCACATGATAGGAGGCTACTGGCACATAAGGGGGCTACTGGCACTTGATAGGGGGGCTACTGGCACATGATAGGGGGGCACTCTGGCTACTGGCACATGATGGTGGGGGTGCTCTTATTACTGGCACATGATTGGGGGGCATCTATGGGGGCTCTTATTACTGGCACATGATTGGGGCACATGATTAGGGGCATCTATGGGGGCACATCTTACTGGCACATGATTGGGGGCATCTATTGTGGCACTTATTACTGGCACATTATTGGGTGGCACTATAGGGGCATCTACAGAGACTAAAAAGAAGGGGTATTTTATATAGGGGGCTCTGTATAGGGACATTTTATACTGGGACACATTATAGTGGGTACTATGGGGAAGGGGGGAGAGGAGTACTATGGGGTCATCTACGGGGGCACTGAGAAGGGATATTTTATATTGGCACATTATAGGAACATTAGCTCAACTGGGGGCATTACAAGGGGGTATGTTTTGCACATTATAAGGAGAATTATTACCACGGGGGGGGGCATTATGGTGGGCTTTATTACTCCCCCATGGTATGACCCCCTAGTAGCAGCACCAGCCTCTCCCTGCTCTGCTATCCCTCTGCCCCTTCTCCAAATCCTTATTATGAAATCTTTCTCATTAGGATAAAACACAACATCAGTTCCACCGAGCCCCCGGCCAAGTGTTGAAGTGGTGTCCGAGATCCCCAAGGGCCAAGCCAAGTAATTCTAAGTTTTCATGTGGATATGTTTATGTTATACACATATAGCCTACACTGTGCCGCACAATATACAGTATACCGCTACACTGTGTAGGGGTTATACTGTTTATTGTACAGCATAGCACAGAGGTTATATTGTCCGGCATGGTGTAACCTCCATACATTTTATGTACAGTATACAGTAATCCGCCATCTATGCTTTGAATCTGGTTTTATATGTTACTTGGTTTTTGTACATTTACTTGCGTGTGCTAGTTGAGACCTGCTGTGATTGGGTTTTAGTTAGTTATTAAATGCTAACATGACAGTTTTTTGGTTTTGCACATTATTGATGATTGTATTTCATGACTATTCTTCTAAGGGTATTGCCTTCCTTTATACTGCAGTTCTCCTGTACCACTCTGCCTGGGACTTTTAGCAGTTTAAGTAGTAATTTATGATTTTCTTTTGCTCTCAATAAATCTTGTGTTAAAGGGAACCTGTCACCGGGATTTTGGCCGCTAGCACATCCGCAATACCCAGTCCCCATAGCTCTGTGTGCTTTTATTGTGTAAAATAAAACTATTTGATACATATGCAAATGAACCTGAGATGAGTCCTGTCCCTGAGATGAGTCCTGTACGTGAGATGAGTCAGGGACAGGACTCATCTCAGGTTAATTTGCATATGTATCAAATGTTTTTTTTTTACACAATAAAAGCACACAGAGCTATGGGGACTGGGTATTGCGGATGTGCTAGCGGCCATCTAGCAACCCATGTCCTCAGCTCTATACACAAAATCCCGGTGACAGGTTCCCTTTAAGCATAAAAAATAAATAAAAAATATATGGTGAGACGGTTGCAAGTACTCTTCTGATATTATTTCATCGAGCAGTTTTGAGGGGGGGGGGGGGGTTTGACACTCGCCCTGAGAGAAATTTTACCTAGAAACTGCACTGAACTGTAGCATGCTGCGGTTTTATCTCTGCCCTGAAGAGATCCTGATACATCCTGAACGGATTGCTCTCGATTCAGAATGCATGGGGATAAAACTGATCAGTTCTTTTCCGGTATAGAGCCCCTAGGACGGAACTCTATGCCGGAAAAGAAAGTGTGAAAGTACCCTTAAGGGCTCTTTCACACCTGCGTTCTTGTCTTCCTGCATAGAGTTCCGTCGTCGGGGCTCTATGCCGAAAGAATCCTGATCAGTTTTATCCTAATGCATTCTGAATGGAGAGAAATCCGTTCAGGATGCATCAGGATGTCTTCAGTTCCGGACCGGAACGTTTTTTGGCCGGAGAAAATACCGCAGCATGCTGCGCTTTTTGCTCCGGCCAAAAATCCTGAAGACTTGCCGCAAGGCCGGATCCGGAATTAATGCCCATTGAAAGGCATTGATCCGGATCCGGCCTTAAGCTAAACGTCGTTTCAGCGCATTGCCGGATCCGACGTTTAGCTTTTTCTGAATAGTTACCATGGCTGCCAGGACGCTAAAGTCCTGGCAGCCATGGTAAAGTGTAGTGGGAAGCGGGGGAGCAGTATACTTACCGTCCATGCGGCTCCCGGGGCGCTCCAGAGTGACGTCAGAGGGCCCCACGCACATGGATGACGTGATCGCATGGACACCTCACGCATGGGGCGCTCTGACGTCATTCTGGAGTGCCCCGGGAGCCACACGGACGGTAAGTATACCGCTCCCCCGCTCCTACTACTATGGCAACCAGGACTTTAATAGCGTCCTGGCTGCCATAGTAACACTGAACGCATTTTGAAGACGGATCCGTCTTCAAATGCTTTCAGTTCACTTGTGTTTTTCCGGATCCAGCGTGTAATTCAGGCAAATGGAGTACACGACGGATCCGGACAACGGAAGTGTGAAAGAGCCCTAATAAGTACAAAAATAAATGTTATGTTTTATAACAAATAAATAAATGACCTGAAACAGGAATAAGAAGGCCTTTTGCTTTTGGATCTGTTAATTTGAATATATCCTGGGTCACAGATAGGGTCTAAGTTAATATTTATAGGTCTGTGACATCACAGGGCTGGCTGCTGATTGGCTGCATGCATTCAGAAACAAAACTGTGATGTCTGAAAAAAAAACTTTAAAAGAAAAAACAAATACATTTATTAATTATTTAAATGAGTTTTCCAGAAATTGATAATGATGATCTATGCTCAGGATAGGCCATCATTATAACATCAGTGGGGGGTCCAAGTCCTTGCACCCCCACGGATGAGCTGTTTCATGGAGATGTGCATGCTCACCGGAGCGCTGGTGAGCACAGCTGGCTCCCAACAGCTTTCCAAGCACAGCGGTGTACATTGTACAGCGGCTGTGCTTGGTATAACTAGGTCATGTGACCGATGGACAGTGACGTCACATGGCCTAACAGCTGTTCGGCGGGGTTCCCTGGTTTCGGACCCCCACCGATCTGATATCCAGAGAATAGGTCATCAATATAAATTCTCAGATAACCCCTTTAAAAATATAGATGGCTTTCCATTTTTCTTGTAAAACACATCAGGCTACTTCTAAGAAATAGCTAAAAGGATAAATGTTTCGAGCATATACATATCTACCCTGTTCCTCCTTATTATAGAGCTGGCATATATCAGTCCTTTATTGCCAGATAGTAAACATCAAGGTTGAAGTCTCCACTATGTTTTACCAGTTCCAAATTCCCTAGCAACAAACTGGCTCATTCAGACAGAAGCACGTACACTCTGTCGGCCATTATAGCGTCAGAGGCTCTGACCGTTCACCATGTGGATATAGGTATGGGTATGGTCTATACTGTCAGGTTTAATAAGTGGGATTTCTTGCCTTCTAAATGGGGTTGGGACCATCAGTTGCGTTGTGGAGAAGTCAGGTGGATACACAGCTGATAGCCCTACTGAATAGACTGTTAGAATTTGTATTATGGCAAGAAAAAAGCAGCTAAGTAAAGAAAAATGAATGGCCAGCATTACTTTAAGAAATTAAGGTCAGTCAGTCCAAAAAATTGGGAAAACTTTGAAAGTGTCCCCGAGTGCAGTCACAAAAACCATCAAGCGCTACAAAGAAACTGGCTCACATGCGGACCGCCCCAGGAAAGGAAGACCAAGAGTCACCTCTGCTGCGGAGGATAAGTTCATCCGAGTCACCAGCCTCAGAAATCGCAGGTTAACAGCAGCTCAGATTAGAGACCAGGTCAATGCCACACAGAGTTCTAGCAGCAGACACATCTCTAGAACAACTGTTAAGAGGAGACTGTGTGAATCAGGCCTTCGTGGTAGAATATCTGCTAGGAAACCACTGCTAAGGACAGGCAACAAGCAGAAGAGACTATTTTGGGCTAAAGAACACAAGGAATGGACATTAGACCAGTGGAAATCTGTGCTTTGGTGTGATGAGTCCAAATTTGAGATCTTTGGTTCCAACCACCGTGTCTTTGTGCGACGCAGAAAAGGTGAACAGATGGACTCTACATGCCTGGTTCCCACCGTGAAGCATGGAGGAGGAGGTGTGATGGTGTGGTTGTGCTTTGCTGGTGACACTGTTGGGGATTTATTCAAAATTGAAGGCATACTGAACCAGCATGGCTACCACAGCATCTTGCAGCGGCATGCTATTCCATCCGGTTTGCGTTTAGTTGGACCATCATTTATTTTTCAACAGGACAATGACCCCAAACACACCTCCAGGCTGTATAAGGGCTATTTGACCATGAAAGAGAGTGATGGGGTGCTGAGCCAGGTGACCTGGCCTCCACAGTCACCGGACCTGAACCCAATCGAGATGGTTTGGGGTGAGCTGGACCACAGAGTGAAGGCAAAAGGGCCAACAAGTGCTAAGCATCTCTGGGAACTCCTTCAAGACTGTTGGAAGACCATTTCAGGTGACTACCTCTTGAAGCTCATCAAGAGAATGCCAAGAGTGTGCAAAGCAGTAATCAAAGCAAAAGGTGGCTACTTTAAAGAACCTAGAATATGACATATTTTCAGTTGTTTCACACTTTTTTGTTATGTATATAATTCCACATGTGTTAGTTCATAGTTGTGATGCCTTCAGTGTGAATCTACAATTTTCATAGACATGAAAATAAAGAAAAATTTTTGAATGAGAAGGCATGTCCAAACTTTTGGTCTGTATTGTAAGTGCCTTAAAAAAGTATTTATACCCCTTAAACCTTTCCTCATTTTTCACATTACACCCACAAATGTACTTTATTGGGATTTTATGGATAGACCAACACAAAGGAGCAAGTATGTGTGAAGTGAAAAGAAAATGATACATGGCTTTGAAAAAAAAAATTTAATAAGTTAAAATCTGTGTCTAATTTATTCTCAGTGTAACTACAGCTATTCTGTGAAGGCCTCAGAGATTTGTTTGGGAACACTGGTGACCAAACAGCACCATGAAAACCAAGGAACACACCAGACAGGTCAGGGATAAAGTTGTGGAGAAGTTTAAAGCAGGGTTATGTTATAAAAAGATATCCCACGTTCTGAACATCTCATGGAGCACCGTTCAATCCATCATCCAAAAATGGAGTCCACCTATGTGTAATTTATTCTCAGTTTAACTACAGCTGTTCTGTGAAGGCCTCAGAGATTTGTTAGGGAACACTATTGACCAAACAGCATAATGAAAACCAAGGAACACACCAGACAGGTAAGGGATAAAGTTGTGGAGAAGTGTAAAGCAGGGTTAGGTTATAAAAAGATATCCTAAGTTCTGAACGTCTCACGGAACACTGTTTAATCAATCATCCGAAAATGGAAGGAGTATGGCAAAACTGCAAACCTACCAAGACATGGCCGTCCACCTAAACTGACAGCTCAGGCAATAATTATAGACGCAACCAAGAGGCCAGTGGTCACTCTGGAGGAGCTGCAGAGATCCACAGCCCAGGTGGGAGAATCTGTCCACAGGACAACTATTAGCCATGTACTCCACAAATCTGGCTTTTATGAAACAGTGGCAAGAAGAAAGACATTTTTGAAAGCAAGTCATAAGAAGTCCTGTTTGCAGTTTGCCACAAACCATGAGCCAGAGAAAACATGTGAAAGAATGTGCTCTGGTCAGATGGGACTAAAGTTGAACTTTGTGGCCTAAATGCAAAACACTATTGGGGTCATTTATCAAGCTGGTGTAAAGTACAATTTGCTTAGTTGCACATAGCAGCCAATCAGATTCCACCTTTCATTTTTGACAGCTCCTTTAGAAAATGAAAGGTGGAATCTGATTGGATGCTATGGGCAACTAAGCCTGTTTTCTACTTTACACCAGCTTGATAAATGACCCCATATGTGTGGCAGAAAACTAACACTACACATCACCCTGAACACATCATATCCCTACAGTGATACATGGTGGTGGCAGCATCATGTTCTGGGGATGCTTTTCTTCAGCAGGGTCAAGGAAGCTTGTAACAGTTGATGGGAAGATGGATGGAGCTAAATACAGGCCAGTCATGGAGGAAAACCTATTAGAGGTTAGAAAACACTTGAGACTGGGGCGGAGGTTCACCTTCCAGCAGGACAATGACCATAAACATCCAGCCAGAGCTACAATGCAATGGTTTAGGTCAAAGCATAGTCATGTGTTAGAATGGCCCAGTCACAGTCCAGACCTAAATCCCATTGAGAATCTGTGGCAAGACTTGAAAATTGCTGTTCACAGACGCTCTCCATCCAATCTGACTGAGATTGAACTCTTTTGAAAAGAAGAATGAGCAAACGTTTCAGCTTCCAGATGTGCAAAGCTGGTAGAGACATACCCCAAAAGACTTGCAGCTGTAATTGCAGCGAAAGGTGGTCCTACAAAGTATTGACTGAGGGGGGCTGAATACAAATGCATATCACACTTTTTTCTTATTTTTTTCTTTTCATGTCACACATACTTGCTACTTTGTGTCCAGAATAAATGTTACAATGCATTTTGAACTACTTACAGACATTATATATAAATATAGAATGTACACCACTGATCATTATTATTATAATCACTTATATGGCGCTGACATATTCCTCAGAGATTTACAGACATTAGCATCACACGGGGAGAACATACAAACTCTATGCAGATGTTGTCCTTGGTTGGATTCGAACCCAGGACCCCAGTGCTGCAAGACACCATGCTGCTGATCACTAGTTCCTGTACACTTGAAAATCCTGCAATTATGTGTATTGTAAAACTCTACTGCCCCTACCTAAAAAAAAAAACTGTGTATTACCTCCATCTAGCAGAGCAAGAGCGGCCAGCACTAAGAACGGAGACGCTTTCCCAACAAACTCATACATGACTGAACCGAAGGGGGGGCCAGCTGCAAAGAGAGGGAAATTTGAGGGAGACAAACTAGAAAAGACAAGCGAAAGCTGTAAACCAACAGACTGAGGAAACTTTAAAATCATAGTACTTACCGAGCACACCCACTGCCAGGCCTCCTAGTGCGATGCCCATGGCCTTCCCTCTTTCATAGTCATCAGGGTATATATCTGCTAGCATTCCCAAACCTGTAAATACATGTATTCAAGTCACTATATACAGAGACTATGCAGTGCAACCATCTGAAGGTGCTCCATTTGTTACTCCCCCATTATCATTGGACAGTCCTGGGGGGCACAGTTATAGTGCATTCACACAACTGTATGTATTTTGGGGTCCACACAACAGGGATCCACAAAATAAATTTGGATGATGTCCATGTTGCATCCGTTTTTAATGCAGATCCATTGTAACGATGCCTATTCCTATTCTTGTTCTCAAAACGAACAGGACATATATTTTTTGCGGGATTACGGAACAGACATACAGATACGGACAACCGGAGACCCGGTCCGTATAAAATCAGCAAAAATGCAGATCAGATGCAGACCAAAACTACAGTGAGGAACAGAAGTATTTGAACAACCTGCGATTTTGCAAGTTCTCCCACTTAGAAATCATGGACAGGTCTGAAATTCACATTGTACAGTCATGTGAAAAAATTAGGACACCCTTTGAAAGCATGTGGTTTTTTGTAACATTTTTAATAAAAGGTTATTTCATCTCCGTTTCAACAATACAGAGAGATTAAAGTAATCCGACTAAACAAAGAAAACTGAAGAAAAGTCTTTTCAAGATCTTCTGTAAATGTCATTCTACAAAAATGCCTATTCTAACTGAGGAAAAAGATAGGACACCCTTGCCCCTAATAGCGAGTGTTACCTCCTTTGGCTGAAATAACTGCAGTGAGACGGTTCTTGTAGCCATCTACCAGTCTTCGACATCGGTCTGAGGAAATTTTACCCCACTCCTCAATGCAGAACTTTTTCAGCTGTGAGATGTTTGAGGGGTTTCTTGCACGTACTGCCCTTTTCAAGTCACCCCACAGCATCTCAATGGGATTCAAATCTGGACTTTGACTTGGCCATTCCAGGACTCTCCATTTCTTCTTTTTCAGCCAATCTTTGGTTGATTTACTAGTATGTTTTGGGTCATTGTCATGTTGCATGGTCCAGTTCCGCTTCAGCTTTAATTTTCTAACTGATGGTCTCACATGTTCTTCAAGCACCTTCTGATACACAGTAGAATTCATCGTGGATTCTATGATGGTGAGCTGACCAGGTCCTGCTGCAGCAAAGCAGCCCCAAACCATGACACTTCCACCTCCATGCTTCACAGTTGGTATGAGGTTCTTTTCTTGGAATGCTGTGTTTGGTTTACGCCAAACATGTCCTCTGCTGTTGTGTCCAAATAATTCAATTTTGGACTCATCTGTCCAAAGAACATTATTCCAGAAGTCCTGGTCTTTGTCAACTTTATCTCTGGCAAATGTCAGTCTGGCCTCGATGTTTCTCTTGGAAAGCAAAGGTTTCCTCCTTGCACACCTCCCATGCAAGTTAAACTTGTACAGTCTCTTTCTGATTGTAGAGGCATGTACTTCTACATCAACAGTAGCCAGAGCCTGCTGTAGTTCTCGAGATGACACTTTAGGGTTTTTGGAGACCTCTTTTAGCATCTTGCGGTCTGCTCTTGGGGTGAACTTGCTGGGGCGACCAGTCCTGGGCATGTTGGCAGTTGTTTTGAAAGCCCTCCACTTGTAGACTATCTTCCGGACAGTGGAATGGCTGATTTCAAAATCTTTTGAGATCTTTTTAAATCCCTTCCCAGACTCATAGGCTGCTACAATCTTTTTTCTGAAGTCCTCTGACAGCTCTTTTGCTCTCACCATGGTGCTCACTCTCACTTCAACAGTCAGGAGCACACCAAACTAAATGTCTGAGGTTTAAATAGGGCAAGCCTCATTCAACATGCAGAGTAACGATCTACTAATTATGTGCACCTGGTGTGATATACCTGTGTGAGATCTGAGCCAATTTAAGAGGGAATACATGTGAGGGTGTCCTATCTTTTTCCTCAGTTAGAATAGGCATTTTTGTAGAATGACATTTACAGAAGATCTGGAAAAGACTTTTCTTCAGTTTTCTTTGTTTAGTTGGATTACTTTAATCTCTCTGTATTGTTGAAACGGAGATGAAATAACCTTTTATTAAAAATGTTACAAAAAACCACATGCTTTCAAAGGGTGTCCTAATTTTTTCACATGACTGTAGGTACATTCCCACTCTGAGAGACAGAATAAAAAAAAAAATTCAGGAAGTCACATTGTATGATTTTTAAAGAATTTATTTGTCTTGCACTGCTGAACATAAGTATTTGAACACCTGGGAAAATCAGTGTTAATTTGGTACAGAAGCCTTTATTTGCAATTACAGAGGTCAAACGTTTCCTGTAGTTCTTGACCAGGTTTGCACACACTGCAACAGGGATTTTGGCCCACTCCTCCACACAGATCTCCTCTAGATCTGTCAGGTTTCGGGGCTTTCGCTGAGCAACACAGAGTTTCAGCTCCCTCCAAAGATGTTCTATTGGGTTTAGGTCTGGAGACTGGCTAGGCCACTCCAGAACCTTGATATGCTCCTTAAGGAGCCACTCCCTTGTTATCCTGGCTGTGTGCTTTGGGTCGTTGTCATGTTGGTAGACCCAGCCATGACCCATCTTCAATGCTCTTACTGAGGGAAGGAGGTTGTTACTCACAATAAATGGCCTCATTCATCCTCTCCTTAATACAATGCAGTCCTGCTGTCCCCTTCGCAGAAAAGCTCCCCCAAAGCATGATGTTACCACCCCCATGCTTCACAGTAGGGATGGTGTTCTTGGGATGCAACTCATCCTTCTTTTTCCTCCAAACAAGACGAGTGAAGTTTAGACCAAAAAGTTCTACTTTGGTCTCATATGACCACATGACTTTCTCCCATGGCTCCTCTGGATCATCCAGATGGTCATTGGCAAACTTCAGACGGGCCTGGACATGTGATGAATTTAGCAGGGGAACCTTCCGTGCTATACATGATTTGAAACCATGACGGCGTAGTGTTCTACCGGCAGTGACCTTTGAAACTGTGGTCCCAGCTTTCATGTCATTGACCAGCTCTTCCCTTGTAGTTCTGGGCTGATTCCTCACCTTTCTTATCATCAGTGATACCCCATGAGGTGAGATCTTGCATGGAGCCACAGTCCGATGGAGACTGACAGTCGTCTTTAGCCTCTTCCATTTTCTAACAATTGCTCCAACAGTTGATCTATTTTTACAAAGCTGCTTGGCAATTGCCCCGTATCCCTTTCCAGCCTTGTGGAGGTCCACAATTTTGTCTCTGGTGTCTATTGACAGCTCTTTGGTCTTGCCCATAGTAGCAGTTGGTGTCTGACTGACTGTGGGGTGGACAGGTGTCTTTAAAGAGCTCATACAGGTGCTACTAAGTTAGATTAATGCATTGCATAGAGGTGGACTTTTTAAAGGCACAGTAACAGGTCTTCGAGAGCCATAATTCTCACAGTTTATTTTTATTCTGTCTCTCAGAGTGGGACTGCACCGACAATGTGAATTTCAGACCCCTCCACGATTTCTAAGTGGGAGAACTTGCAAAATCGCAGGGTGTTCAAATACTTCTGTTCCTCACTGTATGTCACTATAAAACTGTCAGACTATTTGACTTTCCGACTTTCAGGACACCACTGATCATGCCAAAGAATTGCTTTAGAGTCTGTATGTACATCTGTTCTTGGTACTGCAGCTAAGCTTCATTTAAGATTAACCCCCTATATAATGTCCATTTTATGGACAGACTGGTGGACAGATAGCGAGTTGTATTGGATTTTGGGCCAGGAAGTGGAGTCTAAGGGATTAATGGTTTTATAAGTTTCCTTAATTGCAAAGACAGTCATTGGTCCTATGACTATATGTATTGGAGCACTACAGTAAAGAAACAATATGATATTCATTTCTATGACTGTTGTGGTTCTTCTCAATATTTCCATATGGAGAGCACCTCAACTGCATGAGGAGTCTTATAGACCGGGCCTCTGATGACACGAGATTTAAGGTAGATATCCTATAATTCAATATTCGATCTTTTAAAACAGGCCTTGACACATGACTTGGCTAATAATTAATGTGGTGAAATCAGAGGCAGAGTTTGCTAGGAGCTCATTTGCAGTCTCTCTTCCCAGAATTTCAGAGGAGCAGTGCCTGGCCTATACGACTAAACAACGAATCCTGACCTAGGCCTCTCACCCAGTTAAAAGATTTTTCCAAGACTTTAGAACTAATGAACTATCCTCTGGATAGGTCATCAGTATCTGATCGGTGGAGTCCGACCCCAAGGACCCGCACCAATCAGCTGTTTGAAAAAGCACCACATTCTTTTGCGTGCTTACTAAGCACAGCGCCATATACTGTATAGCGACTTTGCTTGCTATCACGCTCAGCCCCATTCACCTGAATCAGGCTGAGCTGTGCCTAGACCACGTGACCAATGAACATGTCGTCACTGGCCTAGGGAAAGCTGTAAGAAGGCCGGGGCACTACTGCAAGCAATGTTGCCTTCTCAAACGGTGGATTGGTGGATGTCCAAGGTGTCAGGCCCCCACTGATCAGATACTTATGACCAGAGGATAGGTCATCAGTATAAAACTCATGGAAAACCCCTTTAAGCCAGTACTCTGCAATGATAAGGAGCAATCACACTGAAACATCTGTCTGCAAATAACATGTTGGTGTAATTATTATCCAAGTCTTGTGTTAAAGCCTGTTTTAAAAGGTCGAACATTGACTTATAAGACAGCTACCTTTCATTTAATAGCATTAGAGGCAGAGCTTGCTAAGAGCTCATTTGCATTCCCTCTTCCCAGTGGTTCTCTATAATTTGTGGACTTTTCCCTACCACAAGCACCACCTACTAGTCTGCTTACTCTTCTGGACATGTCCAGCACCTTCTGCTTTTCATCTTTGGTTGAAGGCTGTAGCCTGTGCTTCTCTGCCCAGCCTGTTCTCTTTGCCTGTAGGGTGTGTGCGTGCGTTGTCCCAGCTCTCAAAGAGCCAGTGGGCAAGCACCCTAATTCTTCCCCAACTTGTGGCTGGCTATTCCTGGGTACTTAAGGCACTATCCCCTGTGGAGAGGCCTGAGCAATAGGCGTAGTTAGCTTTCTAGTTCCTGTGAAGGTGTGCTGTTCTGTTTATCTGCCCCCTGTTCTGACCTCTTCTTGATTCCTGACTCTGATTCTACACTCTCTGACCTGTGCCTGATTTATGTATTCACTCTTTGCTGCCTGCACTGACCTCGGATTTGTTCCACGTATTCGCATGTACTCTGCTTGCCCTGGCTTCAGCCTGTCTGTGACTACAGTTTTAACTAATCCCTCGGTGTTCTCCACAAGTGTCTCTAGCCCCCATGGGTTAGCTGTAAACCAAACAGGGACTACCCCAAGTGGTAGCGACCTGGTGGTTCCCCTGCAGTAAAGTCTAGATCCCTGTATAAAGGTTAAAGCGTGAAAACCAGGGGATTTAGGATTATCACAAGATCAAACTGAATGGATGGTGCAGTGGTTTCACACCCACTGCTAGTAACAATATGCTTATTCGCACGCTTATAAATAGAAGAAAAATTGCAACAATTTTTCTGTTTTTGGAAACAGAGAAAGGTGCAATAGGTCACCCCCTGGATGTGACAAAAGTATAAACTGCTACTGACACACTAAAATACGTTTATTTGCACATGTATAAATGGAAGAAAAATCGCAACAGATTTTGGGAACAGCAAAAGGTGCAATCAGACTTCTTCTGGGCACAGAAAATATATACGCTATTACGCGGATTATTGCACACATAAAAATGTAGAAGCATTTGGAGAGAAAAAGTGCAATTGTGCAACATATGTGGCAAATATATGCTGCTGGTGATGCTAGGAAATATGGCTAATGCACACTTAAGAACTGTAGAAGCTTTGCAACAGGTTTTTGGACAAAAAAATGCTGATTCTTGCACAAAAATGAGTACTGTCTTTATAAAAGCTCATATGCAGTGCAACATAAAGTTATGAACAGCTTCAGTACTGTTTACAGAAACACAGTATGCTAACTGCCCTATCCTGTCCCTAATGATAAAATCTGTCTTTCTACCCAGTAAATCAATTTAACAAAATATATCTTCTCCATAATTCCTACACTCTCTCTGTAAGACCCTAAAATGGATGGTTTGTGTGTCTAATTGGTGTCTGTCAGAGACATGGCAGACACACCCTATCACATCAGTGGCTGAGCTCAGTCACATCTGAGGTTCAGAGCTAACATACAGCCTGATAGACCAGCCAATATCTTCCCTCTTGACTGCCTGTCCAAATGACTGGTTCGTAACTGTAATTACTTTCTGCCAGGAAGGCTTGTCTAGTCTTTGCCCCCACTGTCGATGCCATGGCTACAGGTGCCACTACTACCACCACCATCAATACAGCTATGCATGGGGTCCCCAGCCTCCTCCCAAACTTACTACTTTGTACATCCCAAACAGTAAATGCTCTCACACAAATCATTATCAGGGAGACTCTCTTGACTGTTTGTCACATGGCGTGGTGGGGTTTTCTTGCCACTTCTTAGGAAAAAGGAGGATACCCCACTAAAAAGGAACAGTAAAGACAGAGAGTACTCCACTGAAAGCCTTCTCTGGGGAAGCAAGGTGGAGGAGCAGGAGGAACGCTGTGACTCCTGGCTCCACGGTCTCATACTTCAAAGTCACGTTCACATCATCCTGCTGCAACTAAGAGGAGGACTCAGACATCCAATCCACAATCTCATCCTCTTTCTCGTCAACGATAATGTTGTGCCTTTCTGAAGCCAGGGACAACTGCAGCCTACTACTACTACTACTACTACTACTACGTACTTCTGGTCAGATAGCTGGTGCTGCTACTACCAACATTATGGCTCTGTGTCTTAGGTCTGAAACCCTTCCATAGGTCTGACTTTTTTGGGCCTCACAGATAATGTAGTGCTCCGTAAAGAAGGAGAACGAGAAAAGGGAACTTCTATATTGGCGCTGTCAGCAGAAGTCAGATACCAGGTAAGTATTGGTAAAAGCAGATAATAATTTTTATTTTCAGTCGATGCGTTTCAAGGGCGGAAAGCCCCCTTCATCAGGACAGTAATCACATGTCATCTATATACATCGATTATGTATGTAGCTGTATGTAGATGACATGTGATGACTGTCCTGATGAAGGGGGTGTTCCGCCCTTGAAACGCATCGACTGAAAATAAAAATGATTATCTGCTTTTACCATTACTTACAGGTACCTGGTATCAGACTCCTGCTGACAGCACTGATACAGAGGTTCCCTTTTCTCCTTCTACTTATTTACGGATCACTTCATCCCGACGACCGCATCCACGGCACGGGTAGGAACCAAGGCAGCCGTGCAGGCACCCCGTATGCTGATCGGGCAATATCAGCCAAGTTCAACATAGCCATTGTGACTCCTCACCACAGAAGTTGGTAAGCGCAACTATTTTTATGTTATTACTCTAATCAAACAGCACCACACATGAGGCGCTGCCACCTTTCCCTTTCTTCTCTTTACAAGATAATGTAGTCTGCTGCCCTGTGTAAAGGTGTAGTAATCACATATGTGCTAGTTTGAATAAATTCCACAGCGCCAAAAAATTAATTGGAGCCAGAAATAGATATAAACGGATTGAGGCCTAATATCACGTTATCACTCACAGATGATTTGTGTGCTACCCTGTGTATTTTTGTAGTAATCACATATATGCTGGTTTTAATAATTTCAACAACCCAAATAAAAAAATTTGATTGGAAACGTGTGGAGAAATAAACAGAAACGTATTTTGGCCTAAATTAGTTATCACTTCCAGGAAATATTGCGTGCTACCCTGTGTATTGTTGTAGTAATCACCTATATTGAGGTTTAATACTGTAAAAGAAAACCTTGAGGAGCACATTATAAGAGATACACATTAGAATATGGGTTATTGATAGCCAATAAGGACACAATGTTCACCTGCAACAGTGGATAATGAGGATCCAACTCCCTGTAGCGATCTTGCAAAGAACATTAGCCAATATGTGTCAGCGAAGGCAAAAACTGTCAGAGACAAAAGAGAAAACAACAGTTTATAGACATGCATGAATGGTAGATGAGATGAGGGGGACATGCAGTTACAGGTTCAGGTTTTGCAAATCGAGAAGGTAGCAGGTTTTGCCAGGATCTGGATACAATGTAATGCAAGATCTAGATACAATCTGTGGCATGTGGAAGAGGTATAAAAGTCAGATTGAAAGCAAGGTCTTTTAGCTGCGTAAAATCTCAAATTGGATCAAGCCTCCTGGAATGATGCTGCCTGTTCGTCAACGTGCCAGTTATCGCCACGTGTCACAAACTGAGAGAAACGGAATCCTTGAGAATCCTGAGAGACTATGATTTATTACTCCAACAGATTGCTACACGCCTTGGCCAAGATGTCAGCACTGTTCAACATTGTGTCTCCTGGTGGTTGGGAGAACAATGTCCAACTGGAATGACAGCAAAAAAATGCACAGAGGTGAACCACAGCAAGACAGCAATGGAGACTGGAATGGAGGGCTATCCTATTCAGCGATGAGTCCTGCTTTTGTCTCGGATGAAATGATAGCCAGAGATTGGTCTGTAGACCACATGGGCAACAACATGAAGAGGCCTTCACAACAAAACGTCCAGGGCTGGCTTTATATTTGTATTTGCGTCCAAAGGCCAAAGATTTAATTAAGCAGCATATTCAAGGCCAGGACTCTGCTGTGGAGAGAGGAAACGAGGTGGAATGGGACCTGAGTGATGTCGTCATCATGTGACCAGTGCAGAGCTCAGCAGTTCAGAGAAGAAATGGGGAAGGACCTGAGGACTTTCACCGCCATTTCATATGAGGGACTGTCACAGAAGTTCCTGCGGCAGGTGGCAGGAGATCGGTGAGACTGGCAACATGTGGTTTGATCTGACATGTTTTCTGTTTGGATCAAATGACGTCTGTGTTGTTTCTTGTGCTTGCCACACCTTCTTAGTGGCTATTGTGGTCATTTAACCTTCTCATTTTATGCTATGCGGTTTATAGCTTCTGTTGTAGTTGTGGATAGCTGATGTGTGGATCTCGGCTGAGTTCCTGGTGCTGCCATAGCCACTTAAAGTTTAGTGTTTTCTTTTCCTTTTGTATTTTGTTTGGGTTATTTTGTGTGTTGCATTTTCCTGTCATTTGTATGAAGGCCTGAGGGAGACTCCTGTTCATCCTTCCTTTTGGAGGAACAAATTGTCTCAGTCCTGACATTAGTACCAGTTAGGACACTAGGTATTCCTGTGCATGAACGCACCTACCTCTGGGGCCTGTTCATACTGGTAGTTAGTCAGGACTTTGATTAGGTTTTTACTAGGTGTCCATCTCCTTTCTCTAGGCCTTATTCCCTTACCCCTTTCCCTCCTATGTTTGGTGTGGTGTTTCCCTCCTACACCTGAATGTAACAGGGACAGAGCCCATATACTGTGTGTGGTAGGGGTGTTAGTGGTTTCTCTTACATTATAAGTAGGGATGAGCGAACCCGAACTGTATAGTTTGGGTTCGTACCGAATTTTGGGGTGTCCGTGACACGGACCCGAACCCGAACATTTTCATAAAAGTCCGGGTTCGGGTTCGGTGTTCGTCGCTTTCTTGGCGCTTTTTGAAAGGCTGCAAAGCAGCCAATCAACAAGCGTCATACTACTTGCCCCAAGAGGCCGTCACAGCCATGCCTACTATTGGCATGGCTGTGATTGGCCAGTGCAGCATGTGACCCAGCCTCTATTTAAGCTGGAGTCATGTAGCGCCGCACGTCACTGTGCTCTGATCAGTGTAGGGAGAGGTTGCAGCTGCGACGTTAGGGCGAGATTAGGCAGTGATTAACTCCTCCAAAAGACTTCATTCAGAGATCGATCTGCAGCTGTGGATGATTGAACTGCTGCTATTCAATTGCTCACTGTTTTTAGGCTGCCCAGAGCGTTTTTCATTCACTTTTTTTCTGGGGTGATTGGCGGCCATTTTGTGTCTTGTGGTGCGCCAGCACAAGCTGCCACCAACTACATTTAACCCTCAATAGTGTGGTTATTTTTTGGCTATATCCTACATCAGGGTGAAGCTGTCACACCAAGTGCATTTAACCATCAATAGTCTGCTTTTTATTTGGCCATATACTACATCAGGGGCAAGCTGTCACCAAGTGCATTTAACCCTCAATAGTGTGCTTGTTTTTTTGGCTATATCCTACATCAGGGTGAAGCTGTCACACCAAGTGCATTTAACCATCAATAGTGTGGTTATTTTTTGGCAATATACTACATCAGGGGCAAGCTGTCACCAAGTGCATTTAACCCTCAATAGTGTGGTTATTTTTTGGCTATATCCTACATCAGGGTGAAGCTGTCACACCAAGTGCACTTAACCATCAATAGTGTGGTTATTTTTTGGCCATATACTACATCAGGGTCAAGCTGAGCCTGTCACCAAGTGCATTTAACCCTCAATAGTGTGGTTGTTTTTTGGCTATATCCTACATCAGGGTGAAGCTGTCACACCAAGTGCATTTAACCATCAATAGTGTGGTTATTTTTTGGCTATATCCTACATATGGGTCAAGCTGTCACACCAAGTGCATTTAACCATCAATAGTGTGGTTATTTTTTGGCCATATCCCAGTCTAATTCTGTCTGTAAACGTATACCTGTCACCCAGCGCCTAAATAATAGGCCTCAAATTTATAGTCAGCTAAATCTGTGGTTATTGCTGTAGCTGGGCAAGTTATTTAGTGTCCCTCAAAGCACAGTTTTTGTTCTGGGTTGAAATACAATTCCCAATTTAGCAATTCTCTAAATTAGTGGTTTCTGCTGTATCTGGCCTACTTTAAATTTATCCCTAAAAGGGTATATTAGATTCAAGGTGCAGATAGGGTCATTCTAAATAACTTCACACACACGCTACTGTGCATATCCCAGTCTAATTCTGTCTGTAAACGTATACCTGTCACCCAGCGCCTAAATAATAGGCCTCAAATTTATAGTCAGCTAAATCTGTGGTTATTGCTGTGGCTGGGCAAGTTATTTAGTGTCCGTCAAAGCACAGTTTTTGTTCTGGGTTGAAATACAATTCCCAATTTAGCAATTCTCTAAATTAGTGGTTTCTGCTGTATCAGAGCAATTTTAAATTTATCCCTAAAAGGGTATATTAGATTCAAGGTGCAGATAGGGTCATTCTCAATAACTTCACACACACGCTACTGTGCATATCCCAGTCTAA
The DNA here is from genome assembly GCF_014858855.1 of Bufo gargarizans. Lineage (NCBI taxonomy): Eukaryota > Metazoa > Chordata > Amphibia > Anura > Bufonidae > Bufo > Bufo gargarizans. Next base: position 28,503,411 of record NC_058081.1, read on the forward strand.
TTCTGTCCGTAAACGTATACCTGTCACCCAGCGCCTAAATAATAGGCCTCAAATTTATATTCATCCAAATCTGTCATTATTGCTGTAGCTGGTCAAGTTATTTAGTGTCCGTCAAAGCACAGTTTTTGTTCTGGGTTGAAATACAATTCCCAATTTAGCAATTCTCTAAATTAGTGGTTTCTGCTGTATCAGAGCAATTTTAAATTTATCCCTAAAAGGGTATATTAGATTCAAGGTGCAGATAGGGTCATTCTCAATAACTTCACACACACGCTACTGTGCATATCCCAGTCTAATTCTGTCAGTAAACGTATACCTGTCACCCAGCGCCTAAATAATAGGCCTCAAATTTAAAGTCAGCTAAATCTGTGGTTACTGCTGTGCCTGTATTAGTGTAATACGGTACCGAAAGGCAACGGGAGATTAGGGAGATTAACAAGTGGCTCAAGAACTGGTGTAGGAAGGAGGGGTTTGGGTTCCTGGAGAACTGGGCCGACTTCTCAGTCGGCTACAGGCTCTATCGTAGGGACGGGCTGCACCTCAATGGGGAAGGGGCAGCTGTGTTGGGGAAGAAGATGGCTAGAAGGTTGGAGGAGTGTTTAAACTAGGGACTGGGGGGGAGGGTAATTATGTTATAGAATGGGAAGATAGTGCAGATAGAGACCGGGGGCAAGGTAATGGGACTGGGGGAGGAATGGAAGGAGGGACTAGAACAGTTCAGAAGGAAAGGTGTAGAGTAAAAAATATACATAAACCTCTCAAATGTATGTATACTAATGCCAGAAGCCTGACTAATAAAACTGGTGAACTGGAATTAGTGATGTGTGAGGAGGACTATGACATAGTGGGAATAAGTGAGACATGGCTGGATGATAGCTATGACTGGGCAGTTAATGTACAGGGTTACAGCCTGTTTAGAAAGGATCGTCAAAACCGGAGAGCGGGAGGGGTCTGCCTTTATGTAAAGTCCTGTCTAAAGCCCACACTCCGGGAAGATATAAGTGAGGGACATGAACATGTGGAGTCACTGTGGGTAGAGATACATGGTGCTAAAAACAATAATAAATTACTAATAGGAGTTTACTATAAACCACCTAATATACCAGAGTCCACAGAAAATCTACTACTAAACGAGATAGACGAGGCGGCAAATCATAATGAGGTGGTTATTATGGGGGACTTCAACTCCCCAGATATAGACTGGGAAACTGAAACTTGTATATCGCATAAAGGAAACAGGTTCTTGGCAATAACCAAAGACAATTACCTCTCCCAACTGGTTCAGGACCCGACTAGAGGGACGGCCATACTGGACTTAGTATTAACCAATAGGCCTGACAGAACAACAGACATGCAGGTTGGGGGAGACCTGGGAAATAGTGACCACAAAGTAATAACCTTCCAATTATCATTCAAAAGAGCGTTTCTACAGGGAGGAACAAAAATACCAAACTTCAAAAAAGCTAAATTTAGCCAACTAAGAGAGGCCATAGGCCGAACTAAATGGGATAAAGTCCTCACAAATAAAAATACAGCCACAAAATGGGATATCTTTAAAAGCATCCTAAAATCTCAGTGTGAGAGGTACATACCGTATGGGAATAAAAGGTTAAGGAACAAAAAGAAACCAATGTGGATAAACAGAACTGTAAAGAAAGCAATAAATGACAAAAAGAAAGCATATAAAACACTAAAACAGGAAGGTAGCACGGAAGCACTAAAAAACTATAAGGAAAAAAATAGAACATGTAAAAAACTAATAAAAGCGGCCAAACTAGAGACCGAGAGATTAATTGCCAAAGAGAGTAAAACTAACCCTAAAATGTTCTTCAATTATATAAATGCTAAAAAGTATAAATCTGAAGGTGTCGGCCCGTTAAAGAGTAATGAGGGGGGAGTCGCAGAGAGCGACGAGGAGAAAGCAAAGCTGTTAAATATTTTTTTCTCCAATGTATTCACTGAGGAAAATAAACTGTCAGATGACATGCCGAATGTTGAAATAAATTCCCCATTAAAAGTGTCCTGTCTGACCCAGGAAGAAGCACAACAGCGACTTAAAAAGATTAAAATAGACAAATCGCCAGGACCGGATGGCATACACCCCCGTATCCTAAGGGAATTAAGTAATGTCATAGCCAGACCCTTATTTCTGATATTTGCAGATTCTATATTGACAGGGAATGTCCCACAGGACTGGCACATGGCAAATGTGGTGCCAATATTCAAAAAGGGTCCAAAAACAGAGCCTGGAAACTATAGGCCGGTAAGTTTAACATCTGTTGTGGGTAAACTGTTTGAAGGTTTTCTGAGAGATGCTATGTTAGAGCATCTTAACGGAAATAAGCAAATAACGCCATATCAGCATGGCTTTGTGAGGGATCGATCATGTCAAACAAATTTAATCATTTTCTATGAGGAGGTAAGTTCTAGACTTGACAGCGGCGAATCAATGGATGTCATGTATCTGGACTTCTCCAAAGCATTTGACACTGTACCACATAAAAGGTTAGTATATAAAATGAGAATGCTCGGACTGGGAGGAAATGTCTATAAGTGGGTAAGTAACTGGCTCAATGATAGAAAACAGAGGGTGGTTATTAATGGTAAATACTCAGATTGTGTCACTGTCACTAGTGGAGTACCTCAGGGTCAGTATTGGGCCCTATTCTCTTCAATATATTTATTAATGATCTTGTAGAAGGCTTGCATAGTAAAATATCAATTTTCGCAGATGACACTAAACTATGTAAAGTAATTTACACTGATGAGGACAGTATACTACTGCAGAGCCATCTGGATAGATTGGAGGCTTGGGCAGATAAGTGGCAGATGAGGTTTAACACTGACAAATGTAAAGTTATGCACATGGGAAGGAATAATGCAAGTCACCTGTACTTATTAAATGGTAAAACACTCAGTAACACTGACATGGAAAAAGATCTAGGAATTTTAATAAACAGCAAACTAAGCTGCAAAAAACAGTGTCAGGCAGCTGCTGCCAAGGCCAATAAGATAATGGGTTGCATCAAAAGGGGCATAGATGAGAACATAGTCCTACCACTTTACAAATCGCTAGTCAGACCACACATGGAGTACTGTGTACAGTTCTGGGCTCCTGTAAACAAGGCAGACATTGCAGAGCTGGAGAGGGTCCAGAGGAGGGCAACTAAAGTAATAACTGGAATGGGGCAACTACAGTACCCTGAAAGATTATCAAAATTAGGGTTATTCACTTTAGAAAAAAGACGACTGAGAGGAGATCTAATTAATATGTATAAATATATCAGGGGTCAGTACAGAGATCTATCCCATCATCTATTCATTCCCAGGACGGTGACTGTGACGAGGGGACATCCTCTGCGACAGGAGGAAAGAAGGTTTGTACACAAACATAGAAGAGGATTCTTTACTGTAAGAGCAGTGAGACTATGGAACTCTCTGCCTGAGGAGGTGGTGATGGTGAGTACAATAAAGTAATTCAAGAGGGGCCTGGATGTATTTCTGGAGCGTAATAATATTACAGGCTATAGCTACTAGAGAGAGATTGTTGATCCAGAGATTTATTCTGATTGCCTGATTGGAGTCAGGAAGGAATTTTTATTCCCCTAAAGTGAGGAAAATTGGCTTCTACCTCACAGGTTTTTTTTTGCCTTCCTCTGGATCAACTTGCAGGATGACAGGCCGAACTGGATGGACAAATGTCTTTTTTCGGCCTTATGTACTATGTTACTATGTTACTATGTTAAATAGACAGCCAGATAGTGTTAGGTGTCTGTAAAAAAAGGCCTGAATTTGAATTCAATACATTGGGCCAAATAATATTTTTGTTGTTGTGGTGAACGATAACAATGAGGAAAACATCTAGTAAAGGACGCGGACATGGTCGTGGTGGTGTTAGTGGACCCTCTGGTGCTGGGAGAGGACGTGGCCGTTCTGCCACAGCCACACGTCCTAGTGTACCAACTACCTCAGGTCCCAGTAGCCGCCAGAATTTACAGCGATATTTGGTGGGGCCCAATGCTGTTCTAAGGATGGTAAGGCCTGAGCAGGTACAGGCATTAGTCAATTGGGTGGCCGACAGTGGATCCAGCACGTTCACATTATCTCCCACCCAGTCATCTGCAGAAAGCGCACAGATGGCGCCTGAAAACCAAGCCCATCAGTCTGTCACATCACCCCCATGCATACCAGGGAAACTGTCTGAGTCTCAAGTTATGCAGCAGTCTCTTATGCTGTTTGAAGACTCCGCTGGCAGGGTTTCCCAAGGGCATCCACCTAGCCCTTCCCCAGCGGTGGAAGACATAGAATGCACTGACGCACAACCACTTATGTTTCCTGTTGATGAGGACATGGGAATACCACCTCAGCATGTCTCTGATGAGGACGAAACACAGGTGCCAACTGCTGTGTCTTTCTGCAGTGTGCAGACTGAACAGGAGGTCAGGGATCAAGACTGGGTGGAAGACGATGCAGGGGACGATGAGGTCCTAGACCCCACATGGAATGAAGGTCGTGCCACTGACTTTCACAGTTCGGAGGAAGAGGCAGTGGTGAGACCGAGCCAACAGCGTAGCAAAAGAGGGAGCAGTGGGCAAAAGCAGAACACCCGCCGCCAAGAGACTCCGCCTGCTACTGACCGCCGCCATCTGGGACTGAGCACCCCAAAGGCAGCTTCAAGGAGTTCCCTGGCATGGCACTTCTTCAAACAATGTGCTGACGACAAGACCCGAGTGGTTTGCACGCTGTGCCATCAGAGCCTGAAGCAAGGCATTAACGTTCTGAACCTTAGCACAACCTGCATGACCAGGCACCTGCATGCAAAGCATGAACTGCAGTGGAGTAAACACCTTAAAAACAAGGAAGTCACTCAGGCTCCCCCTGCTACCTCTTCTGCTGCTGCCGCCTCGGCCTCTTCTGCTGCTGCCGCCTCGGCCTCTTCCTCCGCCTCTGGAGGAACGTTAGCACCTGCCGCCCAGCAAACAGGGGCTGTACCACCAACACCACCACCTCCGTCACCAAGCATCTCAACCATGTCACACGGCAGCGTTCAGCTCTCCATCTCACAAACATTTGAGAGAAAGAGTAAATTCCCACCTAGCCACCCTCGATCCCTGGCCCTGAATGCCAGCATTTCTAAACTACTGGCCTATGAAATGCTGTCATTTAGGCTTGTGGACACAGACAGCTTCAAACAGCTCATGTCGCTTGCTGTCCCACAGTATATTGTTCCCAGCGGGCACTACTTCTCCAAGAGAGCCGTGCCTTCCCTGCACAACCAAGTATCCGATAAAATCAAGTGTGCACTGCGCAACGCCATCTGTGGAAAGGTCCACCTAACCACAGATACGTGGACCAGTAAGCACGGCCAGGGACGCTATATCTCTCTAACTGCACACTGGGTAAATGTAGTGGCAGCTGGGCCCCAGGCGGAGAGCTGTTTGGCGCACGTCCTTCCGCCGCCAAGGATCGCAGGGCAACATTCTTTGCCTCCTGTTGCCACCTCCTCCTTCTCAGCTTCCTCCTCCTCTTCTTCCACCTGCTCATCCAGTCAGCCACACACCTTCACCACCAACTTCAGCACAGCCCGGGGTAAACGTCAGCAGGCCATTCTGAAACTCATATGTTTGGGGGACAGGCCCCACACCGCATAGGAGTTGTGGCGGGGTATAGAACAACAGACCGACGAGTGGTTGCTACCGGTGAGCCTCAAGCCCGGCCTGGTGGTGTGCGATAATGGGCGAAATCTCGTTGCAGCTCTGGGACTAGCCGGTTTGACGCACATCCCTTGCTTGGCGCATGTGCTGAATTTGGTGGTGCAGAAGTTCATTCACAACTACCCTGACATGTCAGAGCTGCTGCATAAAGTGCGGGCCGTCTTTTCGCGCTTCCGGCGTTCACATCCTGCCACTGCTCGCCTGTCTGCACTACAGCGTAACTTCGGCCTTCCCGCTCACCGCCTCATATGCGACGTGCCCACCAGGTGGAACTCCACCTTGCACATGCTGGACAGACTGTGCGAGCAGCAGCAGGCCATAGTGGAGTTTCAGCTGCAGCACGCACGGGTCAGTCGCACTGCGGAACAGCACCACTTCACCACCAATGACTGGGCCTCCATGCGAGACCTGTGTGCCCTGTTGCGCTGTTTCGAGTACTCCACCAACATGGCCAGTGGCGATGACGCCGTTATCAGCGTTACAATACCACTTCTATGTCTCCTTGAGAAAACACTTAGGGCGATGATGGAAGAGGAAGTGGCCCAGGAGGAGGAGGAGGAAGAGGGGTCATTTTTAGCACTTTCAGGCCAGTCTCTTCAAAGTGACTCAGAGGGAGGTTTTTTGCAACAGCAGAGGCCAGGTACAAATGTGGCCAGCCAGGGCCCACTACTGGAGGACGAGGAGGACGAGAATGAGGAGGAGGTGGAGGTGGAGGAGGATGAGGATGAAGCATGGTCACAGCGGGGTGGCACCCAACGCAGCTCGGGCAAATCACTGGTGCGTGGCTGGGGGGAAACGCAGGACGATGACGATACGCCTCCCACAGAGGACAGCTTGTCCTTACCCCTGGGCAGCCTGGCACACATGAGCGACTACATGCTGCAGTGCCTGCGCAACGACAGCAGAGTTGCCCACATTTTAACGTGTGCGGACTACTGGGTTGCCACCCTGCTGGATCCACGGTACAAAGACAATGTGCCCACCTTACTTCCTGCATTGGAGCGTGATAGGAAGATGCGCGAGTACAAGCGCACGTTGGTAGACGCGCTACTGAGAGCATTCCCAAATGTCACAGGGGAACAAGTGGAAGCCCAAGGCCAAGGCAGAGGAGGAGCAAGAGGTCACCAAGGCAGCTGTGTCACGGCCAGCTCCTCTGAGAGCAGGGTTAGCATGGCAGAGATGTGGAAAAGTTTTGTCAACACGCCACAGCTAACTGCACCACCACCTGATACGGAACGTGTTAGCAGGAGGCAACATTTCACTAACATGGTGGAACAGTACGTGTGCACACCCCTCCACGTACAGACTGATGGTTCGGCCCCATTCAACTTCTGGGTCTCCAAATTGTCCACGTGGCCAGAGCTAGCCTTTTATGCCTTGGAGGTGCTGGCCTGCCCGGCGGCCAGCGTTTTGTCTGAATGTGTATTCAGCATGGCAGGGGGCGTCATTACAGACAAACGCAGCCGCCTGTCTACAGCCAATGTGGACAAGCTGACGTTCATAAATGAACCAGGCATGGATCCCACAGGACCTGTCCATCCCTTGTGCAGATTAGACATTAACTACCTCCCCTTAACCATATATTATTGTACTCCAGGGCACTTCCTCATTCAATCCTATTTTTATTTTCATTTTACCATTATATTGCAGGGCAACCCAAAGTTGAATGAACCTCTCCTCTGTCTGGGTGCCGGAGCCTAAAAATATCTGACAGTGGCCTGTTCCAGTGTTGGGTGACGTGAAGCATGATTCTCTGCTATGACATGAAGCCTGAATCTCTGCTATGGGACCTCTCTCCTCTGTCTGGGTGCCGGGGCCAAAATATCTGACAATGGAATGTTCCAGTTTTGGGTGACGTGAAGCATGATTCTCTGCTATGACATGAAGCCTGAATCTCTGCTATGGGACCTCTCTCCTCTGTCTGGGTGCCGGGGCCTAAATATCTGACAATGGACTGTTCCAGTTTTGGGTGACGTGAAGCATGATTCTCTGCTGACATGAAGCCTGAATCTCTGCTATGGGACCTCTCTCCTCTGTCTGGGTGCCGGGGCCTAAACATCTGACAATGGACTGTTCCAGTTTTGGCTGACGTGAAGCCTGATTCTCTGCTATGACATGAAGCCTGATTCTCTGCTGACATGAAGCCTGAATCTCTGCTATGGGACCTCTCTCCTCTGTCTGGGTGCCGGGGCCTAAATATCTGACAATGGACTGTTCCAGTTTTGGCTGACGTGAAGCCTGATTCTCTGCTATGACATGAAGCCTGATTCTCTGCTGACATGAAGCCTGAATCTCTGCTATGGGACCTCTCTCCTCTGTCTGGGTGCCGGGGCCTAAATATCTGACAATTGCCTGTTCCAGTGGTGGGTGACGTGAAGCCTGATTCTCTGCTATGACATGAAGCCTGATTCTCTGCTCTGACATGAAGCCTGATACTCTGCTATGGGACCTCTCTCCTCTGTCTGGGTGCCGGGGCCTAAATATCTGACAATGGACTGTTCCAGTTTTGGCTGACGTGAAGCCTGATTCTCTGCTATGACATTAAGCCTTATTCTCTGCTGACATGAAGCCTGAATCTCTGCTATGGGACCTCTCTCCTCTGTCTGGGTGCCGGGGCCTAAATAACTGACAATGGACTGTTCCAGTTTTGGGTGACGTGAAGCCTGATTCTCTGCTATGACATGAAGCCTGAATCTCTGCTATGGGACCTCTCTCCTTTGTCTCGGTGCCGGGGCCTAAAAATATCTGACAGTGGCCTGTTCCAGTGTTGGGTGACATGAAGCATGATTCTCTGCTATGACATGAAGCCTGATTCTCTGCTATGGGACCTCTCTCCAATTGATATTGGTTAATTTTTATTTATTTTATTTTTATTTTAATTCATTTCCCTATTCACATTTGTTTGCAGGGGATTTATCTACATTTTGCTGCCTTTTGCAGCCCTCTAGCCCTTTCCTGGGCTGTTTTACAGCCTTTTTAGTGCCGAAAAGTTTGGTTTTCCATTGACTTCAAAGGGGTTCGGGTTCGGGACGAAGTTCGGGTCGGGTTCGGATCCCGAACCCGAACATTTCCGGGAAGTTCGGCCGAACTTCTCGAACCCGAACATCCAGGTGTTCGCTCAACTCTACTGCTGGATTATCTCTGTGGATTCCAGATGTGGAGTTACATTGGAGGGGAATTAGAAGATTGCAGTGGTCTGGTGGTAGACATTAGCCATAGATGTGTAAGTCATTTGGTTTTGATCATTCATGCAGGAGGAAACAAATTTCATTGATTAGGCAGGATTTGGGTTGTTACTAGATTTTTTGGTCAGGTGTCTCTTGTCTGGTCAGAGATTATTCTGCTATGCTGTTGGCAGGGGGCTCAGAATGTTGCAGCTATTGACATATGTTGTTGGGTTTTTGAACATTAAAGTTCAAAACCCGAATATGCCTACTCTGCGTTCATCTGTGGGGGGGATCTGTGCCCAAAGAAAGAAAGTGGAGGAGCTCATGCTTGCTGTCCAACAGCTTGCATTTGGATGAGATAGAGAACATTGTTGGTATTTTGTGTTTAGGCTTGAAGGGCATTGACTTAAGGATGGTTTCATTTATGGCCAATGCCCCTTAACCCGAACATTTGTGTATTGTCGTTATTTGTATGGTTGGTGGATATTTGAGTTAAAAAAGAGGAAAGAGAGTTTCGCCTCCGAGGGTGTGTTAGTTGAGATGATCCCTGCAGTCTATCGATGCTCTGATTTCCAGAATTCTACTACTTTTCCTTCTTGGTGTTTTAATTTCAATGTTGAGAATTGAATATTTTCTTGTGGTAAAGAAGATGTTCTTCCAAAAACTGGAAGGTGACATTCATGTCCATAGGCTGTGTCTGATTTTGCAGCTCATACCTTTCTATTTGAAAGAGGCTGTTACAATACCAGACTTCCATGAGTGGTGCTGTTTCTGAAAAATGCTCATAATGCAGAACAGCCTCATTATATCTAATGCTACTCTGCACCTACCTCCAGGAATGCTTTATGAACGAGCAGGCTCTGCCATGTTCCCCTTCGTCATGGTGTGTGTACAACAAGGACTGCTATGGGAAGTCCAGCTCAAGTTAGCCTTACACTGCTTACTTTGTGCTGATTGATACTGCATTAATTTTCCTTAAGAATTGCAGAGTAACACTGGGTATACACATAGATATGGCTGTAATGCAGTTGTTCAATCAGACATATGATCGATCAATCCAGGCATCAACATGCTAGACTCAATTAGGAGATCAGGGACAGACTTGCAGACAGGGAGAAATGGCCGGCTGCATTTGGTCGATTATGCCAAACACTGGTATTTTCAGCCAACAAAGGCTGAAAAAAAAACCTAACCTGACATGACATCTTTGGCAGGCCACAATCTGCCAATGGCTATTGTTTGTGCATAACTTCATTTTTAGCCGAAGTGGTCAAAATAAGCAAATGGACAATGCAAATTAGTCTTTAAAAGGGTTGTCCCACAAAAAAATATTCCATCATTTTCAAACCAGCACGTGGATCTACATACTTTTGTAGCTACATGCAATTCAATATTTAGTATAGCCAATGAGCTATTCAATTAAATCTCAGTGTGGGACCACCTGCTGTTTGTTCTTTTTCTAATTTGTCCACTTCACGGAGGTGGATGCATAAGCTCAGTTCTATCCCTTAACTGCCACCATCAGATCTACTGTTAGGCTGGCTTCACATGAGGGTGTTTCACATTCCAGACTTGCAGCGTGAGTATAAGACAGCTCCTGTCCTGACCTTCCTGCACCGCCGGGGTCGCATAGCATTATATTGATTTATGATGCTATGTAACCCTTGTCAGTGTTATCCAATACATTACAGAACTGTAAGGGTTGCATAGCATCATAAATTATTATAATGCTATGCGATTCCAACAGTGCTGGGAGGTCAGGACGGGAGCTGTCTGATGCTCACTCTGCGAGTCAGGAGCATGACACTCGCTTGTGTGAAACCAGCCTTAGAAGCGGTGACAGTTACAGGGAAAGAACTGCAGCACAAAGGGAATGACCTCTGAGAAATGACATGCCCTCTGAGCTGTCAGTTTGAAATAAATCTAGCAGAGCAATTGAATTGGGAGAGACTCTGGATCCATGTGAGGTACAGGGCTGGTTCTAGCTTTGTTAGAGGTTGCAATGTACAATATGATGTCTGGGTTTAATTTTTTACATTAATCATGGGCTAACCCTTTTAAGAGGAATTGTCCATTTCCCCAATGGAAGAAGTTTTGGGAATACACCTAAAAGTGTTTCAGAGTATACAATGCATTGTGTTAGAGAAGCATTGCAGCGGAGCAGAAGCCATCTGTGCATGAAGTTACCAGGGTGTCTCCATGCATGGTACTGACAAGTGGATGGAGAGTGGTCTCCATGCAGGACTGCAGAGCCTGATAACTGAGTAGTGTTGCCATTGAGCCTTACCCGAACCTGTGAGAATTGGTGCATGTAAACTCAGGGCCACTTCAGCGTCTCGGGGATCCCTTGGCCCTTAGGAGGTTTCTACGAAATATGTCCCTCTCATAGAGCAAGTAAACGTGACGCCAGTTTTAGTTAAGTAGCGAGGATATTGAGTCCCCTTTGTAGATGGTAGTGTTGGTACCCAGTCTAGGAAGGCCAGAGTGGTGTTAAATAGGCCACAATATCCCTGGAGATGTTGTGTAGCACTTTGTCACAGTGCTACTTACCTGGATACGGTTGAATCCCAGACGTGGCCTTCCAAAGCAGTGCAAAAGGGTAGTTAACTTGGATAGTGTAGAAATAAAGTTGAGTCCAGACTTGGTTGTATGGAAGTTCAACAGTTGTTTTACTTTGCATAAACGATAATCCAAACAATCCACAGAACTTGTCTTGGTTCCCAACAGGTTTTAGCAGGACTTTGGCAGGCAAACAACTTCTGCACAACAAGTTTCTCTCTGCTGAATCTGAAGTGTACTCTCTCAGCTCTGCTATGTTGTAGCTTTCTGAGACTGCTATGTCAGCAATATTAAATAGGAATGCTTTCCTTCCTGCTTGATGCTGTGGTTCTGAGTCTGTCTCTTATTGTGATCCTAGGACCTTCTTGTCCTGGCTGGCTTTTAGGGAGAGCTCAGTCCCAGAGGGACGAGCATCTGCTTTCTTTCCCTACAGCATGGAGTACAGGAACTAACTGATTCTACCAAGATTGCACTTGCTCCTTGGAGGAGAGTATAAGAGAGCTGAACAGCCAGGTTCCACCCTCTGTAAAGTACCACTGCCAAGTATGCTACCACCCGCTGGTGAACCAGGTTATTAAATGAACAATACAAATGCATAGGAAGAAGTCCACACTACATGGAGGACCTGGAACAAAAGCATAAGATGACATGGTTATTGCATATACAGACAGAAGCAGGGTGTAGGAGTGGTAATGCCACTTGGGGGCATTACACCAGGACATAGTGCAAGTCTGAGGAGAGGCCGTGCAGGGCATGATGGGGTACCAGGGGAGAGCTACCATTGCCTGCCTTGCCACTCTCATTTGTGGGAAAGGTCCTGTTCATAGCAATGCAACATTTACTGTAGAAGATTCTATATATACCTCTAGGACAATACCCCCCTACAGCCATGCTGCCACACTACATAACCTCAGTAAAGTTATTTATTTGTACCTCAATGTCCACCTGCTCCTTACAACTATACACATTCCTAAGTATGTTCTTGTAGTAGGATTACAGCAATATGTGGGCGAAAACATCAGTTGTTCTAAACTAATGTTCTTTAACCAATGGCTTGAGATCCACATGTGATGTCATAGTATATACAAATGTGGTAATATTTCTCAAAGGATATTCCCATCTGAGACATTGAATTGATGTCATATAGATAGGATATGCCATCAATGTCAGATAGGTGCAGGTCCCATGTGTGGGACCCGCTCCTATCTCCAGAACTGGACCCCTGAAGTAAACTGTCGGGATTCGAACCCGTGACCAGCCACATCCCAGGCAGTAGCCCTGCTTACTAGGCTACCATCCTCTCTGGACATTCCTCCCTGAAACCTATTAGTTAACCTCAGTCTTGCCAAGCCTTGCTCATCACCCTTGATTCCCCACACCTGGTACTTCCCTATATAAGTCCAGCCCCTTGCACTCTAGCTTGCTGATTATTGAGCTCCTGAGCCTTGATCAAGCTTCTCCTCATCTGCTGCTCTTGCTACTTGCTACTACCGCTACTACCACTGCTGACCAGGAATTGCCTACCGACTACTCTTCTGCTTTGCCCCTACCTGCTGAACTGCTACCACCGTTGCCATCCGGATTGTCTGAACACGCTTACTGCTGCCTGCCCTGACCTACCGCCTGCCTACCGACTACTCTTCTGCTTTGCCCCTACCTACTGAACTGCTACCACCGTTGCCATCCGGATTGTCTGACCACGCTTACTACCTGCCTGCGGTCCTTGCCACTGGGCTCCACTCCTACCTCCAGCCGGCTGTCCTCTGACTCAGGTGAGCCTGTAGGACTGTTACAGAATAATCAGCCACACTTTGGAGTCCGCAATGGCCACTCTGCGTAAGCAGGTCTCTGAACTTCAAGAATTTGGTACTATATATCAGGAGAAATTTGCCCAGCTCCAAGTCGTAGTCCAAAGCCAACAGAGCGAGATTATTGAACTACAGAGGCAACTCCTGGACGTCCGCTGCACGGCTGCAGACACCCGCATGCCACTCCCATCAAGATTCGGCGGTGACAGACGCCAGTATCGGGGGTTTCTAAACCAATGCCGCATCTATTTTCAGATGTACCCGGCCCCCTTCACCACCGAGAAAAAGAAGGTGCTATTCATAGTCAATCTCCTGACGGATGAAGCATTAGCATGGGCATCACCATACGTGGAGACTAACAGTCAGCTCCTGAACAACCTAAACAACTTCATGGACCTAACCTTCGCCCGCGAAAAGAATATTCCACTGACAATCAAGGCAGCCCCCGTTGACCTGGAAACCGTCGACGGATCCCCACTCTCCTCGGGGCCGGCCACTCACGAGACCACCGAACTACAACTCCTCATAGAACCAGATCACCGTGAAAAGATCCACTTCTCTCTGATCGCCCCCCCCCCCCCCCGAAGTTCCCAATGATCTTGGGCATCCCATGGTTGGCCACCCACAACCCCTCGGTGGACTGGGAAACCCGCTGCATACGATTCCCATCCGAGTTCTGCACGCTAAATTGCTCCCACAAACCCGTCCTTCCACCCGAAGACACCACCATCTCAAAACTATCTGTCAAGGATCTGCTACCCCCTCAATACAGCGAGTTCCAGGATGTCTGCGACAAGAAAAACGCAGACAAGCTGCCACCACACCGACCCTACGACTGCCCTATAGAACTGTTGCCCGGGGCCGAAATACCCTTTGGCAGTATCTACTCCCTCTCAGAGCCTGAACTCAAGGCTCTGAAAGAGTACCTGGACGAGGACCTGAGGAAGGGGTTCATCCGGCCCTCCACCTCTCCCGCGGGAGCCCCCTTTTTCTTCGTAGAGAAGAAAGACTCCTCCCTGCGTCCCTGCATAGACTACAGAAAGCTTAATGACATAACCGTAAAAAACCGGTACCCGCTCCCACTGATTTCCGAACTCCTTGAGAGACTCCGGGAAGCGAAGATCTTCACCAAACTCGACCTTCGAGGGGCCTACAACCTCGTCCGAATCCGCCCTGGGGACGAATGGAAGACCGCCTTCCGGACACGTTATGGTCATTTCGAGTACCTGGTCATGCCTTTCGGACTCTGCAATGCTCCCGCCACCTTCCAGCACTTCATTAACGACATCCTCAGGGACATGCTGGTTCTGTTTGTAGTCGTTTACCTGGACGACATCTTGATCTTCTCTGAAGACCTCGAGCAGCACCGCGAACACGTCCGCAGGGTACTGCAGAGGCTCAGACAGAACTCTCTCTATATCAAGCTAGAGAAATGCGAGTTTGAGCGAACCACCACTCAGTTCCTCGGATACATCATCTCCCCAGAGGGCCTAAGTATGGACCCGGGGAAGGTCCAAGCTGTGATGAACTGGCCCGTTCCGAAAAACGAGAAGGAGATACAAAGATTCATTGGCTTCGCCAACTTCTATCGGAAGTTTGTCCGGAACTTTTCCAAGGTCATAGCACCAATCACCCAACTCACCAAGAAGGCAGTCCCCTTCTCCTGGACACCCGAGGCCCAGGAGGCCTTCACCAAGTTGAAACTCCTCTTCACTTCTGCCCCAATCCTAATCCACCCGAACCCCGAGCTCCCATTTACAGTCGAAGTGGATGCATCAGACTCTGCGGTGGGGGCAGTTTTGTCACAACGGACAGGGGAGAGGATGCTATTACACCCGTGCGCATATTTCTCCCGCCAGATGTCCCCCTCTGAGAAGAACTATGACATCGGGAACAAAGAACTACTGGCGATCAAGGATGCCTTCTCCGAGTGGAGACACCTGCTGGAGGGAGCCACCAACCCCATAATCGTACTAACTGACCACAAGAACCTCGAGTTCATCCGCAGCGCTAAGAGACTCTCAGCCAGACAGGCCAGATGGAGCCTATTCTTTTCCCGCTTCAACTATCTCATCACCTATCGCCCTGGATCAAAAAACGGCAAGGCTGACGCCCTTTCCAGAATGTTTTCTGAGCCCTCACAGAGTAACAAGGGCCAAAATAACATCTTGCCCGAGAGAAGGGTCGTAGGGGCCACCTACTCTAAAGAACTCCTGGGCACAATCAAAGAAGGATATGAAAATGACCCCTTCCTCTCCCACCCCACAGGCAATGTCAGCCTTACGTTTAAGAACGGTCATTGGTTTCATCAGGACCTACAACTATATGTACCAGAAATCGCACGGCTCGAAGTGCTCAAACTCAACCATGACTCCAAGGTGGCCGGCCATTTTGGCACAAGAAAGACCCAGGAGCTTCTCTCCCGCTCCTTCTGGTGGCCAACATACAAGGAGGACATCAAGAGGTACATCTCCTCGTGCACGGTCTGTGCCCGCAATAAGACTCCTCGTTCCTCTCCCGTGGGTCTGTTACAACCTCTCCCGATTCCCTCCCGCCCCTGGGGCTCGATCTCCATGGACTTTGTGGTAGACCTTCCTCCTTCAAAAGGGATGAACACCATCCTGGTCGTGGTCGACCGTCTCACCAAGATGGCCCATTTCATCCCCTACAAAGGCCTACCCACAGCCAAACAGACGGCCGATCTTATTCTCAGAGAGGTCTTCAGGCTGCATGGGATCCCGGACGACGTGGTCTCCGACCGAGGTGTACAATTTGCCTCAAAGTTCTGGAAGAACTTCTGCCTGGCGCTCGGGGTTAAAGTGAACCTGTCCTCTGCTTTCCACCCTCAGTCAAACGGGCAGACGGAGAGAACTAATCAGACCCTAGAGCAATACCTACGCTGTTTCAGCTCCCACCTGCAGGATGACTGGCTTGATCATCTCCCCACGGCCGAGTTCGCCTACAACAATGCTGAGCACAGCTCAACCAAGCACAGCCCCTTCTTTGCTAACACAGGCTCGCACCCGGTGTTCATTCCCCACCTACCCGTTGCCTCCACCCTCCCAGCAGTGGCCGAACGCCTAACAACCCTACAGGAGGCACAAGAGAACATTATAGACAACCTCCAGCTTGCCCAGAGGCGCTTTAAACAGGGAGCAGACAGACGTCGCAAACCCACCCCGGGCTTCCATGTGGGAGACAAGGTATGGCTGTCCACCAGGAACCTCAGATTGAAGGTCCCCTCCAAAAAATTTGCCCAAAGATACATGGGTCCGTTCCGGATCACCGCACAAATCAACGAGGTCACGTTCCGGCTCGACCTTCCGGACTCCATTAGGGTGCACCCTGTCTTCCATTGCTCTCTCCTCAAGCCTTACGTGGAGAACACCTTCACAGGCCGGCACTCGCCCCCACCACCACCCGTGAGGGTACAGGGTGAAGAAGAATACGTTGTCGCAAAGATCCTCGACTCCAGGATCCACCGGGGAAGACTACAATACCTAATTGGGTGGGAGGGTTACCCTCCCGAGGATAACTCCTGGGAGCCAGAAGAGAATGTCCACGCCCCCAGACTGGTAAAAGAGTTCCACCAACGGCACCCCGGTAAGCCTGCCCCTGCGGTGCCCGGAGGTCACCTTGGAAGGGGGGGAGTACTGTCGGGATTCGAACCCGTGACCAGCCACATCCCAGGCAGTAGCCCTGCTTACTAGGCTACCATCCTCTCTGGACATTCCTCCCTGAAACCTATTAGTTAACCTCAGTCTTGCCAAGACTTGCTCATCACCCTTGATTCCCCACACCTGGTACTTCCCTATATAAGTCCAGCCCCTTGCACTCTAGCTTGCTGATTATTGAGCTCCTGAGCCTTGATCAAGCTTCTCCTCATCTGCTGCTCTTGCTACTTGCTACTACCGCTACTACAACTGCTGACCAGGAATTGCCTACCGACTACTCTTCTGCTTTGCCCCTACCTGCTGAACTGCTACCACCGTTGCCATCCGGATTGTCTGACCACGCTTACTGCCGCCTGCCCTGACCTACCGCCTGTCTACCGACTACTCTTCTGCTTTGCCCCTACCTACTGAACTGCTACCACCGTTGCCATCCGGATTGTCTGACCACGCTTACTACCTGCCTGCGGTCCTTGCCACTGGGCTCCACTCCTACCTCCAGCCGGCTGTCCTCTGACTCAGGTGAGCCTGTAGGACTGTTACATAAACAAAGAGAAGCCGTGAATGCATGGCCACCCTCCTTTCACCACTATGGAAGTTCCGAAAATATCCAAGCCCTGGCTCGGCTATTTCTGGTAGTCCCATAGCGGTGAATGAAAAGGTTGTTGCGTTTGTGCAGCATGCGTTCCATTCATTGCTATGGGACTTCTGTAAACAGCTAAGAGAGCTTGCTCAGCTATTTTTGGAACTCCCATAGCAATGAATGGAGGGCATGCTGCGCATGTGTGTTTTGCTCTCCTTTACTTTGGGGGCCCTGTTCTCTAGATTGGAGTGGGTTCCAGAGGTGTTATTGATGGCATATCTTAGTGATATGGGTTTAATGTCCCAGATGGGCCATCCCCTTTAAGAGGTTTCCCACTATAATGGAATCCAGCAGCAAGAGCACTCCCACAGGTGAAATTATGCATTACACAAGATCTATTTATATCATTGTGTTAAAATGATTAATAAAATTGACATTTTGGGAGGGTTGTTGAAATGGAATCGATATACATAACTCACGTAAAGTAGACAAGAACAAGATGATAAATCCAACAAACAGTGGTATATCATATCCAACCCTAGGAAAATAAGAAGAGCTTTAGAACAAGAAGAGGAAAATGCTAAGTAGATGTATTATAGTAGAGCTTTCTGAATCTTGTACTACCATGTACCTGTTGGTAATAGTTCCGACTATGGGGTTGACTATAAGTTGTACTATTCCTATGGATGCAAACAGAAGACCAACTTGGGTATTTTCTTGTTGCAGGACACTCGTTTCCATGTTGCAGCTTGAATTGTTGAGGGCTTTCTGGGTCTTAGCAATCTCTTGATAATCTGATTCGTCACTTAAGATGGAGGCATTGTCATATGAAGAGTAAATAGAAGCATTGGAAACAGAAGATGAAGATGATGAAGCCATCCGTTCCAGAGATGTGTTTCTAGTCTCAAATAATTTCCCATAGAGGAAATCTGGAATGATGGGAACTAGATAGAAATAAGTATTTATTATAAATAAATATGTGAATAAACATTGATTGGTCAATATAAAGATAACCATCATACAATTATTATAAAGAAAGGTCTGGCCTATGAGTTCCACAACACTAGGACTTCTCATTAATCAAGGGAGTATTAAAGTCTACCCCTTCTCCACAAAGTCACAGTAGGTGCCAGTGTAACATCCCAGAGTGGTGTTAACACTCCTGCACCCAGCTTCTATCTGTGTCTGCTAACATTAATGTCATCTATGCATTCTGTTCCAGGTTCACCACACTGTGCATTTCTAATGTTTGCAACTGTTTATATGTAATGTGCCTGGTTCACCAGCAGGTGGCAGCAAACACATCAGAGTTACAGAGTTACAGCAAACACATCAGAGTTATAGAGTTACAGCACAAAGGGTGGGGACCAGTTCTAGTTAGTCTAGCTTACCCCCTGCTAGGGGACAGGTTTCCAGGGGCACATCTCTGCTAGATGTGCTTATACCAGCCAAAGAACCTTAAGCTCTGCTGACCAGGGAGGTCACAGCCTGAACCCTCAGGAGCCAGGAGGAAAATTTCCTAGTATAACTTAGAGTCAGACTACAAAGTGTAGGGCAGCATACAGAAGAAGCAGAGTACTGAGCAAGCCTCTCAGTACAGCAGAGAGAGAGAAAGCAAGCAGAGTTATTGAAGAAACCTGCCAGTTTAATGCTAAAGCCTTCTGGGACCAAGACAAAGCTTGAAGACTGTTTCTGATGAACGTTCATTCAAGTAAAACTGCTGTTCAACTATATGCAAGGTCTGGCCTTAATCTTTCTTTCAAATCCTTACATTTTTCCCCCTATTTATTGCTTCGGAGCCAAAGCCTGGGGTCCAGCTGTATGTAGGTAGGAGCACCGTGACACACGTAAAGGGACATTTTTAGGCTACACTATACCACTCGGCATTCCTACACCTGGGACGGGTTTTATATATAGAGGGCCCTAGGAGGAGGTGCCCGTTACACCAGCGGTGGCGTGGCTAGAAGCTCCTGGCCCCCAATGTTCAGAGCATGCCTTGAAGTTCATTACAATATGGCATAATGGGCAGTAAATAACTTAATTATCTTTAATTGAAGATGGCAGTGGTGTGGAACCACAGTCTTAACCAACAGGTTTTGGGCTACTCGTAAGAGTGTTATCCTATTCACCCTTTAATTCCATTACAGGGAACTGGACTTCACTGCAGGGGAACCAGGCCACTACCTCCTGCAGTAGTCTCTATGTGATTAACAGCTGACGCATGGGGTGCAGAGCATCAAGGGGAGAAAAACATAGCCAGAGATAGACTAAGATCAGGGCTGGCTGAGAATAAACAATACAGTCCAAGGCTAAGGCAGGCAGTAAAGAGTCAGGTCAGACAGTAAAGACACAATACATGTACCATAAATGGGCAGAGGTCAGTACATGGGCAGACAACAGAAGAGCGCACCTTCGCTGGGAACTATAGCAAGCTTAGGAATCTTATTACTCAAATACTTTTCCACTAGTGAAAGTGCCTTAAGTACCCAAGTCATTGGCTAGTGAAGATTGGGGCACATGCTGACAGTTTAAGCACACACGTCTTATAGGTAAAGGTGGTGAGGCTTTGGGGAAAGCCCTTTAATGACCATGTGTAAGATCTAAAAAAGCAAACATACCAACCACTGTGTAAAGCATATTATCCAGGAGTAGAGCTACAAAGACCACCACAAGGACCACCTCTTTGGAGCCCCTCTTTTCTTTAAGCCACCTGGATGGGCTGCACTCCATCATGGCACCACAGGGATCACCCTTCAAAAAGACAAAAAAGAGTTAAATCGTACACAGCATTACTTTACTGGACCTTGTTCATCTTGAAATTTTGACATCAGTTCCTTTGTGTGCCAAAGGAAGTAAGGATCACTTTAAGCCTCTCCCACCTCATGATAAGGTGTAGAATGTACCCATTTGGGGTGGGTACTCATGGAGTTGTTAATGTAAGGACTTTGACACAATATTTGAGGCTCAGGAACATTGCCTAGTGGTTCTTGTTAATATTTTACAGGATCTCCTTAAGATCTGCTGATCTTCCCATCTCCTCCACTAACCTCACACAGCTCTCCAGGAAGGCATCTGAAGGTCCCCCAATGTTGTGGCCTGGTCTGTCTCAACATAAATATGCCCACCTACAGTGGAGAAACATACTATATGGGCTAAACGAGTGCTGATCAGCATATATCTTAACATACCTGTACCTTAAAATGGCACTTGGTTAAATGGACCATAATTTAGACAACATTCCATAATATAAGGACCATGTTCTAGCCCCAGAACAATGTACAGAAGGACATAGCAAAGGAGGCACCTCCACCACCCTGCACATTTCACATGTATAAAAGAGTCATCTTCTTAAAGGGGTAGTTCCATCAAAATTTTATCACATATTAATAGACTACATGTGAATATTCCAGTCCATTTTTTTTTTTACAATAAATTCGCAAATTCAAGAGTTCGTGATCTCCCGTCATTGTTTACTTGATTGCGAAAAATTGGCAATGTAATATATTCTCGATAAATTCACAATTGGAATATTGAACACTATTCGCGAATACGAATATATAACACTATATTCTAAATATTCGCAATTAAAATTTGCGATTAAAATATTCAACACTACTATCTACATAGGCGATCTTATTATCTTTGCTGACTGCTACAGAATAACAGTGTTTTGTATTTAGTTTTCAATGACATAGTACTGCCAAAATAATAAGAAAAACAGCATGAAATTCTAAAAAAAATTCTAGGAATATTTGAGGTCATTTATCAAACTGGTGTAAAAGTAGAACAGGCTTAGTTGTCCATAGCAACCAATCAGATTCCACCTTTTATTTTCGACAGCTCCTTTGGAAAATGAAAGGTAAAATCTGATTGGTTGCTGTGATGAATGACCCCAATTGAGTTTTATAAAAAAAAATACCCCTTTTGACAAAATTGCCCCTTTAAATTAGAAGAAGGCACTTCTCCTAATGCACCTAGCCACTTTGGAAGAGCACTGGATGTGCCAGAAGAATGGAATTTCTCCAAAAGTGACCCAAAATGGGTCAGAGACACTGGTACAGAGCACCGTGAGATAAGTATAAATCATAGAGACAGGACAGGCAAACTACAAGCAATCTGATATACAAAAGCTTTGTGTATTAAATCACGTGCAGTCCCTTTGTAGAAGTAGGTCCCCACTTCTTTCAGTCCAAAACATATAAAAAGGAGGCAGAATGGATTTATAATATGAACACATTACCACCCAATGGGTTAAATATAGAGTGGGATATAAAATCTGTTTGCACATACTGAGATAGTTCCTAATTGAAAGAAAAAGAAGGGCTTTATAGTTTGGTTGGCCTTATGGTATAGAGTACTCACACTACCAGGAGATAGCATTATGGGAGTTATGGATGTTAAAATAGTAAGGTCACATCTATGGAAAAGGAGGGGGGATTGGGGCTGCAAGGGAAGGACAGGGGGTAGTATGCATAGAGGGAAGTAGGAGATAATAGCTGTACTAGTTATCAGTATAATGCCTCCTGCACACGACCGTATGGTTTTGCAGTCCGTTTTAAACGGATCAATTTTTCAGTTTTTTTGTTTCAGTAGTTTTTCTGTTTCCATTCAGTTTCCATTTAATTTTGCTATTCCGCTTTTCCATTTGATTTCCGTTTGTGATCTATTTTTTGTGAATCGCAAACGGAAACGGAAGCATACAATAATGTTTAAACAGTAAGTACATAAAAAAATTGGGCTGGGTATAAAATTTTCAATAGATGGTTCCGCAAAAACGGAATGGATACGGAAGACATGCGATATACCTGCGTCCACAAAATATTGATTAAGGCCTGAGATATACGTGCTGCCCATAATTATTTATACCCCAGGCAAATTTTGACTTAAAGGGAACCTGTCACCAGGATTTTGGGTATAGAGCTGAGGACATGGGTTGCTAGATGGCCGCTAGCACAACCGCAATATCCAGTCCCCACAGCTCTATGTGCTTTTATTGTGTATAAAAACCAATTTGATACATATGCAAATTAACATAAAAGAGTCATATCTTACTCATCTCAGGTTAATTTGCATATGTATCAAATCGGTTTTTATACACAATAAAAGCACACAGAGCTATGGGGACTGGATATTGCGGATGTGCTAGCGGCCAGCTAGCAACCCATGTCCTCAGCTCTATACACAAAATCCAGGTGACAGGTTCCCTTCCTACATTTATTGAACCAGCAAGTAATTTTTTGACTCCCAAAAGATAATAAGACGATGTACAAGAGGCATTATTGTGGGAAAAAAACATTTATCAGCTTTTATTTACATTTGAGCAAAAAGTGTCCAGTTCAAAATTATTCATACCCTTTTAAATAATCAATAGAAAAGCCTTTATTGGCTATTACAGCAATCAAACGCTTCCTATAATTGCAGACCAGCTTTTTGCATGTCTCCACAGGTATTTTTGCCCATTCATCTTTAGCATTGAGCTCCAAATCTTTCAGGTTGGAGGGTCTTCTTGCCATCACCCTGATCTTTAGCTCCCTCCACAGATTCTCAATTGGATTCGTCTGGACTCTGGCTGGGCCACTCCAAAACGTTAATGTTGTTGTCTGCTAATCATTTCTTCACCACTTTTGCTGTGTGTTTTGGGTCATTGTCATGCTGAAATGTCCACTGGTGCCCAAGGCCAAGTTTCTCTGCAGACTGCCTGATGTTGTCATTGAGAATTCTCATGTATTGCTCTTTTTTCATGGTGCCGTTTACAGTGATTAGGTTCCCTGGTCCATTGGCTGAAAAATACCCCCAAAGCATTAGGTTCCCACCACCATGTTTGAGAGTGGGGATGGTGTTCTTTGGGTTGAAGGCTTCTCACGCTAAATTAAGGAAACATCATTGTGACTTCTTCTTTGTCCGGATGATCTTTTGCAAGGGCCAAGTGAGCTTTTGTGTGCCTTATCTGGAGAAGTGTAACCCAGCAGTGTGTAGTGTCCGTTGGATTGTCTGCCTTGAGACATTGCCACCAGCAGAGCCCAGATTCACCAGGATGGCCTTGTGACGGTATCACTGTATCTCACCGCCTTATAATTCCTTAATTCCAATTAGTTGAAGAATCCCCCATTCGCCAAATAAGAAATCGCTGGTAGCGCTGAATAATTCCACATATGAGCCAAAGCTGGATACTGGAACAAGACTTTACTGGAAGCACACCACATTCAAAAATACTATTTCTTAACAATGGTTAACATAATTATCCCAGGCAGGACAATACACAATGTCCTCTGTCCTGGAGACAACCGAGGTGTAATTTCATTATCTCTCAGGACAAAGGGAAATCGCCAATACACACGGTGAGACAATAGGACAGACATCACTTACTCAAATATACAATGTCCCACCCTTTACAATACACATAGACATGTAACACATCCCAACCTGGCACGAATTAGACCAGGGTTCAAAAGTTAGTAAAAGTTTCCTTTAAGCAGGGAGAGGAAAACATGCGGACAACCATCGAAGGGCATCCTTCACAATGGCCCCCCTTTTTCCTCCCTGCTCCGGCAGATACGGTTAGACCTTTCCTGGTCTAGTAGGGGATGGCGGTGCTTCAGGCTCAGTCAGATAGTAAGTCAGTTTGCCTTGACAGCCCGTCTGTGTTGCCGTTTTGCTTGCCAGGGCGGTAATGGATGGTGAAATCATAGGGTTGGAGCGCCAGGCTCCACTGTAATAAACGAGCATTGTCTCCAGAGACCCGGTTGAGCCAGACCAAGGGGTTGTGGTCAGTTATGAGAGTAAAGGCACGGCCATACAGATGGGGGGTGAGTTTTTTGAGGGCCCAGACCAGCGCCAGGCACTCTTTCTTAATGGCCGCATAACAACAATTTCCGACTCAGGTAGATCACCGGGTGCTCCCCTCCATCCTCGCCGACCTGGCTTAATACTGCCCCCAGTCCAAACCTTGAGGCATCTGTGTGAACCATAAACCTTTTGTTAGGATCTGGGGCAGCCAACACAGGAGCATTAATTAGAGCATTTTTCAAAGCTTGGAAAGCCACCTCACTTGTCGGGGTAATTTATTTTTTGTGAGGTCAGTCAGGGGTTTGGCTAGGGTGCTGTAGTCGGGTACGAAATGTCAGTAGTAGCCGGCTGTCCCCAGGAAGGCCATGACTTGTGTCTTGGTACGAGGAGTGGGCCAATTAGCAACGGCCTCGATTTTAGCCGGTTCCGGTCGTTGCTTACCGCAACCTACTCGATGGCCCAAGTATTGTACCTCCGCCATACCGAAGTGACACTTGTCTGGCTTCAAGGTTAAACCGGCCCCCCTAATCCTATCCAATACTTCCCCTAGATGTTCTAAGTGTGCCTCCCAGGTATCGCTATGGATGGCGATATCATCCAGGTAGGCACATGCATAATCCTGGAGACCCTCTAATAGGCGATCCACCATCTGCTGGAATGTGGCCGAACGGGGTGATGAAAGCGGATTTGGGGATCGCATCCTCCGCGAGAGGAATCTGCCAGTACCCTTTACATAGATCGATCGTGGTCCATCCGAGGCATGGGATAAGCGTCTGTGACCGTCTTGTCATTGAGTCGCCTGTAGTCTACACAGAAGCGGGTTGTACCATCCCACTTCGGTACTAGAACTACAGGGGAGGCCCAAGGACTTTCTGAGTGCTCTATTACCCCTAGCCGGAGCATTTCTTCTATTTCTTTCCGCATCCCATCTCTGACAGCTTCAGGGATGCGGTAAGGGGGTTGCCTTAGTGGCGTCTGCCCTGGAGTTTCCTCTTTGTGGACAGTCAGTGGGGTGTACCCGGGTTCTTGGGAGAATGTGGCCCTTTTGGACTCGAGTAAGCGGACTGCCTGAGTTTTCTACTGGGGTGCTAGTTGTTCCCCTAACCGGACTAACTCTATCGTTCTTGTTTCTCGGGTACCCCCTAACATGTCGGGTAATGGTAGTTCCTCTGTGTCCTCGCCGGCAGGGGCGCAGATGGCAGTTACCTCTTCCGTTCTTTCCTGATATGCTTTGAGCATGTTGATGTGAAATGTCCGTTTCACCTCCTCATTCTCACAGCTAGCTACTGTATAGGTTGTATCACTTACCTGTCCTATAACCTTATAAGGTCCCTGCCAGGCAGCCTGAAGCTTGTCAGTACGGACGGGTCTCAGTACCATCACCTTCTGTCCTACTTGAAAGCTTCGGTACCTGGCCTTCCTTTCATACCATACTTTCTGGCGCCGTTGGGCTGCCAGGATGTTGTTCTGGACAGCCTGAATCAACTCCTCCATGCGGTCCCGCAGCTCCAACACATATGGTACAATCGGGGTCCCTTCTATTTCTGTGTGACCTTCCCAGTGATCCTTAATGAGATCTAGTGGCCCCCTCACCTGCCTCCCGTATAATAGTTCAAAAGGTGAAAACCCGGTGGATTCCTGCGGCACCTCCCGGTAGACGAACAGTAAGTGCGGCAGGAAACGCTCCCAGTCCCTATAGGCTCCTATGAACGCTTTCAACATCTGTTTCAACGTTCCGTTGAAACGCTCACAGAGCCCATTGGTCTGGGGGTGGTACGGGGAGCTGGTTATCGAGTTAATCACACACAACTTCCACAGTTGTTGGGTGACCTCGGCAGTGAACTGTGTGCCCTGGTCTGATAGAATCTCTTTGGGAAATCCCACTCGAGAGAATATCTTGACCAGGGCATCCGCCACTGTCTCAGCCTGAATATTTGGGAGGGATACGGCCTCCGGATAACGGGTGGCGTAGTCTACTACGGTAAGTATATAGCGCTTACCGGAGTGACTAGGCTTCGCTAGGGGTCCTACAATGTCCACTGCAACTCTCCAAAGGGCTCCTCTATTATAGGAAGGGGAATCAATTTAGCCTTCGGGTGATCCCCTCTCTTACCTACCCGTTGGCATATTTCACAGGTTTGACAGTACGCCCAGACGTCATTGGATACCCCAGGCCAAAAGAAGTTCTGGGTTATCCGGTGTAACGTCTTGTGTCTTCCTAAATGCCCAGCTAACGGGACATCATGCGCTACTCGCAATTGCTCTTGCAGGTATTTGCTCGGTATTACCAGCTGGCGCTTTTGCTGGGGCCCGGGTGCATTGACCCGAGTCTCAGTAAAACGATACAAGCGACCTTCCTCCCATACTAGCTGCTCCTTTTCTAACCCCCCGTGCCCTCCCTTAGCTTTTTCCCTGTAATGGCTGAGGGTGGGATCCCCCCCACTTCCTTCCCAAAATCCTTTGGAGTATCCCAGGGAAGGGGGGCTACAGTCAAGGGTATAGTCAGTTGGCTTACCTGGGTCTCGGTTGGTTGTGGGTGGCTCTCGGTAGCACGACTTTGGGCTCAGGTTGTCACGGCTTGTACTTCTTGCGGAGAAGTGGCTGCAAAAGTGGAAGTCAAAGGGCCAATATCATTGCCCAACACTACCTCGGCGGACGACTCTTTCATTACCCCAACCTGTACGTTGCCTGCTCCAGCACCCCAGTCCAGATGTACCTGAGCGGTAGGAATCCGGTACACTGCCCACCCCTGCCACTCGCACAGCAATCGATTTCCCTGGTCTCTCTTTGTTGTCAATGAGGTGCTGTCACGACCATGTTGATGGCCGTGACTCCTTGGGAGCCGCATACAGTTGCCCGCGGTTTGGGTTGTAGTGTCAACCGCAGCTGTAGGCATAATGTTGTTAGCCTTGAGTGCGGTTGCTGCGGACAACAGTTATGTGTGCGGTCCCCTTGGAGTTGTGTGCGTGTTTGTATACACTTTCGTATGTCTGTGTGCACTCTGTTTGATGTTTGGTGTGCACTGACATCTTCCCTTCACTGTGGCTGTCCGTGGCAACGTTTGGTTGATTGTGTACATGTGGTGGCAGTGTCCCGGCCTTCGGGCTGACTCCCAGGATATGGTTGCCACCCATGTCGTTGCCTGCGGCAACAGCCACAGTGTGTTCTTGGATTTTGACACTTCCCCTTTAAGTTGTGTTTTCCCTTCTGTGGTATTGGAAGGGTTAACTCCCTTTCTGTGTGTGTGAGTCACGGGGTGTGTCTGACTGATGGGTGTGGCCTCTTGGCTCTATAAAGCCTCAGTTGTAGGCAGTAGTCAGGGAGGGTGCTTCAGCCATGCTTGCTGGAGACATCCTCCTGGTTACTTACCAACTGCCTGTGGGGGCCATCCTTCTGGTCAGCAAAATATAATGTTGTTTGGTGTTTAGAAGATGTGTTTGTCTTTATACCTTTTTATTGCACCTATGGTCCTGGGTTCCCGTGTGATGTGTGTTGTGTGCTGAGTAGGGATGAGTGAACTCGAACTGTATAGTTCGGGTTCGTACCGAATTTTGGGGTGTCCGTGACACGGACCCGAACCCGGACATTTTCGTAAAAGTCCGGGTTCGGGTTCGGTGCTCGTCGCTTTCTTGGTGCTTTTGTGACGCTTTCTTGGCGCTTTTTGAAAGGCTGCAAAGCAGCCAATTAACAAGCGTCATACTACTTGCCCCAAGAGGCCATCACAGCCATGCCTACTATTGGCATGGCTGTGATTGGCCAGAGCACCATGTGACCCAGCCTCTATTTAAGCTGAAGTCACATAGCGCCGCCCGTCACTCTGCTCTGATTAGCGTAGGGAGAGGTTGCGGCTGCGACAGTAGGGCGAGATTAGGCAGATTAACTCCTCCAAAGGACTTGATTATTGATCGATCTGCAGCTGTGGGTCATTGAGCTGCTGATACTCAATTGCTCACTGTTTTTAGGCTGCCCAGACCGTTTGTCAGTCACATTTTTCTGGGGTGATCGGCGGCCATTTTGTGTCTTGTGGTGCACCAAGTGCATTTAACCCTCAATGGTGTGGTTGTTTTTTGGCTAAAGCCTACATCAGGGTGAAGCTGTCACACCAAATGCATTTAACCAGCAATAGTCTGTTTATTTTTTGGCCATATACTACATCAGGGGCAAGCTGCGCCCGTCACCAAGTGCATTTAACCCTCAGTAGTGTGGTTGGTCAAGCTATCACACCAAGTGCATTTAACCAGCAATAGTCTGTTCAATTTTTGGCCATATACTAAATCAGGGGCAAGCTGCGCCCGTCACCAAGTGCATTTAACCAGCAATAGTCTGTTCATTTTTTGGCCATATACTACATCAGGGGCAAGCTGCGCCCGTCACCAAGTGTATTTAACCCTCAGTAGTGTGGTTGGTCAAGCTGTGACACCAAGTGCATTTAACCAGCAATAGTCTGTTAATTTTTTGGCCATATACTACATCAGGGGCAAGCTGCGCCCGTCACCAAGTGCATTTAACCAGCAATAGTGTGGTTATTTTTTGGCCATATCCCAGTCTAATTCTGTCACTAAATCCATACCGGTCACCCAGCGCCTAAATACTAGGCCTCAAATTTATATCCCGCTAAATCTGTCGTTACCGCTGTACTGTTGTGGCTGGGCAAGTTATTTAGTGTCCGTCAAAGCACATTTTTTGTTCAGGGTTGAAATACAATTCCCAATTTAGCAATTTCATAATTTAGTGGTTTCTGCTATATCAGAGCTATTTGAAATCTATCCCTAAAAGGGTATATAATATTCAAGGTGCACATAGGGTCATTCAGAATAACTTCACACACACGCTACTGTGCATTTCCAAGTCTAATTCTGTTAGTAAATCCATACCGGTCACCCAGCGCCTAAATACTAGGCCTCAAATTTATATCCCGCTAAATCTCTCGCTACCGCTGTCCTGTTGTGGCTGGGAAAGTTATTTAGTGTCCGTCAAAGCACATTTTTTGTTCTGGGTTGAAATACAATTCCCAATTTAGCAATTTCATAATTTAGTGGTTCCTGCTATATCAGAGCTATTTGAAATCTATCCCTAAAAGGGTATATAATATTCAAGGTGCACATAGGGTCATTCAGAATAACTTCACACACACGCTACTGTGCATTTCCAAGTCTAATTCTGTCACTAAATCCATACCGGTCACCCAGCGCCTAAATACTAGGCCTCAAATTTATATCCCGCTAAATCTGTCGTTACCGCTGTACTGTTGTGGCTGGGAAAGTTATTTAGTGTCCGTCAAAGCACATTTTTTGTTCTGGGTTGAAATACAATTCCCAATTTAGCAATTTCATAATTTAGTGGTTTCTGCTATATCAGAGCTATTTGAAATCTATCCCTAAAAGGGTATATAATATTCAAGGTGCACATAGGGTCATTCAGAATAACTTCACACACACGCTACTGTGCATTTCCAAGTCTAATTCTGTGACTAAATCCATACCGGTCACCCAGCGCCTAAATACTAGGCCTCAAATTTATATCCCGCTAAATCTCTCGCTACCGCTGTCCTGTTGTGGCTGGGAAAGTTATTTAGTGTCCGTCAAAGCACATTTTTTGTTCTGGGTTGAAATACAATTCCCAATTTAGCAATTTCATAATTTAGTGGTTTCTGCTATATCAGAGCTATTTGAAATCTATCCCTAAAAGGGTATATAATATTCAAGGTGCACATAGGGTCATTCAGAATAACTTCACACACACCCGCTACTGTGCATTTCCAAGTCTAATTCTGTCACTAAATCCATACCGGTCACCCAGCGCCTAAATACTAGGCCTCAAATTTATATCCCGCTAAATCTCTCGTTACCGCTGTACTGTTGTGGCTGGGAAAGTTATTTAGTGTCCGTCAAAGCACATTTTTTGTTCTGGGTTGAAATACAATTCCCAATTTAGCAATTTCATAATTTAGTGGTTTCTGCTATATCAGAGCTATTTGAAATCTATCCCTAAAAGGGTATATAATATTCAAGGTGCACATAGGGTCATTCAGAATAACTTCACACACACGCTACTGTGCATTTCCAAGTCTAATTCTGTCACTAAATCCATACCGGTCACCCAGCGCCTAAATAGTAGGCCTCAAATTTATATCCCGCTAAATCTGTCGTTACCGCTGTCCTGTTGTGGATGGGCAAGTTATTTAGTGTCCGCCAAAGCACATTTTTTGTTCTGGGTTGAAATACAATTCCCAATTTAGCAATTTCATAATTTAGTGGTTTCTGCTATATCAGAGCTATTTGAAATCTATCCCTAAAAGGGTATATAATATTCAAGGTGCACATAGGGTCATTCAGAATAACTTCACACACACGCTACTGTGCATTTCCAAGTCTAATTCTGTCACTAAATCCATACCGGTCACCCAGCGCCTAAATACTAGGCCTCAAATTTATATCCCGCTAAATCTCTCGTTACCGCTGTACTGTTCTGGCTGGGAAAGTTATTTAGTGTCCGTCAAAGCACATTTTTTGTTCTGGGTTGAAATACAATTCCCAATTTAGCAATTTCATAATTTAGTGGTTTCTGCTATATCAGAGCTATTTGAAATCTATCCCTAAAAGGGTATATAATATTCAAGGTGCACATAGGGTCATTCAGAATAACTTCACACACACGCTACTGTGCATTTCCAAGTCTAATTCTGTCACTAAATCCATACCGGTCACCCAGCGCCTAAATACTAGGCCTCAAATTTATATCCCGCTAAATCTCTCGTTACCGCTGTACTGTTGTGGCTGGGAAAGTTATTTAGTGTCCGTCAAAGCACATTTTTTGTTCTGGGTTGAAATACAATTCCCAATTTAGCAATTTCATAATTTAGTGGTTTCTGCTATATCAGAGCTATTTGAAATCTATCCCTAAAAGGGTATATAATATTCAAGGTGCACATAGGGTCATTCAGAATAACTTCACACACACGCTACTGTGCATTTCCAAGTCTAATTCTGTCACTAAATCCATACCGGTCACCCAGCGCCTAAATACTAGGCCTCAAATTTATATCCCGCTGAATTTGAATACAATACATTGGGCCAAATAATATTTTTGTTGTTGTGGTGAAACATACCAATGAGGAAAACATCTAGTAAGGGACGCGGACGTGGACATGGTCGTGGTGGTGTTAGTGGACCCTCTGGTGCTGGGAGAGGACGTGGCCGTTCTGCCACATCCACACGTCCTAGTGTACCAACTACCTCAGGTCCCAGTAGCCGCCAGAATTTACAGCGATATATGGTGGGGCCCAATGCCGTTCTAAGGATGGTAAGGCCTGAGCAGGTACAGGCATTAGTCAATTGGGTGGCCGACAGTGGATCCAGCACGTTCACATTATCTCCCACCCAGTCTTCTGCAGAAAGCGCACAGATGGCGCCTGAAAACCAACCCCATCAGTCTGTCACATCACCCCCATGCATACCAGGGAAACTGTCTGAGCCTCAAGTTATGCAGCAGTCTCTTATGCTGTTTGAAGACTCCGCTGGCAGGGTTTCCCAAAGGCATCCACCTAGCCCTTCCCCAGCGGTGGAAGACATAGACTGCACTGACGCACAACCACTTATGTTTCCTGATGATGAGGACATGGGAATACCACCTCAGCATGTCTCTGATGATGACGAAACACAGGTGCCAACTGCTGCGTCTTTCTGCAGTGTGCAGACTGAACAGGAGGTCAGGGATCAAGACTGGGTGGAAGACGATGCAGGGGACGATGAGGTCCTAGACCCCACATGGAATGAAGGTCGTGCCACTGACTTTCACAGTTCGGAGGAAGAGGCAGTGGTGAGACCGAGCCAACAGCGTAGCAAAAGAGGGAGCAGTGGGCAAAAGCAGAACACCCGCCGCCAAGAGACTCCGCCTGCTACTGACCGCCGCCATCTGGGACCGAGCACCCCAAAGGCAGCTTCAAGGAGTTCCCTGGCATGGCACTTCTTCAAACAATGTGCTGACGACAAGACCCAAGTGGTTTGCACGCTGTGCCATCAGAGCCTGAAGCGAGGCATTAACGTTCTGAACCTGAGCACAACCTGCATGACCAGGCACCTGCATGCAAAGCATGAACTGCAGTGGAGTAAACACCTTAAAACCAAGGAAGTCACTCAGGCTCCCCCTGCTACCTCTTCTGCTGCTGCCGCCTCGGCCTCTTCCTCTGCCTCTGGAGGAACGTTGGCACCTGCCGCCCAGCAAACAGGGGATGTACCACCAACACCACCACCACCTCCGTCACCAAGCGTCTCAACCATGTCACACGGCAGCGTTCAGCTCTCCATCTCACAAACATTTGAGAGAAAGCGTAAATTCCCACCTAGCCACCCTCGATCCCTGGCCCTGAATGCCAGCATTTCTAAACTACTGGCCTATGAAATGCTGTCATTTAGGCTGGTGGACACAGACAGCTTCAAACAGCTCATGTCGCTTGCTGTCCCACAGTATGTTGTTCCCAGCCGCCACTACTTCTCCAAGAGAGCCGTGCCTTCCCTGCACAACCAAGTATCCGATAAAATCAAGTGTGCACTGCGCAACGCCATCTGTAGCAAGGTCCACCTAACCACAGATACGTGGACCAGTAAGCACGGCCAGGGACGCTATATCTCCCTAACTGCACACTGGGTAAATGTAGTGGCAGCTGGGCCCCAGGCGGAGAGCTGTTTGGCGCACGTCCTTCCGCCGCCAAGGATCGCAGGGCAACATTCTTTGCCTCCTGTTGCCACCTCCTCCTTCTCGGCTTCCTCCTCCTCTTCTTCCACCTGCTCATCCAGTCAGCCACACACCTTCACCACCAACTTCAGCACAGCCCGGGGTAAACGTCAGCAGGCCATTCTGAAACTCATATGTTTGGGGGACAGGCCCCACACCGCACAGGAGTTGTGGCGGGGTATAGAACAACAGACCGACGAGTGGTTGCTGCCGGTGAGCCTCAAGCCCGGCCTGGTGGTGTGTGATAATGGGCGAAATCTCGTTGCAGCTCTGGGACTAGCCAATTTGACGCACATCCCTTGCTTGGCGCATGTGCTGAATTTGGTGGTGTAGAAGTTCATTCACAACTACCCCGACATGTCAGAGCTGCTGCATAAAGTGCGGGCCGTCTGTTCGCGCTTCCGGCGTTCACATCCTGCTGCTGTTCGCCTGTCTGCGCTACAGCGTAACTTCGGCCTTCCCGCTCACCGCCTCATATGCGACGTGCCCACCAGGTGGAACTCCACCTTGCACATGCTGGACAGACTGTGCGAGCAGCAGCAGGCCATAGTGGAGTTTCAGCTGCAGCACGCACGGGTCAGTCGCACTACAGAACAGCACCACTTCACCACCAATGACTGGGCCTCCATGCGAGACCTGTGTGCCCTGTTGCGCTGTTTTCAGTACTCCACCAACATGGCCAGTGGCGATGACGCCGTTATCAGCGTTACAATACCACTTCTATGTCTCCTTGAGAAAACACTTAGGGCGATGATGGAAGAGGAGGTGGCCCAGGAGGAGGAGGAGGAGGAAGAGGGGTCATTTTTAGCACTTTCAGGCCAGTCTCTTCGAAGTGACTCAGAGGGAGGTTTTTTGCAACAGCAGAGGCCAGGTACAAATGTGGCCAGCCAGGGCCCACTACTGGAGGACGAGGAGGACGAGGATGAGGAGGAGGTGGAGGAGGATGAGGATGAAGCATGGTCACAGCGGGGTGGCACCCAACGCGGCTCGGGTCCATCACTGGTGCGTGGCTGGGGGGAAAGGCAGGACAATGACGATACGCCTCCCACAGAGGACAGCTTGTCCTTACCCCTGGGCAGCCTGGCACACATGAGCGACTACATGCTGCAGTGCCTGCGCAACGACAGCAGAGTTGCCCACATTTTAACCTGTGCGGACTACTGGGTTGCCACCCTGCTGGATCCACGCTACAAAGACAATGTGCCCACCTTACTTCCTGCACTGGAGCGTGATACGAAGATGCGCGAGTACAAGCGCACGTTGGTAGACGCGCTACTGAGAGCATTCCCAGATGTCACAGGGGAACAAGTGGAAGCCAAAGGCCAAGGCAGAGGAGGAGCAAGAGGTCGCCAAGGCAGCTGTGTCACGGCCAGCTCCTCTGAGGGCAGGGTTAGCATGGCAGAGATGTGGAAAACTTTTGTCAACACGCCACAGCTAACTGCACCACCACCTGATACGCAACGTGTTAGCAGGAGGCAACATTTCACTAACATGGTGGAACAGTACGTGTGCACACCCCTCCACGTACTGACTGATGGTTCAGCCCCATTCAACTTCTGGGTCTCTAAATTGTCCACGTGGCCAGAGCTAGCCTTTTATGCCTTGGAGGTGCTGGCCTGCCCGGCGGCCAGCGTTTTGTCTGAACGTGTATTCAGCATGGCAGGGGGCGTCATTACAGACAAACGCAGCCGCCTGTCTACAGCCAATGTGGACAAGCTGACGTTCATAAAAATGAACCAGGCATGGATCCCACAGGACCTGTCCGTCCCTTGTCCAGATTAGACATTAACTACCTCCCCTTAACCATATATTATTGGACTCCAGGGCACTTCCTCATTCAATCCTATTTTTATTTTCATTTTACCATTATATTGCGAGGCTACCCAAAGTTGAATGAACCTCTCCTCTGTCTGGGTGCCGGGGCCTAAATATATGCCAATGGACTGTTCCAATGTTGGGTGACGTGAAGCCTGATTCTCTGCTATGACATGCAGACTAATTCTCTGCTGACATGAAGACAGATTCTCTGTTACGGGACCTCTCTCCTCTGCCTGGGTGCTGGGCCTAAATATATGCCAATGGACTGTTGCAGTGGTGGCTGACGTGAAGCCTCATTCTCTGCTATGACATGCAGACTAATTCTCTGCTGACATGAAGCCAGATTGTCTGTTACGGGACCTCTCTCCTCTGCCTGGGTGCTGGGCCTAAATTTATGAAAATGGACTGTTGCAGTGGTGGGTGACGTGAAGCCTGATTCTCTGCTATGACATGAAGACTGATTCTCTGCTGACATGAAGCCAGATTGTCTGTTACGGGACCTCTCTCCTCTGCCTGGGTGCTGGGCCTAAATTTATGAAAATGGACTCTTACAGTGGTGGGTGACGTGAAGCTTGATTCTCTGCTATGATATGAAGACTGATTCTCTGCTGACATGAAGCCAGATTGTCTGTTAAGGGACCTCTCTCCTCTGCCTGGGTGCTGGGCCTAAATTTATGAAAATGGACTCTTACAGTGCTGGGTGACGTGAAGCCTGATTTTCTGCTATGACATGCAGACTGATTCTCTGCTGACATGAAGCCAGATCCTCTGTTACGGGACCTCTCTCCTCTGCCTGTGTGCTGGGCCTAAATATATGCCAATGGACTGTTGCAGTGGTGGCTGACGTGAAGCCTCATTTTCTGCTATGACATGCAGACTAATTCTCTGCTGACATGAAGCCAGATTGTCTGTTACGGGACCTCTCTCCTCTGCCTGGGTGCTGGGCCTAAATATATGCCAATGGACTGTTGCAGTGGTGGCTGACGTGAAGCCTCATTCTCTGCTATGACATGCAGACTAATTCTCTGCTGACATGAAGCCAGATCCTCTGTTACTGGACCTCTCTCCTCTGCCTGTGTGCTGGGCCTAAATATATGCCAATGGACTGTTGCAGTGGTGGCTGACGTGAAGCCTCATTCTCTGCTATGACATGCAGACTAATTCTCTGCTGACATGAAGCCAGATTGTCTGTTACGGGACCTCTCTCCTCTGCCTGGGTGCTGGGCCTAAATATATGCCAATGGACTGTTGCAGTGGTGGCTGAAGTGAAGCCTCATTCTCTGCTATGACATGCAGACTAATTCTCTGCTGACATGAAGCCAGATTGTCTGTTACGGGACCTCTCTCCTCTGCCTGGGTGCTGGGCCTAAATATATGCCAATGGACTGTTGCAGTGGTGGCTGACGTGAAGCCTCATTCTCTGCTATGACATGCAGACTAATTCTCTGCTGACATGAAGCCAGATTGTCTGTTACGGGACCTCTCTCCTCTGCCTGGGTGCCGGGGCCTAAATATCTGAGAATGGACTGTTCCAGTGGTGGGTGACGGAAAGCCAGATTCTCTGCTATGGGACCTCTCTCCAATTGATTTTGGTTAATTTTTATTTATTACATTTTTATTTTTATTCATTTCCCTATCCACATTTGTTTGCAGGGGATTTACCTACATGTTGCTGCCTTTTGCAGCTCTAGCCCTTTCCTGGGCTGTTTTACAGCCGTTTTAGTGCCGAAAAGTTCGGGTCCCCATTGACTTCAATGGGGTTCGGGTTCGGGACGAAGTTCGGATCGGGTTCGGATCCCGAACCCGAACATTTCGGGGAAGTTCGGCCGAACTTCTCGAACCCGAACATCCAGGTGTTCGCTCAACTCTAGTGCTGAGTACTTTTGTTTATGGATAGCAGTACTTCAACATGGGTTCCAGGCTTTGTGTCTGTGGCAGGTGAGTGTTATGTTTGTGGCAAGTACCTGCCATTGCCATAGGTTGTATTTGTTCTCCCTTCCTTGCAGCTTGGCCAGTGAGACTCCTGTTCCTCAGTATCCAGAAGGAACAGGTTGTCTTACCCTGACTCCTAGTCCAGGGACCGGTCGGAGGGTGAGTTAGGGCTCCGAGGTTCCTGAGCATGGGTCCTCCTACCTTAAAGGTCGGCCCATGCAGCTAGGAGTTAGGGTCAGGTTAGGGACGCTTTAGGAGTTGACCTGCTCCCTAATCCTGTGGTCCTGGTCGAGCAGCGACCATCTTCCGGCATCGCACGGCTGAGGGTTTTCCCTGTCCTCAGCCGTGACAGGTGCCTTTGTACCAGGGTTATGGTAGCGCCACTGTCTCGTAGTCTGCGGGCAGTTTTCCCATTAATCATCACCAGCTGATAATGATGTTTGCGGTTGTCAGTGATGGTGGATTGAACACTAAGGGCTTCATACAAGTTACCCAGGGGTTCTTACCGGCTTAATTCTTTGGCATCCCACACAGAGGGTACTTGGTAATCCACACAGTGAACGGCCGCCTGGGGTTGAGGGAAACCGGGTCGGGTCCAGCTGGTTCTGGGGGGCTCCAATGGACAGTTTTTCCGCATATGCCCCACTTGGCGACACCGATGACAAGTGATGTCGTTGTTGGGTGGCTGGGAATACCGAGGTGTAGCTGTCACCGCCTGCTGGGCTGTTGGTACCTGGGGGCCACTGAAGCTGTGGGTACTGTTGGACATGGAGGTTGGGTTCTTGGAGAAGGGGCTGTAGTTTTCCGAGTATCTGCATACTCGTCTGCCAATTTGGCAGCCTCTGATAGGGTAAGGGGCTTGCGGTCTCTTACCCACTCTTTCACCTCTGCTTGGATGTGGTCGTAGAACTGCTCCAGTAGTACCAACTGCAGGACGTCATCCAGGGTTGTAGCTTTGCAGCTGGTGATCCAATGGGTAGCTGATTGTTGCAGGCGACAGGCCCATTCTGCGTAAGAGTCCTTTTCCAGCTTCCATAAATCCCTGAATTTTTGCCGGTATGCCTCTGGAGTTATTGCATACCGGGCGAGGAGTGCTTCCTTAACCCGGGCATAGCTGTGAACGTCC
This sequence comes from Bufo gargarizans, assembly GCF_014858855.1. Classification (NCBI taxonomy): domain Eukaryota; kingdom Metazoa; phylum Chordata; class Amphibia; order Anura; family Bufonidae; genus Bufo; species Bufo gargarizans. The sequence goes on from NC_058081.1 coordinate 28,541,308, forward strand.
TCCCAGGGTACCGCTCGGAAGGCATCTGCTGCTTTGCCAGATAGCTTCCCTGCGAGTATGGAAACCCAGTCTTCTGCTGGTACTCGATGTAGGATACACTGGCGCTCAAAGTCTGCCAGGTACCCATCAATTTCACAGTCCTTTTCGTCAAATGCTTTAAATGCACTGAAGAGAACCTTTCTGGAGTCCCCAGTGCTGCTGGTTCCGCTTGGGGAACTTACGGCTGCTTGCTGTGTCTCTGCCAGTTTTAACTGTAGCTCCAGCTGTGCTTTCTGCGTATTTTCTTCTGCTATGATTTTCATCACCTGCATGATGATCTCCGGCGTTGGGTTCGGTCCAAACCATGCCAGTCTCTCTCGCATCTCCCGGTTCATGTGAGATTCAGTTTCCCAAACCGTCGGTATATCCATCTCCCGAATGGCCGGTATTTCGGTTTCCTGACCAATCGTTACTGCCTCAGCCAAGATGCCTCGGTCTAGCTCCATCAATTCGGCTATAATGACCCGCTTAGCCTTGCCACTTTTCCCACGAACTTCCAATAGTTCCTTTAATGTGCTGCGCTTGAGCTGTGTGTACCAGCTTTCCATTCGCTGTACCCCCGCTTCCTTTAGATTCTTCGTTTAGGGGGAAAAAGGAAAATCCCGCTGCTGCCAACCAGTTGTGACGGTATCACTGTATCTCACCGCCTTGTAATTCCTTAATTTCAATTAGTTGAAGAATCCCCCATTCGCCAAATAAGAAATCGCTGGAAGCGGTGAATAATTCCACATATGAGCCAAAGCTCAATACTGGAAGAAGACTTTACTGGAAGCACACCACATTCAAAAATACAATTTCTTTTATCCCATGCTCCCATGCAAGGGAGACACCCATAACAAATATACATTAACCCATAACACAAAGGTTACAACCCACATAACATCCTCCAGTCTGCCTGTGATATAATTATGGTACAATGGTTAACATAATTATCCCAGGCAGGACAATACACAATGTCCTCTGTCCTGGAGACAACCAAGGTGTAATTCCATTATCTCTCAGGACAAAGGGAAATCGCCAATACACACGGGGAGACAATAGGACAGACACCACTTACTCAAATATACAATGTCCCACCCTTTACAATACACATAGATATGTAACACATCCCAACCTGGCACAAATTAGACCAGGGTTCAAAAGTTAGTAAAAGTCTCCTTTAAGCAGGGAGAGGAAAACATACGGACAACCATCGAAGGGCATCCTTCACAGGCCTTGGTGGTGATCCTTGGATTATTTTTTTCTTACCTCTCTAACTATCCTCCTGGCCAGCACAGGTGTCACTTTTGGCTTCCAACCACATCCTCTGAGATTTTTCACAGTGCGGAACATCTTGTATTTTTTTGCTCAAATGTAAATAAAAGCTGAGAAATGTTTTTTTTTTCCACAGTAATGCCTCTTGCACATCGTCTTATTATCTTTTGGAAGACACCTATGTAATTTCCCATCAAAAAATTACTTTCTGGTTGAATAAAAGTAACTTTAAGTAAAAATTTGCCAGGGGTATGAATAATTATGGGCAGCACTGTATTTGCTTCCACAAAATACTGATTCAGGGGTTTGATATACCTGTTTCCACCAAATATTGATTGAGGCCTTCGATATGCCTGCTTTCACAAAATACTGCTCTTCTCTAGAGACTTAGGCACAGGGTCATTTTGAAATTCACAGGCAGAGGAAGAGGCAGACCATTCCGCAGGGGTGGTAGGGGTCGGGCAGATGCACCAGGCTGGAGCCTAAGTGGGAAGTTGGAGAAGGCACGTGCCATTACTTCAAAGGACGCACCAAAGTTGGTTCAGTGGTTCATTCAGCCATCCGCTTCTGCACCCTCCTTATCCTCTGTATCTGCACCCTCCTCACTCTGTGCTGTGTGCACCCCCAATGACACCACCACCACCATAGCCCCTTCACTCGAGTCAGAGGAATTATTTTCCCATCCATTCCCAAACCTTACCGATGCGCAGCCATTCTTGACAACGGCTGTCACCTAGCGTTCTGACAACCGTACCCAGATCAGCCCAAGGAGGGTGGTCCCCGCTGTTGCTGCCTACTCCGAGATCTCTAATGTCAGTGGTGGTGAAGGTGACGATGATGATGTGTCGATGATGTCACGTGGGTGCCCACAAGAGAGGAAGAGGAGGGGAGTTCAGAGGGAGAGACAGAGCAGCAGAGAGGGAGGAGAAGGAGGAGCAGCAGGCAGAACTCGCAGTGCACAGGAGGCAAAAAGCAGACTGCAAATGTATCTGGAGCAAGCCATCCACCATGCACGGTCACATCTGGTGCTCCCAGGACGCCGACACATGGGTCCGCAGTGTGGGCTTTTTTTAATGTGTCAGCTGCAGACAATAGTGTTGCCATCTGCAGCCTGCGCTGTTAATGCAGTCAAGTCGCGGTAAGTCCAACACTCACCTAGGGACGACCACCTTAAGAAGGCACCTGGCCTCCTACCAGAGCCCAGTGGGAGCAACGCCGTCAGAACCAACAAAGCCACACTCCCTGCGCTCCTACGTCCTTCCTCTTCTCCTTCTTCTTCTCCTCTCTCCTCCCATTTGTCCTACACTCCACCTTCCACCGTGCCATCGTGATAAAAGCAATGTGAGTGGAAAAAAGAAACGCACAGTGTGAACAGGGTTTTTTTTTTGCATAAAATCACGAGGAATGGATGGTGTATGCATATACATTGCATGCACATACAGGGAGTGCAGAATTATTAGGCAAATGAGTATTTTGACCACATCATCCTCTTTATGCATGTTGTCTTACTCCAAGCTGTATATTGGCTCGAAAGCCTACTACCAATTAAGCATATTAGGTGATGTGCATCTCTGTAATGAGAAGGGGTGTGGTCTAATGACATCAACACCCTATATCAGGTGTGCATAATTATTAGGCAACTTCCTTTTCTTTGGCAAAATGGGTCAAAAGAAGGACTTGACAGGCTCAGAAAAGTCAAAAATAGTGAGATATCTTGCAGAGGGATGCAGCACTCTTAAAATTGCAAAGCTTCTGAAGCGTGATCATCGAACAATCAAGCGTTTCATTCAAAATAGTCAACAGGGTCGCAAGAAGCGTGTGGAAAAACCAAGGCGCAAAATAACTGCCCATGAACTGAGAAAAGTCAAGCGTGCAGCTGCCAAGATGCCACTTGCCACCAGTTTGGCCATATTTCAGAGCTGCAACATCACTGGAGTGCCCAAAAGCACAAGGTGTGCAATACTCAGAGACATGGCCAAGGTAAGAAAGGCTGAAAGACGACCACCACTGAACAAGACACACAAGCTGAAACGTCAAGACTGGGCCAAGAAATATCTCAAGACTGATTTTTCTAAGGTTTTATGGACTGATGAAATGAGAGTGAGTCTTGATGGGCCAGATGGATGGGCCCGTGGCTGGATTGGTAAAGGGCAGAGAGCTCCAGTCCGACTCAGACGCCAGCAAGGTGGAGGTGGAGTACTGGTTTGGGCTGGTATCATCAAAGATGAGCTTGTGGGGCCTTTTCGGGTTGAGGATGGAGTCAAGCTCAACTCCCAGTCCTACTGCCAGTTTCTGGAAGACACCTTCTTCAAGCAGTGGTACAGGAAGAAGTCTGCATCCTTCAAGAAAAACATGATTTTCATGCAGGACAATGCTCCATCACACGCGTCCAAGTACTCCACAGCGTGGCTGGCAAGAAAGGGTATAAAAGAAGAAAATCTAATGACATGGCCTCCTTGTTCACCTGATCTGAACCCCATTGAGAACCTGTGGTCCATCATCAAATGTGAGATTTACAAGGAGGGAAAACAGTACACCTCTCTGAACAGTGTCTGGGAGGCTGTGGTTGCTGCTGCACGCAATGTTGATGGTGAACAGATCAAAACACTGACAGAATCCATGGATGGCAGGCTTTTGAGTGTCCTTGCAAAGAAAGGTGGCTATATTGGTCACTGATTTGTTTTTGTTTTGTTTTTGAATGTCAGAAATGTATATTTGTGAATGTTGAGATGTTATATTGGTTTCACTGGTAAAAATAAATAATTGAAATGGGTATATATATTTTTTTTGTTAAGTTGCCTAATAATTATGCACAGTAATAGTCACCTGCACACACAGATATCCCCCTAAAATAGCTAAAACTAAAAACAAACTAAAAACTACTTCCAAAAATATTCAGCTTTGATATTAATGAGTTTTTTGGGTTCATTGAGAACATGGTTGTTGTTCAATAATAAAATTAATCCTCAAAAATACAACTTGCCTAATAATTCTGCACTCCCTGTATTCTGTATATGCATACATCATTCATTACTCAGGTTTTTTATGCCAAAAAAAACTTTTTTCCACTTCACCCCTGTTCACACTGTGTGTTTCTTTTTTCCACTCACATTGCTTTTATCACTTTATTATTTTATTTAATCCATGCGATTTCTCTTTCCAGTATTGTTTTGCACTGATCACTTGTCACTGCTTATCCATTACACTTATTATTTTCAGTATTTTTTCGGATCATATGGTGATCTAATAATGCTCCTCTTTGCATGTATTCTGTGGCGGGGCTGCGCCGGTGGTCACGTGACCGGCCATCATGTGGCCGAGCTGCGCTTCCGTCCACATAATGCAATGCTGTAATGTCTCCAGACAACCGAGGGTGTGCGCCGACCCACATGACTGGCCATCACGTGGTGCGGTGCCCGGCCTCTTTCTTCTTAGGTCGGGCATACGGGGGCGGACGCTTGCCCTCGTGACTGGCCATCACGTGGTGCGGCGCTCGGCCCCCTTTGTGCCTGATTATGCAGCGTTATGAACTTGAAGCGCTGCTTCTATTGGCTAGTTAGCTCCCGCCCATTGAATTGGTCATCATGTTGGGCGGCGCTTACCTCAGTAACTGCCATTATACAACATGCTTCCTTCTTCTCGATATCAACACACCAGTAATGATTCATCATTAATTAAAGTGTATACTTTACTATTATAAAATCCTGATTGGTCCCTGCTTTTGGAGGCTATATACTTGTTGCACTTGGCACTTTATAACTGTTTAGTACATAGATACTTGCAGGCTCTCCTTATATGTGTTCACTCTGCATTTATTGTTATGCATACACTTCACTTGTGTGGGCGCCATTATAAACCTTTGATTGGTTCCTGCTTTTGTACCCTGTATACTTGTTGCACTTGGCACTTTACAAATTGCTCAGTATATAGACACATGCAGGCTCTCTTTATATATGTGCTGATTTTGTATTTATTGGCTTATGTATACTCTGTCATTTTGTGTGTGTCTTGTTATTTCGATGCTTTTACATTTATGTATTTAATAAAATGTATTTTTATTTTTGTATATATTGCTGTCTAAGCAGGGGCGGATACAGACAGCAGAGGTCCCCTGTGCAAAGAATGTGCCTGCCCCCCCCCCCCAAGGCCAAATTCGCAACCTAACCTATTCCGTCCTAACATTACTTATAGCAATACAAAACATACAGGGTAAGGATACTTTCATACCTGCTGCACTAAGCACCGGCCACCTGATCCGGCAGCATGCAGCGGTTTGTGTCCCGCTGATTCTCTGTATTTTTGCTAGATTGTGGCCGGATCTCTGCCGTACCCCATTATAGCAAAAAAACTGTGGGACCAATTATCAATAAATATACCAACTTTATTTCAATAATGTATATAAAATATGGAAGAAAAAAGGCAAGCTGAAAAAGGATATACAAAGAAGCGAGGTTTCTGATGAAGCCGTTAAGGTGAAACGCGTGTGAAGGTCTTGCGCTTGGGGCTCCCTTACCTCCTTTTGGTCAGACCATGTCTTCAGGTTCGTCCCTCGTAGTATGTGTCCATGATTATATCGTTATGCCACATTGTCCATATTAGGTCTATGTTACATATTGAGGTTGTGAGTTGAATAATTCTCACCCACTTGGTGTAAATTGTTTTACATAGTTACTTGGAGCTTATGCTGTGTTCCTCATATTGATTGGTGATTACTGCTTGATTGGCAATAGTAGTCGTACAACACATTCCCCTATAAGGGTGGGTGATATATATTATTACCACAGTTGTTATATATATATATCCTTCTATTTTAGGAGATTTATGACCATTTATTGTGAGACACAGCGTATAGCCTTGTATCCGGAGACTGTCATTACAGTTCTGCGGAGGTACCCGGCTGACCAATGAGGTGTTGCCCCTCGCTTCTCTGTATATCCTTTTTCAGCTTGCCTTTTTTCTTCCAAATTTTATATACATTATTGAAATAAAGTTGGTATATTTTTTGATAATTGGTCCCACAGTTTTTTTTGCTATGACATTGTCTGTTGTCCTAGGTGGAGTGTAGTGCTCTCAGCATTAGACAGAGAGGTTTTGTAAAGTTAATATGTACCCCATTATAGTCAATGGGGCCGGTGGGCATTCTGTCTGCATCCAGCAGTGCTGGATCCAGTGAATTCCAACAGGCTGTTCTCAGCTGGAACAGCCTGCCAGAATCACTAACGCAGATGTGAAAGTAGCCTAATACAGGTCCACATACCTCTTCCATCCAGTGACGTCTCCTTTGATGTAGATGTTCTCTGTCCTCATCTTCTCCTTTCAGACCAGACCGCCATGACGATTTCTTTCAGCCATCTCTTCTCTCTGCAAAGTTTGACAGACATCTTAGTTTTCTACTCGTACATCACCCTCCCACCTTCTGAACAACCCATCCTGCCACCCCCAATACTGTGCCCGCTGTGCTCCCTAAACAAGTTACACACAGATAGTTCCCCTTCAATAAGTATCGGCACACAGTGTCCTAAAAAATAACTGTGCCCAGGAAACAGTGTCCCTGACACTAATAGTGTAAACATAATGTTCCCTAAAAATAAGTGTGCTAAGCTGATAACGTGCCAGGGTGCCCCCACAGTAATGCTGCTCCCCAAAGTCCCACCAAAAGAAATAATTATCTACCAGACAACACGTAGTAGTATTAGTGCCCCTACAGTAATAATTTCCCACTGTGTCCCAGAAGTAATAATGCTCCCATAGTGCTCATACTAGTATTCATGTTCCTCATAGTCCCTCAACTGTAATAAAGCCCACCATAATGCCCCCGGTAGTAATAATTCTCTTTCTAATGTGTTACAGTAAAAATAAAAATGCCCTGTTGTGTGGCAGTATAAAAAATACCTCCTCTTAGTGCTCCCTGTAGAGCCAATGCCCCCATAGTGCCCTCATAATGTGTGCCAATGCCCCCTACTATGTCCCCAAAAAACCTCTTAGTGCCCCCAGTTGAGACAAGGTCCCAATAGTGCCCAATAATTTGCACCAGTATATAATATTCCTATATCATGCCCCAATAGTGCGCCTCCCCTTATCCCCATGGTGCCTAACAATGTGCCAGTATAAAATGCCCCCATAATGTGTGACAGTATAATTCCCCTATATAATGACCCCAATAGTGCTCCTCTCCCCCTTCTCCATAGTGCCCCCCATGTGTGTCAGTATATAAGATAGGGTCCCCAGTAGATTCCCCCATAGTGCTCCCCCATTCTCCATAGTTGTGTGCTAGTATATAAGATAGGGTCCCCAAAGTGCTCCTCCCCTCCATAGTGCCCCTATGTCTGCCAGTATATAAGATAGGGCCCCAGAAGATGCCCCAATAGTGCCACTTTCCCCCTTCTCCATAGTGCCCCCCATGCGTGCCAGTATATAAGATAGGGTCCCCATAGTGCTCGTCCCTCTCATTAGTACCCCCTATGTGTGCCAGTATATAAGATAGGGTCCCCATAGTGCTCCTCCCCCTCCATAGTGCCCCCCATGTGTGCCAGTATATAGGATAGGGCCCCCATAGTGCTCCTCCCCCTCCATAGTGCCCCCCCATGTGTGCCAGTATACAAGATAGGGCCCCCCATAGTGCTCCTTCCCCTCCATAGTGCACTTCATGTCTGCCAATATATAAAATAGTCAGGCCTCCCATATGTCAATTTCTCAGCCCCCCCATATGTCACTTGCTCAGAACCCCCAGAGTCAGGAGGACCCTCCCCTTTAATATTAGTTTTTAATTATTTATTCAGGCCCCCCATATCGATGTGACAGACCTCCCGATCAGACTAAAAATAAATAATTAAAACTTACCTCTCCTGCTCTGCTGCTCTCCATATCCGCCGGGGTGTCCTGATGTGAGTGCCTGCCCTGCTGGTCTCCAACAGCCCGCGCTGCACAGTCACGTGACCTGACCATAGTTCGCGCTATACGCAGTCAGGCTGGAGGAGACCAGGGAGGAAGCAGAGCCGGAGGGGTAAATAAGCGCTTCTCTCCACCGTCACCGCCTCTCACTTGCATACTAGAGGGGCCCCATTCCTACTAGTGAGCGCTTCTGGAAGCTCTCACTAGTATGAATGGGCCCCCTCACACGCTGGAGATATGTCCACCCCTGTGTTCAAAGATCTCAAAACTTCAAAAGGACCAATAAAACGAGGTGCCAACTTGTCTAAGGGTACTATGGGTTGGATGTTTTTGGAGGAGAGCAAGACCTTGTGTCCTGGAGAAAACTGTGGTGGAGTCCTGACGATTAGCAGTCAATTTCATGTGAGCAGAAGTCTGTAAGAAAAAACTGTTCTCTTGCCATATCTAAAATAAACTATTGACAGCTGTTTCAGCTGCAGGAACTCCAGAAGAAGTGGAAGAGGAACCAGCACATGTCTGTCGACCATACACAATAAAGAAAGGAGATTTCCCAGTCGACTCATTAGGATAATTATAGTAGCAGAACTCCACCCAAAGAAGCAATGCAACCCAGTAATCATGGTGTGCAAAAATGGTGTTGAAACTAGTTAACTAAAATCTGATTAATGCGTCTTAGAAAACTGATAAGTTGCCTCTCAGATCACTGTGCATCCCAAGGAAGGTCCATGATAAAGTCTATAGTAGTGTGTGGCAGCCTGCAGGTTTTTGTTTAGAAGTCTTCTTCTGGGCACAGGAGGCAACATAGTCCTTGATGTTCCTGGAGATCGTAGGCCACTCATTTTGTTAAGAGATCAAAGAGGCATTTTTGCGGAGACCTGGACGCCAGCCAGTTTGGAAGGATGCACCTAGGGCTGGACCTGCTTCCTCTTGGCCATGGGAAAATACATCTTGCCAGGCAGAATGTCTTTACAATCTACCAATTCAATATCAAAAGAGAAAAAATGATACATCATAATATCGTCATGTATTAAGTCTCCCTCTTATCTTTACCCTCCCATCCCTCCCTTCAACCCCCTTTTTCCGCGGAGCTACCGTAGTGACTCTGAGTGTTCTCATTTCCAATTACCCCATACCCACAACCAGGCTGCTTTTTTCCCCCCTGTTTGGGCGAGACTGTGTTCATACTCCTTTACCCTATCCATATATTCCGTCCTTTCCTGGAGATTTGGATATTTCGTAGAGCCCCAATATTGAACTATTATTATTTTGGCCAGAGCTATACCCCGAACAAGTAATTGCTCGGTTTTATTTTTGTCTATTTCTGGAATAGTACCAAGGATCGCATATTCAATGCGGGCTTCATATTCAATAAGGGAGCTGTTCTGTAATTTCTGGAATATTTTGATCCAATAGTCTTTTATCCCCGGGCATTCCCACAATAGATGTTTATAATCTCCTCTATCTTTATTGCATTTATAATATTTCTGTTCTCTGTCTTTATAAATAGTGTGTATTAATACTGGTGTGTAATATAGTCGGTGTATGATTTTTAAAAGAATCCATGTATGGGCAAGGGAGACCGTAGACCTTTTGATGTTTCTGTAAACAATGTCCCACGGGATCGATTCCATATTCTGCAGATCTTTTTTCCCATTTTACCTCACCTCTAAATGTGATAGATTTTGTGTATTCACATTTTAACTTTGCATAAATGTGCGATATAGCAGGAGTGTTTAACGATGTATCGTAAGTTCGTAACAGAAATAAAATAAAAAAGTGTTCCGTGCAATATTTAAATAGTTTCGGGGTACTCCTGACCCCTTTATCAAGTCTAAAAAATACACCAAAGATACATGTACAAAATATACAACAATATACGTATGGAGGTCTGAGAAAAAGAATAAGAATCATAATAATAATCAGGGGAATATCATCCATATAAATAAAACAACCATACGTGAATATATGGGTATATAGATCCATAAAAATAGTATAAATTAATAGATAAATATATATAGAAAATACGCATAGGTACATCAAAGTAAAAATAATCCTATTTTATGTAAAATGCAAACGTTGACGTTTTCTTAAAATATTATATCCGTGATATATAAAATATAGAAGATAACTTGTACATACCGGAGTTTTTTTGTGATTGTTAATAAAAACCTATTTGATGAGAAAGATAATCAATAATTAGTTAGCTCCAGAAGCGGTGTAGTTTAAAAAAACAATATTATGTGGTATAAAATGTAATGTATGAAGAGTATGGGAATGTAAATATGCAAAAAAAACATATGTGTGAATAGCTTTATATAGATAATGGAAATATGTATATACATGTGTATATATAAATGTGCATAAAGTTACTCTAAAAGGACATGCACTGGTGGTGATATGTATATATGTATATAAACCCTCTGGACACAGCCACATGGACAGAGGTCAATCACAAAGGGACATGAGATAGTAGTAATAACCCAAGGCTAGCATAACCATATTAACTGAGATCATTAGTTCATAGTGCGGATAAAGGTAATAATGGGCAAAAGTTGATGGGACATGACCATGTTTAGAAAACAGAGGGGAGGATTTTAGTTACCATGTATGTGTCAGCGGTGCGGGCGGCACGGCTGCTGTATCAGCAGCACGTGCAGAACGCTGACATACACAGTGCGCGCTCTCTGCTGCACAAGATATGGCGGAGTGAGGAAGAACAGCGACGCTCTATTGGAGGAGAGTCCGTGGTAGGCGGGGCTAAGGCGGCTAAGGAATAGAGATGTCCCGAACTATTCGCCAGCGAACAGTTCCCGGCGAACATCGCTTGTTCGCGTTCGCCGCAGTGGGCGAACATATGCAATGTTCAGTCCACCCCCTATTTGTCATCATTGAGCAAACTTTGACCCTCTACCTCACAGTCAGCAGACACATTCCAGCCAATAAGCAGCAGACCCTCCCTCCCAGACCCTCCCACCTCCTATCAAAAAGCAAGGACAGCATCCATACCTCACAGTCAGCAGACACATTCCAGCCAATAAGCAGCATACCCTCCCTCCCAGACCCTCCCAGCTCCTATCAAAAAGCAAGGGCAGCATCCATCTTAGATTCATTCTGAAGCTGCAGTGTTAGTGATAGCAGGGAGAGTGCAGCTGGTTTAATAGGGAAATCGTTAGCTAGGCCAATGTATTCAGTGTCCACTCCAGTCCTCAAAGACTCATCTGCTGTAAGGACAGCGTCCTGACAGCACCCCAAAAAGCCTTTTTTAGGGCTCGTACATCAGTCTGCTTTTTTTTTAATATATATATAATTGCAGTTGCCTGCCAGCGTCTGTCAGGCCCACAGAGTGTACTGTGCCCACTAATGCCAGTGCCCACCACTCGTATCTGGTGTCACAGTAGCTTGCATTTGAAACAGTAAAACAATATTTTCTCTGTAATATAATTGCAGTTGCCTGCCAGCATGTGTCAGACCCACAGAGTTTACTGTGCCCACTGCCAGTGCCCACCACTCATATCGGGTGGCACAGTACCTTGCATGCATAGTACCACTAATCTAAAAAAAAATGACAGGCAGAGGCAGGCCACCCCGCAGGGGCCGTCGTGGTCGTGGTGCTGTGATTTCCTTTGGCCCTAGATTAATGCCCAGTGTTCAGAGGCCACGTACTCTGAACTCGAAAAGTTCTGAGGACATAGTTGACTGGCTAACACAGGACACCCAATTTTCTACAGCTTCCACTCGGAACCTTGACGCACCATCCTCCTCCAGCTCAGCTTCGGGCACCTCTCACGTTACCACTCGCCCGCTTGCCGCCACCACCAACACTAGCACCACAGCTGCTTCACTTGATCTGTCAGAGGAGTTATTTACACATCAGTTGGAAGAAATGAGTGATGAGCAACCATTATTGCCAGAGGATGTAGATAACAGGGATATGTCTCAGTTAGGCAGCATTACACACATGGATGTACAGTGTAATGATGATGATGTTGTACCCGCTGCTGCTTCCTTTGCTGAGTTGTCAGATACAAGTGAAGCGGTTCATGATGACGATGTGTCCGTGGATGTCACGTGGGTGCCCGCTTGAAGAGAAGAAGAACAGGGGGAAAGTTCAGATGGGGAGACAGAGAGGAGGAGGAGACGAGTTGGAAGCAGGGGGAGGTCGTCGCAAGGAGCTAGTGGCACAGTCAGACAGCATGTATCGGCACCCGTGGTCAGCCAGACAGCATGCCAATCAACGCATGCTGTTGCCACCACCAGAATGCCGTCATTGCAAAGCTCAGCAGTGTGGCATTTTTTTGGTGTGTCTGCCTCTGATAACAGCGATGCCATTTGCAACCTGTGCCAAAAGAAACTGAGTCGTGGGAAGTCCAACACCCACCTAGGTACAACTGCTTTGCGAAGGCACATGATCTCACATCACAAACGCCTATGGGATCAACACATGATGAGTACAAGCAGCACACAAACTCAAAGCCACCATCCTCCTCCTGGTCCAGCATCTTCAGCCACATCAACCACTGCTGTCCTCCTTGCCCCCTCTCAACCATCCGCCACTCCGCCTCTCACCTTCATCATTTCCTGCTCATCTGCCCACAGTCAGGTGTCTGTCAAGGAAATGTTTGAGCGTAAGAAGCCAATGTCAAAGAGTCACCCCCTTGACAGCTGGCTTGTCGGAACTCTTAGCCCGCCAGCTTTTACCATATAAGCTGGTGGAGTCTGAGGCCTTCAAAAAATTTGGAGCTATTGGGACACCGCAGTGGAACGTACCCGACGCAGTGTTGGGGCAAGGGTCCATCTGACCACTGATACCTGGTCTGCAAAGCACGGTCAGGGCAGGTATATTACGTACTGTACACTGCGCATTAGGTAAACCTGCTGATGGCTGCCAAGAATGGAATGTGTGGCCCTGCAGAGGAGTTGGTGACACTGTCACGACTTGCAGGCAGTAGTGATGAGCGGGAGGTGCCATATTCGATTTCACGATATTTCGCGAATATTCGATTGAATATTCGTGTTATATTTGTAGAAATTGAATATTTGTAATTATTCCAATTATCGCAAATAATATGCGATTTAATTAATCGCGTATTGCGATTTTTCTTTTGATAGTATAAGGCAACGTTCCTATGACTAATTGACTATGGCTAGGCTAATATGTGTATTTTACGAATATTCTTAAAATTGCTCTAACTTTGTCTTTTAGAATATTCGTAATATTTTAAAAGATGAAGTTAGAGCAATATTACAAATTTTCGTAAAATACACAAATAGATTGTAATTTAGCTAATATAGTGCTATAATCCTTTTTTTTTCTCAATTTTTTTTTGCATCTTCTGAACTTCAGTTTTGTAAAATATGTACACTATTAAAAAAATTACTATAGCAGTATATTAGCTAAATTACAATCTATATGTGTATTTTACAAATATTCTTAATATTGCTCTAACTTCGTCTTTTAGAATATTCGTAATATTGCTCTAACGTCGTCTTTTAGAATATTCGTAATATTGCTCTAACTTCGTCTTTTAGAATATTACGAATATTCTAAAAGACGAAGTTAGAGCAATATTAAGAATATACGTAAAAAGTTGAAATCGCAATTCGATTATTATAACTTGAATTAATCGAATTGCAATTTCAACTTAGCACTGCTATATTCCATATTAGGCTAGAATTAATGAATATGGAATATAGCAGTGTTAAGTTGAAATCGCAATTTGATTATTATAACTTGAATTAATCGAATTGCGATTTCAACTTAGCACTTCTATATTCCATATTAGGCTAGAATTAACGAATATGGAATATAGCAGTGTTAAGTTAAAATCGCAATTCGATTATTATAATTGAACTAATCGGATTGCGATTTCAGCATAATTCTCAAATCCGACAGTACATTCTAGTATTGGAGACGTTACCATGGTGATGGGGACGCTCCATGAGCACGGAAGTTGGCAGAAGCGGCAACGGGCACTGACTGGAGCAGCCAGGAATCCAAAGGACATGTAAGAAAAACTTTAGGAAAGTGGGAAAGAAAAAAATATAACAATAAAAAAAACAAAAAAAAACGAATATTCGATTTCGCGAATATATAGAACTATATTCTAAATATTCACATAATCTCGAAGTTACGATATTCGAGAAAAAAATTCGCAATTCGAATATTCGCGCTCAACACTAGCAGGCAGGCCTGCTGCCACCTCCTCTACTCCTCCTACTCCATCCTCTTCGCTAACCTTCTCGGCTGAGTCCTCTTCTGCTGCTGCGTCTTGCTCCACATCAACGGCACCCCCCCAGCTCCCCAGGGGCTATTCCACATCCCGGATACGACAGTGTCACGCCGTCTTGGTGTTGACTTGCCTGAAAGCAGAGTCACACCGGACCAGCACTCCTATTCGCCCTGAAAGCACAGGTGGATCAGTGGCTGACTCCGCACCAACTGGAGATCGGCAAAGTGGTGTGTGACAACGGAAGCAATTTGTTGGCGGCATTGAATTTGGGCAAGTTGACATATGTGCCGTGCATGGCACATACAGTACAGACCAAAAGTTTGGACACACTTTCTCATTCAAAGAGTTTTCTTTATTTTCATGACTATGAAAATTGTAGATTCACACTGAAGGCATCAAAACTATGAATTAACACATGTGGAATTATATACATAACAGAAAAGTGTGAAACAACTGAAAATATGTCATATTCTAGGTTCTTCAAAGTAGCCACCTTTTGCTTTGATTACTGCTTTGCACACTCTTGGCATTCTCTTGATGAGCTTCAAGAGGTAGTCACCTGAAATGGTTTTCACTTCACAGGTGTGCCCTGTCAGGTTTAATAAGTGGGATTTCTTGCCTTATAAATGGGGTTGGGACCATCAGTTGCGTTGTGGAGAAGTCAGGTGGATACACAGCTGATAGCCCTACTGAATAGACTGTTAGAATTTGTATTATGGCAAGAAAAAAGCAGCTAAGTAAAGAAAAACGAGTGGCCATCATTACTTTAAGAAATGAAGGTCAGTTAGTCCGAAAAATTTGGAAAACTTTGAAAATGTCCCCAAGTGCAGTCACAAAAACCATCAAGCGCTACAAAGCAACTGTCTCACATGCGGACCGCCCCAGGAAATGAAGACCAAGAGTCACCTCTGCTGCGGAGGATAAGTTCATCCGACTCACCAGCCTCAGAAATTGCAGGTTAACAGCAGCTCAGATTAGAGACCAGGTCAATGCCACACAGAGTTCTAGCAGCAGACACATCTCTAGAACAACTGTTAAGAGGAGACTGTGTGAATCAGGCCTTCATGGTAGAATATCTGCCAGGAAACCACTGCTAAGGACAGAAAATAAGCAGAAGAGACTTGTTTGGGCTAAAGAACACAAGGAATGGACATTAGACCAGTGGAAATCTGTGCTTTGGTCTGATGAGTCCAAATTTGAGATCTTTGGTTCCAACCACCGTGTCTTTGTGCGACGCAGAAAAGGTAAACGGATGGACTCTACATGCCTGGTTCCCACCGTGAAGCATGGAGGAGGAGGTGTGATGGTGTGGGGGTGCTTTGTTGGTGACACTGTTGGGGATTTATTCAAAATTGAAGGCATACTGAACCAGCATGGCTACCACAGCATCTTGCAGCGGCATGCTATTCCATCCGGTTTGCTTTTAGTTGAACCATCATTTATTTTTCAACAGGACAATGACACCAAACACATCTCCAGGCTGTGTAAGGGCTATTTGACCATGAAGGAGAGTGATGGGGTGCTGCGCCAGATGACCTGGCCTCCACAGTCACCGGTCCTGAATCCAATCGAGATGGTTAGGGGTGAGCTGGACCACAGAGTGAAGGCAAAAGGGCCAACAAGTGCTAAGCATCTCTGGGAACTCCTTCAAAACTGTTGGAAGACCATTTCAGGTGACTACCTCTTGAAGCTCATCAAAAGAATGCTAAGAGTGTGCAAAGCAGTAATCAAAGCAAAAGGTGGCTACTTTGAAGAACCTATATTATGACATATTTTCAGTTGTTTCATACTTTTTTGATAAGTATATAATTCCACATGTGTTAATTCATAGTTTTGATGCCTTCAGTGTGAATCTACAATTTTCATAGTCATGAAAATAAAGAAAACTCTTTGAATGAGAAGGTGTGTCCAAACTTTTGCTCTGTACTGTATGTTGAATCTGATCATACAATGCTTTGTGCATAAGTACCCAGGCTTACAGGACGTCCTCAAGCAGGCCAGGAAGGTGTGTGGCCATTTCAGGCGTTCCCACACGGCCATGGCGCACTTTTCCGATATTCAGCGGCAAAACAACATGCCAGTGAGACGCTTGATTTGCGACAGCCCGACACGTTGGAATTCAAAACTCCTAATGTTCGACCGCCTGCTCCAACAAGAAAAAGCCAACGAGTATTTGTATGACCAGGGTGCTAGGACAGTCTTTATTTTTTTGCCACGTTACTGGACGCTCATGCGCAATGCCTGTAGGCTCATGCATCCTTTTTAGGAGGTGACAAACCTAGTCAGTCGCACCGAAGGCACCATCAGCGACATCATCCCATTTGTTTTCTTCCTGGAGCGTGCCCTGCGAAGAGTGCTGGATCAGGCCGTAGATGAGTGTGAAGAGGAAGAGTTGTGGTCACCATCACCACCAGAAACAGCATTATCAGCATCGCTTGCTGGACCTGCGGCAACGCTGGAAGAGGCGTCTGAGGAAGAGCAGTCAGAAGAGGAATGTGGCTTTGAGGAGGAGAAGACCAACCACAGCAGGCATCCCAGAGTGCTCGATGTCATCTATCTGGTACCCGTGGTGTTGTACGTGGCTGGGGAGAAGAACAGACCTTCAGTGAGATCAGTGAGGACGAGGAACGGGACATGAGTAGCTTGGCATCCAACCTTGTGCAAATGGGGTCTTTCATGCTGTCATGCCTGTTGAGGGACCCTCGTATAAAAAGGCTAAAGGAGAACGACCTGTACTGGGTGGCCATGCTACTATACCCCCGGTATAAGCAGAAAGTGGCTGAAATGTTACCGAATTACCGGAAGTCGGAAAGGATGCAGCAGTTCCAAAACAAGTTAAAAAGTATGCTTTATACAGTGTATAAGGGTGATGTCACAGCACAACGGGAATCTAACAGGGGAAGAGGTGAAAGTAATCCTCCTCCTACCACGACCACGCTGGCAAGGACAGGACGCTTTACAGGCGTGTTGTTGATGGAGGACATGCAGAGCTTTTTAAGTCCTACGTATCGCCACAGCCCTTCGGGGTCTACCCTCAGAGAACGACTCGACCGACAGGTAGCAGACTACCTCACGTTAACTGCAGATATCAACCCCTTGACTACTGGGTGTGCAGGCTTGACCTGTGGCCTGAGCTATCCCAATTTGCGATAGAACTTCTGGCCTGCCCCGCTTCAAGTGTCCTGTCAGTGCAGCAGGAGGTATTGTCACTGAGAAGAGAAGTCGCCTAGGTCAAAAAAGTCTAGATTACCTCACCTTTATTAAGATGAATAAGGCATGGATTTCGGAGGGACTGACAGTGGGGGATGCATTTGACTAAAAAAGGCCTGATAAGATGCCTTGGGCTAAAAATGGTCCACACGCTGCTGTATTTCATCTCTGCATGCCGGATGACTTGCGTGACTTCTCCGCCACCACCTAGGGTTCAAGCCCCAATGTTTTAGTCCACTTTCTGCCTGGAAAACATCAATTTTTCCTGCCGCTGCTACAACAGCGGCTGCAACAATACCTAGTTTTTCAGGCATGTATACATGCCTAATTTTTCTGGCCTCTAGTGCTGCACTGTGGCTGCAAAAACAAAACAAAAAAAAGGCACATACATGTGTCAATTCCCCTTTGTGATCGTTAACTTGTTGTGGTGAAGGGGCTTGCGTATCACAATGAAGCGATCACCTCTATGAGTGTGTTGGCAATGGCAATGTTGGCACACCCCAGATGATAAGGTCGTTGCTTCATTGTGAACAGACCAAAAGTGATCGGCGGGATAATTTTGCATAGAAAAAACATTAATTTTCTTTGTGATCATTTCAGGTGATCATTAAAGCCTACTAGGCCAACAATGGGCCCACACTGCAGAATCATTGTTTTTATCAGCCCCTGATAGGGGACGTAACAGGGTTTAAACTGATAGGAATTGTACAAACCGGATTCGAAAAAAGTTGGGACACTATACAAATCGTGAATAAAAACTGAATGCAATGATGTGGAGGTGCCAACTTCTAATATTTTATTCAGAATAGAACATAAATCACGAAACAAAAGTTTAAACTGAGAAAATGTACCATTTTAAGGGAAAAATATGTTGAATCAGAATTTCATGGTGTCAACAAATCCCCAAAAAGTTGGGACAAGTAGCAATAAGAGGCTGGAAAAAGTAAATTTGAGCATAACGAAGAGCTGGAAGACCAATTAACACTAATTAGGTCAATTGGGTCAATTAGGTATAAAAAGAGCTTCTCAGAGTGGCAGTGTCTCTCAGAAGCCAAGATGGGTAGAGGATCACCAATTCCCACAATGTTGCGCAGAAAGATAGTGGAGCAATATCAGAAAGGTGTTACCCAGTGAAAAATTGCAAAGACTTTGCATCTATCATCATCTACTGTGCATAACATCATCCGAAGATTCAGAGAATCTGGAACAATCTCTGTGCGTAAGGGTCAAGGCCGTAAAACCATACTGGATGCCCGTGATCTCCGGGCCCTTAAACGACACTGCACCACAAACAGGAATGCTACTGTAAAGGAAATCACAGAATGGGCTCAGGAATACTTCCAGAAACCATTGTCAGTGAACACAATCCACCGTGCCATCCGCCGTTGCCAGCTGAAACTCTACAGTGCAAAGAAGAAGCCATTTCTAAGCAAGATCCACAAGCTCAGGCGTTTTCACTGGGCCAGGGATCATTTAAAATGGAGTGTGGCAAAATGGAAGACTGTTCTGTGGTCAGACGAGTCACGATTCGAATTTTTTTTTGGAAATCTGGGAAACCATGTCATCCGGACCAAAGAGGACAAGGACAACCCAAGTTGTTATCAACGCTCAGTTCAGAAGCCTGCATCTCTGATGGTATGGGGTTGCATGAGTGTGTGTGGCATGGGCAGCTTGCATGTCTGGAAAGGCACCATCAATGCAGAAAAATATATTCAGGTTCTAGAACAACATATGCTCCCATCCAGACGTCATCTCTTTCAGGGAAGACCCTGCATTTTTCAACAACATAATGCCAGACCACATTCTGCATCAATCACAACATCATGGCTGCGTAGGAGAAGGATCCGGGTACTGAAATGGCCAGTCTGCAGTCCAGATCTTTCACCTATAGAGAACATTTGGCGCATCATAAAGAGGAAGGTGCAACAAAGAAGGCCCAAGACAATTGAACAGTTAGAGGCCTGTATTAGACATGAATGGGAGAGCATTCCTATTTCTAAACTTGAGAAACTGGTCTCCTCGGTCCCCAGACGTCTGTTGAGTGTTGTAAGAAGAAGGGGAGATGCCACACAGTGGTGAAAATGGCCTTGTCCCAACTTTTTGGGGATTTGTTGACACCATGAAATTCTGATTCAATATATTTTTCCCTTAAAATGGTACATTTTCTCAGTTTAAACTTTTGTTCCGTGATTTATGTTCTATTCTGAATAAAATATCAGAAGTTGGCACCTCCACATCATTGCATTCAGTTTTTATTCACGATTTGTATAGTGTCCCAACTTTTTTGGAATCTGGTTTGTACTATTTAACACACCACTTATATGGGGCGGCACAGTACATTGCACGGCGCACGCGCAGTGCCCCAAATTGGAAGTAAGAGGACCGACCAACCATCTTTTTCCATCTCCCGGTTCCTAAAATCGATTCCATACACCGGCCCCTGATAGGGGACAAAACAGAGATTAAACTGGTAAGAACAGATTTTTTTAATAAAAAAAAAAAGAGGACAGCCTCTGCAGAGCTGGGTATTTTTTGGCCGCGTTACTGAAGGCTCATGCACAATGGCTGTAGGCTTATGCGTCTTTTTGCAGAGGTGACAAACCTGGTCAGTCAAACCCAAGGCAACATCATCGACCTCATCCCATATGCGTTTTTTCTGTAGCGTGCCCTGCGAAGAGTGCTGGATCAGGCCGTAGATGAGCATGAAGAGGAAGAGTTGTGGTCACTATCACCATTAGAAGCAGCCTTGTCGTCGTCGGTTGCTGGACCTGCGGCAACGCAGATTGAGGAGTCTGAAGAAGAGGAGTCAGAGGAGGAAGGTGGCTTTGTGGGGGTGGAAGACCAACCACAGCAGGCGTCCCAGAGGGCTTGTTGTCATCCTTTCAGGGACCCCTGGGTGTTGTACGTGGCTGGGTGGAGGAAGAGACCTTCAATGACGTCAGTGAGGACAAGGAATGGACATCGCTAGCTTGGTATCCAACCTTGTGCAAATGGGGAGTTTGTGGTTGTGCAAACTGGACTGTTTGCGGTTGTTTGCGGTTGTTTGCGGTGCGTTAAACGGGGAGTTTGGTCTGTCATAGTTTGGTCTGTCACTGTGAAGCGGGTGTAACCTCTTACACTACCTGATCGATACAACATCATACCTGATGTTTTAAAGCATGTTATTCCAAACAATTTAGGAATGTTAGGTGATTTATGCCCTTTATGGATTAAAAACCCGACTCTGCGTCAACTACGTAATTTTCCATGGGAGTTATGCCATGGATCCCCCTCCAGGTGTTAGTCCCCTTGAAACAACTTTTCCATCACTATTGTGGCCAGAAAAATTCACCTGCCTATTAAAGTCTATGGCAGTTCGCCTGTTCACGAACATTCACGGAAATTCGCGTTCGCCGTTCGCGAACTGAAAATTTTATGTTCGCGACATCTTTAGAGAGGAAAGGCAGGGGATTGTGTAGCGCTGAATACTGGTGTTAAGGGCATGTAAACCGCTGGTGTATACAGAAGGATGGTGGGAGGATGACTGGAATAATGATGGTGACATCTGGGAGATTGATGCTATTTGTATTTGGCTGAGATAAAAGGAAGAGGTACATTATGATTATATAGTGGGAAAGTGATACCATTTATATTACTGGGATGAAGGGGAGACAAACATTATGATTATATAATGGGAAAATGAATGGATTGTAACAGGGCGGATGAAGGGGGTTGAAGGGAGATGGTGGTAAATAAATTGAAGGAAAGAGGCCATTTATTATCTGCTGGGATCAAGGGGAGAGAAACATTACGATTATATAATAGAAAATGTGGATAGAGTGATGCCATTTGTTTTCTGCTGGGATAAAAGGGAGAGAATTATTATAATAATATGATGGGAATATGAATAGATGGTACCAGGGCAGAGGAGGGGGATTAAAGGGAGATGGGGGGAATTAGATTGGGGGGACTATTAGGATTGGGACCATTGGTAGGGGTGGTGGGAATTGGTGTAAAATTGGCTGTGACTGAGGGGGGAAGATGAAGAGGGAGAACCTTCGGGGCAGGGGGGAAGGGTCAGAAGCACTTGCTTTAGTAGACTTTTGTTTAGTCCATGTGGTTCCAGGGTTTGTAATTTGAAGATCCAGAACATTTCCCTTTTTTGTAGCGTTCTGAATATATCCGGGGTGGTTTCAGTATTGTATTCAATTCAAAAACAATAATAAATTACTAATAGGAGTTTACTATAAACAATCTAATATACCAGAGTCTACAGAAAATCTACTACTAAATGAGATAGACAAGGCGGCAAATCATAATGAGGTGGTTATTAGGGGGGACTTCAACTACTCAAATATAGACTGGCAAACTGAAACTTGCATATCTCATAAAGGAAACAGGTTCTTGTAAATAACCAAAGACAATTACATTTCCCAACTGGTTCAGGACCCGACTAGAGGGACGGCCATACTGGACTTAGTATTAACCAATAGGCCTGACAGAACAACAGACGTGCAGGTTGGGGGACACCTGGGAAATAGTGACCATAAAGTAATTACCTTCCAATTATCATTCAAACAAGCATTTCTACAGGGAAGAACAAAATTACCAAACTTCAAAAAAGCAAAATTTAGCCAACTAAAGAGAGGCTATAGGCCTAACTAACTGGGACAACGTCCTCAAAAATAATAATACAGCCACAAAATGGGATATCTTTAAAAGCATCCTAAAATCTAATTGTGAGAGGTACATACCGTATGGGAATAAAAGGTTAAGGAACAAAAATAAACCAATGTGGATAAATAGAACTGTAAAGAAAGCAATAAATGACAAAAAGAAAGCATATAAATCACTAAAACAGGAGGGTAGCACGGAAGCACTGAAAAACTATAAGGAAAAAAATAGAACATGTAAAAAACAAATAAAAGCGGCCAAACTAGAGACCAGAGAATTAATTGCCAAAGAGAGTAAAACTAACCCTAAAATGTTCTTCAATTATATAAATGTTAAAAGGTATAAATCTGAAGGTGTCGGCCCTTTAAAGAGTAATGAGGGGGGAGTCACAGAGAGCGACAAGGAGAAAGCAAAGCTGTTAAATATTTTTTTCTCAAATGTATTAACTGAGGAAAATAAACTGTCAGATGACATGTAGAATGTAAAAATAAATTCCCCATTAAAAGTGTCCTGTCTGACCCAGGAAGAAGTACAACAGCAACTTAAAAAGATTAAAATAGACAAATTGCCAGAACCAGATGGCATACACCCTCGTATCCTAAGGGAATTAAGTAATGTCATAGCCAGACCCTTATTTCTGATATTTGTGGACTCTATACTGACAGGGAATGTCCCACAGGATTGGCGCATGGCAAATGTGGTGCCAATATTCAAAAAGGGTCCAAAAACAGAGCCTGGAAACTATAGGCCAGTAAGTTTAACATCTGTTGTGGGTAAACTGTTTGAAGGTTTTCTAAGAGATGCTATGTTAGAGCATCTCAACGGAAATAAGCAAATAACGCCATATCAGCATGGCTTCATGAGGGATCGGTCATGCCAAACTAATTTAATCAGTTTGTATGAGGAGGTAAGTTCTAGACTTGACAGCGGCGTATTAATGGATGTCATATATCTGGACTTCTCCAAAGCATTTGACACTGTACCACATAAAAGGTTAGTATATAAAATGAGAATGCTCGGAGTGGGAAGAAAACGTCTGCATGTGGGTAAGTAACTGGCTCAGTGATAGAAAACAGAGGGTGTTTATTA